>NC_067416.1:49957418-50269204 GCF_009764475.1 Pristis pectinata | reverse complement strand
CTCACGACCTACCTTGTTATGACCTTGCACCTTATTGTCTGCCTGCACTGCACTTCCTCTGTACCTGTGACACTTTACTCTGTATTCTGTTATTGTTTTTACCCTGTACTACCTCAATGCACTGTGTAAAAAATTGATCTGTACGAACAGTATGCAAGACAAGTTTTTCACTGTACCTCAGCACAAGTGACAATAAATAACCAATACCAATTCAAAGGAGACAAAGATAATTGGTTGATTGGCACTGGATCCACCATCCTGCATCATAATTCCCTCCCAGGTGACCCACTCACTGTAAGATGAACAACAGTTATGTGCAACAACGTACCCTGAGCTCGACCACCAGCAGCCGCAGATTCCCCTTCAGGTTACAACTCCTCCTCATCTGGAAATATATCTGCACCGGCTTCAAGTGCTGGAACCTTGCACCCAGCCTCATTGCGGGAGTGCCTTCCCCAGAAAGACTGCAGCGATTACTGAAGGAGGCTCACCGCTAATACCTTGGCATGCTCAGTCCAGGATGGACCAAACGTGTCAGCATTGCGAACGAGGCCATGTCCCTGGAGTGAAGGAGACTGACAGGTGACATAATGGAGGTTATATAAAATTGTGAGTGGCATAGGTAGGGTGGCCAGTGGCTGCTTCCCATGGTTGGGGTGTTGAAAACTACAGGTGAGAAGGGGGAGCTTTAAAGGGGATGTGAGGGGGTAATTCTTTCACACAAAGAGTGTTTGGTATCTGGAATGAGCTGCCAGAGGAGGTGGTAGAGGCAGGAACAGTAACAACACTTAAGAGACATTCTGGACAGGTACTTGAATGAGCAAAGCATAGAGGGGTATGGAATTGATGCAGGCAATAACAAAATGATGAGGGGTATAGACAGAGTTAATGCGAATAGGCTCTTTCCACCTAGATTAGGAGAGGTAAGTACAAGAGGACATGGCTTTAAGGTGAAAGGTTTAGGGGGAACATTAGGGGGAACTTCTTCCCTCAAAGAGTGGTGGGAGTGTGGAACGGGCTGCCATCTGACGTGGTAACGGTGGTGGAGGCTGATACGATAGGATCTTTCAAGAGACTGTTAGATCAGTATATGGAGCTGAGTAAAATAGAGGGCTTATGCGTAAGCCTAGTAATTTGTAGGGTCGGGACATGTTCGGCACAGCTTTGTGGGCCGAAGGGCCTGAATTGTGCTGTAATTGTTCTACGTTCTATGTAAGTGCGGGCTCACTCTTAAGTTTTAAGAATAAATTGGATCGATACATGGACAGGAGAGGTCTGGAGGGTTATGGACTGGGTGCAGGTCAACGGGACTAGCAGAATAACGTTTCGGCACAGACTAGAAGGGCTGAATGGCCTGTTTTCTGTGCTGTAGTGTTCTATGGTTCTAAGTGGGATTAGTATGGACAGGCATGATAGTCGGCATAGACCCGCTGGGCCGAAGGGCCAGTTTCTGTGCCGCCCAGCTAAATGAGTCTAAAATAGATGAATATAAATTGACAGAAGAAATAGAGGGGCAATGGAAAGTGTTCTTCACCCGGAGGAGAGTAGGGGGTCTGGAACTCACTGCCTGAAACGGCCGTCAATGCAGAAAAATCCTTTACACTTAAACCGTACTTGAATGTGCACCTGAAGGATCCCAAGCCGAGAAGTGGGATGGAGGTGACCGCTCTCTTTCCGACCGGAACGAACACAATGGGCCAAACGATCTCGTTCCCCGTCACAAATTTTCTGATTTAAGACATCTTCCCCTTTCTGATACCCTGTGAAAGAAATTTACACAAGACATCACTGAGTACGGGATAGAAATCTGGTTCCGGTGATTGTCGATTCAGCCGTCAGCAGTAAGTCAGTTGGTAGCACTCTCCTCTCTGCTTCACAGGGCTGAAGCTTTAAATTTCAACCCCAGAGACTTGAGCACAAGCATGGAGCCTGACGCTCCAGCGCAGTGCCG
Source organism: Pristis pectinata (assembly GCF_009764475.1). Classification (NCBI taxonomy): domain Eukaryota; kingdom Metazoa; phylum Chordata; class Chondrichthyes; order Rhinopristiformes; family Pristidae; genus Pristis; species Pristis pectinata. The sequence goes on along the minus strand of NC_067416.1, from coordinate 50,267,253 downwards.
ACGGGAAGCTGAATAGTTGTGGAGCCAGGATTACCCACTTGACCTCCATGTCAAGTTCAGCTCCAATTGAATTAAACAGAAAATCAAGTCTCAGGTCTCGTTTCAGGCCAGGCTGGTTCAACACTCTATAGTTTGGCACCACTGCACGGGTGATTCGGTATTGGTTTATTATTGTCACTTGTACCAAGGTACAGTGAAAAACTTGACTTGCGTACCCATCGTACAGGTCAATTCATTACACAGTGCAGTTACATTGAGTTAGTACAGAGTGCATTGAGGTAGTACAGGTAAAAACAATAACAGTACAAAGTGTCACAGCTACGGAGAATGTGCAGTGCAGGTAGACAATAAGGTGCAAGGTCACAACAAGGTAGATCGTGAGGTCAGAGTCCATCTCATTGTACAAGGGAACCGTTCAATAGTCTTATCACTGTGGGGTAGAAGCTGTCCTCTCAGGAGAATGAGTCGGCCATTTAAGACTGTTGGCCGGATAAAATAAAGCACTTTGTACGCTTGATTTACCAGCAAGCCCCATTTATTTATTCTCTTTGGTACTGGAATTGGTTTATTATTGTCACTTGTACTGAGGTACAGTGAAAAACGTGTCTTGCATACCAATTGCACAGGTCAATTCATTACACAGTGCAGTTACATTGAGTTAGTACAGAGTGCATTGAGGTAGTGCAGGTAAAAACAATAACAGTACAGAGTAAAGTGTCACAGCTACAGAGAAAGTGCAGTGCAATAAGGTGCAAGGTCACAACAAGGTAGATCGTGCGGTCATAGTCCATCTCATCGTATAAGGGAACCGTTCAATAGTCTTATCACCGTGGGGTAGAAGCTGTCCTTGAGCCTGGTGGTACGTGCCCTCAGGCTCCTGTATTGGAGCTAATGGAACCGGTCAGATCCTGGGTCGACGCCGGCGAAATTGTCAGGGAGATCCCAGCAGATGCAGAGAGTGGATGAGTTTGATTCGGGGCTTGGGAGAGGGGAGAAAAGGAACGTTCCTCGGGGTTTAGCATGGGGCTGAACATTTTTAAAAAAATCAGACGGAGCCCACTCATGTTGGGTCAGGTGGATGCAGGCTTATGTTCCCGGGAACTTGACCAACAGCATGTTTGAATTGTCATCCTTCATGGCGATGGTCACTCCCGTTCGGTCGAATTTGGATTGGCCGCGTCAGGTTTTAATCTCAACTTCAAGTGCATAATACTAATCTATCCGGAGTGTCATCTTTGTCAAGAGTTCTTAAACTAAGGATCTGGTCTTTCAGCTGGACACAGAAGTTCCAGCTGAAAGGCTTGCGCATCTCCGCATCACTGGTCAATATTTACCCTGTGGTCAACATCACTAAAAATATTTATGGGTCGTGAATACTTTTTTATCGAAGTGGAAATGTGGAGGTCGTTTAGGGAGTACTTGCATGGGGTTCCGGATAGGTTTGTCCCATTGAGGCAGGGTAAGGACGGTAGAGTGAAGGAACTGTGGTTGACGAGAGATGTAGAATATCTTATCAAGAGGAAGAAAGAAGCTTACCTGAGATTTAGAAAGCATGGATCAGACACGGCTCTGGAGAGTTACAAGGTAGCCAGGAGGGAGCTTAAGAATGGACTTAGGAGAGCTAGAAGGGGGCATGAGAAGTCCTTGGCGAGTAGGATCAAGGAAAACCCCAAGGCGTTTGACATGTATGTGAAGAATAGAAGGATGACTAGAGTGAGGGTAGGACCGATCAGGGATAAAGGAGGAAACATGTGCCTGGAGTCAGCGAGGCAGGGGAGGTCCTTAATGAATACTTTGCTTCAGTATTCACCAGAGAGAGAGAGAGACCTTGACGTTTGTGAGGATGGCGTACGACAGGCTGATATGCTAGGGCTTGTCGATGTGAGGAAAGAGGATGTGTTGGAACTTCTGAAAAATATTAGGATAGATAAGTCACTGGAGCCAGATGGGATATATCCAAGGATATTACGGGAAGTGAGGGAAGAGATTGCTGCACCTTTGTAAATGATTTTTGTGTCCTCACTGGCCACAGGAGTAGTGCCAGATGATTGGAAGGTGGCAAATGTTGTTCCTTTGTTTAAGGAGGGAGAAGGGATAATCCTGGGAATTACAGACCTGTGAGTCTTACCTCAGTGGTGGGCAAATTACGGGAGAAGATTCTTAGAGACAGGAGTTATGGGCATTTGGAGAAGCATAGGCTGATTAGGGACAGTCAGCATGGCTTTGTGAGGGGCAGGTTGTGCCTCACGAGCCTGATTGAATTCTTTGAGGATGTGACAAAGCACATTGATGAAGGTAGAGCAGTGGACGTAGTGTACATGGGTTTTAGTAAGGCGTTTGATATGGTTCCTCATGGAAGGCTCATTCAGAAAGTCAGGAGGCATGGGATCCAGGGAAACTTGGCTGTGTGGCTTCAGAATTGGCCCACCCATAGAAGACAAGAGGGCGGTGGTAGATGAAGCGTATTCTGCCTGGAGGTCAGTGACCAGTGGTGTTCTGCAAGGATCTGTTCTGGGACCCCTGCTCTTTGTGATTTTTATAAAATAATTGGATGAGGATGTGGAAGGGTGGGTTAGTAAGTTGGCAGATGATACAAAGGTTGGTGGTATTGTGGAGAGTGTAGAAGGTTGCTGTAGATTACAACAGGATATTGATAGAATGCAGACCTGGGCTGAGAAGTGGCAGATGGAGCTCAACCCAGAAAAATTCGGGAGATCAAATTTGAAGGCAGAATACAAGGTTAATGGCAGGACTCTTAGCAGAGTGGAGGAACAGAAGGATCTTGGGGTCCACGTCCATAGATCCCTCAAGGTTGCCCCGCAGGTCGATAGGGTTGTTAAGAAGGCGTATGGTGTGTTGGCCTTCATTAGTTGGGGTATTGAGTTCAAGAGCTGCGAGGTAATGTTGCAGCTCTATAAAATTCTGGTTAGACCACACTTGGAGTATTGTGTTCAGTTCTGGTCACCTCATTATAGGAAAGATGTGGAAGCTTTAGAGAGGGTGCAGAGGAGATGTACCAGGATGCTGCCTGCATTGGAGAGCATATCTTATGAGGATAGGTTGAGTGAGCCTGGGCTTTTCTCTTTGGAGAAGAGGAGGATGAGGGGTGACTTGATAGAGGTGTAAAAGATGCTAAGAAGCATAGATCGAGCGGACAGTCAGAGACTTCTTCCCAGGGCGACAATGGCTAACACAAGGGGACGTACTTTTAAGGTGATTGGAGGAAGATATAAGGGGGATATCAGAGGTAAGGTTTTTTTACACAGAGAGTGGTGGGTGCGTGGAACACATGCCGGCAGAGTTTGTGGAGGCAGCTACGTTTGTGACATTCAAGAGACTCTTAGATAGCCACATGAATGATAGAGGAATGGGGGGCGATGTGGGAGGGAAAGGTTAGATAGATCTCAGAGTAGGATAAAATGTCCATACAATATTGTGGGCCGAAGGGCCTGTACTGTGCTGTAACATTCAATATTCTATGTTCCTGTTGTGTGTAGATTTATTGGAAACTTTCCTCCGTTGCTACTATACCCAGAATTGAAAACTTCTCAGCCGACAGCCAAACAATCCAGGTCGACTTGAGACGCAGTCGGAAGGAAGTTCCGGAGATATGGCGTCTGTGCACCGCCAGAAGCCGTCCGGCCCCAGAAAGTGCCCTATCGGTGCCCGGGGAAGGAGCGCGCATGCGCCGGCCGCCGGAGAGCGGCGGCGTGGGCATGCGCGGTGCGGGCCGCGGGGAGGGGCAGGTCCGGGAGGGACGGGGCTGGGACACCGCGGGCTGAAGGTCCCGCCCCGCGTCCGGGGGGGGGGGGACCCCGCACCTCGGCCGGCGGGCAGGAGGGGGGGGCAGAGGCAGGCGCCGCGGGGTTAACCCTACACCCCAGGCCGGGCCCGAGGGTCAGCCCCCCCCCCGGCTGCAGGAGGATCGGTGCGGGCTCCAGAAAACCCCGCGGTGGGACAGTGCCCGGCCCTTCCCTCCCACCAACCACCCCCCCCCCCCTGCCCCGGGCTCCCTCCGGCCGCGCCCCCTCACCCGGACCCGGGGACCCCGGGGGTTTCCCCGCTTCTCACCGTCCGTCTGGTCGCCAGCCGGGCCCAGGATGCTCTGCGAAGGGGCTGGCGCATGCGCGTTGTTGGGACACCCCCCCCCCACCACCGAACGGGGTGGGGGGGGGGGGGACAGTTGTGCGCGGCGCGGGGAGTTGTGGGTAGGGTGGCTGCTGCTCTTGGTATTAGTATTGGTTTATTATTGTCACTTGTACCGAGGTACAGTGAAAAACTTGTCTTGCATAGCGTTCGTACAGGTCAATTCATTACACAGTGCAGTTACATTGAGTTAGTACAGAGTGCATTGAGGTAGTACAGGTAAAAACAATAACAGTACAGAGTAAAGTGTCACAGCTACAGAGAAAGTGCAGTGCAATAAGGTGCAAGGTCACAACAAGGTAGATCGTGAGGTCAGAGTCCATCTCATCGTATAAGGGAACCGTTCAATCGTCTTTTCACAGCAGGGTAGAAGCTGTCCTTAAGTCTGGTGGTACGTGCCCTCAGGCTCCTGCATCTTCTACCTGATGGAAGAGGCTAGAAGAGAGAATGTCCCGGGTGGGTGGGGTCTCTGATTATGCTGGCTGCTTCACCAAGGCAGCGAGAGGTACAGACGGAGTCCAAGGAAGGGAGGCTGGTGTCCGTGACGCGCTGGGCTGCGTCCACAGCTCTCTGCGGTTTCTTGCGGTCCTGGGCAGAGCAGTTGCCGTACCAAGCCGTGATGCATCTCTTGGTTCCGGAAACAGTCCCCAGACGGCAAAGGGGACCCGTGGTTAGAATGGGAGGCTTAACTCAGGTTCCTTGGTGGGAAACTGGAAAATCCCCGGGTGCAGAGGGAGGGGGAAACTTTTTTTATTCCAAAATAAACTTTATTCATCATAAAAAAACACTTTATATACAACAATAAAACAGTACAAACCTTTACATTTGTGTACGGATCAATCATTAGTGCTACCTTTTTATATAAAAACCACAGCACTGATGCCACTCGTATGGGTCCCTGGGGTGCTACCCCAATCCTGTATTTACAATATTTAAGGGGCTTTCTCGCCTGACCCTGCCCCTCCCTGTCCAGTGGCAGAAGAACCCTAAACTGTAGAGGGAGGGGGAAACTCTTGTCGCCACAGCAATTAATGCATTCTGGCTGTAAGAAACACTTTTGAAGGATTCAGTCATCTCATAAACCTGCAGCGACTTCACACCAGGGGAGAACCGACACTGGGTGATATACTTGGCTTTCTGAGCTGTTGGTGCACCAGCGAGTCCCCGCTGGGGTGAGGCCTTTCATTTGCTCCGAATGTGGGAAGGGATTCATGCTCATCCATCTCACTAAGGCGCCAGCAAGTTGATTAGTTCATTCAGAAGGCACACGGGATACTTGCTTTTATTAGCTGGGGCATGGAATGAGCAGACACTGTATCTCGGTACATGTTAAAATAATAAACCAATTTATAATCTGCTTCGAGTGCCTTTTCAGCTAGTGCATTCAGTACCACAAAAACTCCCTGTGTTGATATTTTGTCCGGTCCCACCTCTGGATTCTGTCCCAGTCGCCTGAAATCCCCATCCTCTGGTTACCGAGTCTTCTGTCACTGGGGACTGCTTCTCCTTATTTACCCATCCACGAGCATGAACACCTCCACCAATCTCCCCTTCACCATCCCAGCTGTGAGGAGAAAGTCCCAGCTCCTCCAGTCCCTCCCCATAACTGAGGTCCCTCATCTCTGACACCATCCTGGTAAATCTGCTCTGGGGCCTTTCCAGGGCCTTGGCATCCTCCCTGACTTGGGGCAGTCGGATACGGTCCTCATTTATAGTGGGATAGGAAAGCAAGGGAGAGATGCCCACGTTAAATTTCTAATAAAACTTATTTTGTTACAAATGGGAAACTGGCGCAGTCCTGATGTCAATATTATGAAAAAAAATAAAGAGACACTAGGAGACGTGAAAAGAAAATCAGAAGGAGACTAGATCGTTGAGTGTTCAACCGTTTAATCTTTAGGCAAGGATGACGAGACTGGGGCCGTCTTCACTGGAGTGGAGAAGGCTGAGGGATGATCTGATGGAGGACCTTTGGATTGTGAAAGGGTTTGACATCGTGAAAGTAGAGATGTTTCCACTTGTGGAAGAGACGACCCCCAAAGGCCGTGAATCGAAGAGAGACATTAATAAATCCAGTGGGAAATTCGGAGAAACTTGCCCAGTGAGGGGTGAGAGTGTGGAACTTTCTCCCACGGGGAGTGGTCAGGGTGGTTTTATTTTATGGTTTGCTTCTGTCCAGGAAATCTTCTATAACTGGTAATTGGTTTATTATTGTCATGTGTCCCGAAATACAATGAAAAACTTTGTTTTGCATGCCATCCATACAGATCATTTTATCACATCGAGGTAATAGAAGGGAAAAGCAGTTACAGAATGCAGAATAAAGTGTTACAGTTACAGAGAAAGTGCAGTGCAGGCAGACAATGAGGTGCAAGTCAATGACGAGGTAGATTTTGAGGTCAAGAGTCCATCTTATCGTACAAGAGGTCAGTTCAATAGTCTTATAACAGCGGGATAGAAGCTGCTCTTTTCTAATCCTGTTGCAAAGACGGGTGAAACAGGAAAGGAAATGGCTGGCACTCTTTTCTCTGCAATGGAGGGATATTCTGCTGGAGGTCTTTTAGATTGTCAAAGTTTACACGTAGGGAGGATGTTTCCACTCGTGGGAGACTCGACCCCCGATGACCGTGAATAAGAGAGAATCACGAATGATGAACAACACAGATGCATTTCCACTAATGCAGACACAAACACAATGTTTCTATTCGGAAGGAAGATCAGAAACACAGGTCGTCTGTATAAGATAGTCACCAAGAAATCAAGAAGGGAATGTGGAATAAACTTTTTGATGCACGGTCTGGTGAGGATGTTGGGTTCGACTCTATGGATTGGTGCAATAGATTGTAAGAGGCGGCTGGATAAGCATAAGAGGGAGAGGAAACATCAGGTGACGCTGATAGACTGAGATGAGCAAAGACGGGAGGAGGTACCAGTGAAACATGAAACCCTGTCATAAGCAGTTTGAGCCGAATGGTTTGTTTGTGTTCCGGATATCCTCTCTAATGATATGTGCATTGTCTGAAGAAAGGATATGAAATTTGGATTTTAAAGTTTATTTATACAGCGTGGTAACAGGCCCTTCCGGCCTAACGAGTCCGCGCCGCCAATTTTAAACCCACGTTAACCTACCCGTACGTCTTTAGAATGTGGGAGGAAACCGGAGCACTCGGAGGAAACCCACGCAGACACACGGGGAGAACGGACAAACTCCTTACAGACAGCGGCGGGAATCGAACGAGTATAATAGCGTCGCGCTGACCGTATTTTATCAGATAGGGGCCCTGTTTGAAGGTTGGGGAAATTGTTACCACTAGATTGTTGCCACCAGTATCAACGGGGAAACAACGCTACGTTAGTTACGTTGGTGGGACGAATTAAGAAAACGAGATATTTTTGAACGGCAGGAAACCTAGGCTCTGCCTCCCTCTCTCTTGTGTTTCCTCTTTCTGTCAACCCTCCTCACGCCCTCTTTCTTTCTCTCTCTCTCTCTCTCTCTCCCTCATCCCTTCTCTATCAACACGGATCTGGAGACTGACGGCGAACCGCTGATCTCAATGAGATCAATGGCCGCCTCCCTACCCACAAGCCACAGCGCTCCAGAAACCACCCTATCCGCCTCATCGCCGCTGGCGCGCATGCGCCGATGGCCGGGGCTTGAGCAGCGGGAGGTGCATCCCCGGGTGCAGAGGCCGGGACTCAGCCGGGTGCAGCGGCCGGCCTGCAGTATTCCTGCAGCTTGCATAGATCCCCCCCCCCCCCCACCCCGCCCGGGTGCTGCTCCTCGGACCCGGCCTCGGTTGTGATCCCCGCCCTGCGGTCCGTTCTGCCGCCGTCCCCATGGAAACGACTCCCGGCTGCGCCAGTAACGCGCATGCGCGCACGCTTGGTTGGTGGGGGACTCCTGGCTTGTTTATTGTAGCAGCGATACAGCACTTGCTGCACCGTCCTGATTCAGGGTCGGGAAGCCCGCCGTGCAAACAGTTTTAATTTAAGTGGCTACATTTGCAGTCTCAGACGGATGACTGTCATAGAACTGAAAAGTTAAATGTGGTTCTCTGATTCAGGAACAGCATCTTCCCCTCCGCCATCAGATTTCTGAACGGTCCGTGAACCCATGAACACGACCTCGTTATTCCTTTTTTATGCACTATTTTGTAATTTATAGTAATCTTGTGTCTTTGCACTGTACTGCCGCCGCAAAAGAACGAATTTCACGACACGTAAGTCAATGATTAAAAAAAACCTGATTTGCCTTATTTTTCCATTCTCCATGAGACTGCGTGGGTTTCCTCCGGGTGCTCCGGTTTCCTCCCACATTCCAAAAGACGTGCCGGTTGATAGGTTAATTCGCCCTATAAATTACCCCTGAGAATGGAAATGAGTGGTAGAATCTGGGGGGCATTGACAAGAATGCAGGGAGAATTTAAAAAGGGCCTCTTTCTGTGATGTATCTCTGTATGACAATGGGTTTTGGATTATTTGAATCAGAATTAGATTTATTGTCACTGACTTATATGACGTGAAATTTGTTGTTTTTGTGGCAGCAGTAAAGACATAAAATTATTATAAATTACAAAAATAAATAAATAGTGCAAAAGAAAAAGGAATAAGGTGGTAGCGTTCATGGATTGTTCAGAAATCTGATGGCTCCTGTACCTCCTCCCCGATGGTAGTAACGGGAAGAGGCCATGTTCTGGATGGTGAGGGTCCTTCGTGATGGATGCCGCCTTCTTGAGGCACCGCCTGTTGATGTCCTCGATGGCGGGGAGGGTTATGCCCATGATGGAGCTGGCTGGGTCTACAACCCTCTGCAGCCTCTTGTGATCCTGGGCATTGGTAGCTCCATACCAGGTGGTGATGCAACCAGTCAGAATGCTCTCCACTGTACATCTATAGAAACTTGTAAGAGTATTTGGTGACATACCATATCTCCCGAAACTCCTGACGTAGAACCGCTGGAGTGCCTTCTTTGTAGTTGCATCAATGTGTTGGGAAACAGGATAGATCATCCGAGATGTTGATGCCCAGGAATGTGAAGCTGTTTACCCCTTCCCCCACTAACCCCTCAGTGAGGACTTTGCTCTGTTTCAGTTCATGCTAATATGTTATCTCCAACCCCGGGAACCATGCTCCGTGTGATACGTCTTCAAATGTGTGTTGAAACTCTAGATTTACAGATTCTGAAGGTCTTACAGCACCAAAACCGCGCAGGTCACTTCCTGAGCCGACCATCACTGAGGGCAATTCACAGTGGCCATTAACTTATTGACCTGCGGCTCTTTGGAATGTGGGAGGAAACCTGAGAACTCAGAGGAAACCCACGGGGTCACAGGGGGGACGTGCAAACTCCACACAGACAGCCCCCGAGGTCAGGATTGAAGGCTGGTCGCTGGAGTCCTGTACATCAATTGGAACATGATTAGATTTGCACGTTAGAAAAACTATAAATGCCTGCTAATAAGAGTTGATATCTTCCAGTTCCTATGTCCCTCCCATAATGGGAGAAATTTTTTTTAAAAATCATACCCAATCCATCTACGATCTCTCTGGGAGGCCCTGGGATGCGGAATGTCAGCTCCGTGAGACCTGTCTGGTGTATGTTCTCTTCACCATCTCGGTGCGTTCTCTTTGGTGATAGTAATGGCTTGAATTTTCTTATAGACCTTCCATTTCTGCTGCATTCACTGCAGTGTAGACAAATGCATCTGTTTAATGTCCCACCCCATCCCTTCTATTTTCTACCATTATGTCTCTTGTCTTTGTCTAGAGGTCTTCCCCGGGTTACGCAGGGTTCCATTCCTGTCAACTGTTCATCACCCGAACACTTCGCAAGTCGGAAGCGCGGCGCACGTCAGGAGATGCCTGCAAGCCCCGCAGCAGCCGGCAAATCCATCCCGCCGGTCTCCCAGACATTCGTTGGTGTGTACGGGCTGGACCTAAGGCGGGCGTTCCTGAGCTCTGGAGGACCCGTGTTGGACTCACGGTTACTTTCCTGCTCCGTTCCTTCACAGGGAAAAAATATCTCTTCATGTTTTAAATACCTTTTTCTAACTTACTCCCATAATTTAGCTTCCATTTTCCTTATAACATAGGAGGCCATTGGCCCCATCCAGTTCTACATGCTCACAGAGCAATCCCACTTCCCCTCTACTTTTGACTGCAACTCATTCTCCCCAAATCCTCATCGATCTTCCTCTTCTATCTCTTTCATTTGTTCATTTGATGCTGCTTCCTTCAAGTCCCAGGGTGTATGGTCCGTTTATGAATCCTGAGACAAAATGAGACAGTGGCATCCAAGGAGACGGAATAATAGAACAGGACAGCACAGAACAGGCCCTTCGGCCCACAATGTTGTGCCGACATAGCTAATCCCTAATCCCTAATGCAGATATAGCTAATAGGCAACGCATTCCAGGCATGCACCACTCTCTGAGTTAAAAAACGTACCCCTCACCTTTGTTCCGAACCTACCCCTTCTCACTTTAAATGCGTGCCCTCTGGTATTGGGTCGCTCAATAATGGGAAAAAAGATATTGGAAAAAAGATAAGATTCATAAACAAAGGTGCATCCAGTTACAGTCAAATTGGTGTTACGGACTCAGTGAAAGTCCCCTTAAAATAGAGTGTGTGTGTGTGTATGTGTGTGTGGGGCGTGCTTACGTCAATAGAAGATAAAGGACACAATGACGTTGTTGAAGAGGTCAGAAGGAGAAGGAGAGAGAGAGAAAAGGGAGAGAGACACCAGCCTGCTTGTTTTCTCTATCGATGGATGAGAAACAATAACTGTGTTTGCCACTGAAATCCATGCATGGAAGTTGGAAGTAATCCGGTGGAGTTCACTTTGTTGCTGACCTGTAGAGGGAAACAGGTATTTGTGTGTGGACGACCACGGTTCGGATGCTTTTCGGGGTGAGGAAGTCACTACCGAGTAAACACTGGAGTGTCGTTTGGGTTCCATCGTGGAACATTTGGATTTCGTATGTACTCTCTCTATGCTTCTCTACGCCTACGTCTTATCTTCAGACAACGGTGGTTGTTGAAGAAGCCCTTGCTCATGTTTCACCTTATGGCTTGCGGAACTGAACTTTAAGAACCATTCCGGAACTGGGAGTTTTGGACTTTGTCACACACACACACACGACGAGTTTAGTTTTGGGGTTAACGTTCAAGGTTTAACATTTTTTGAATTCTAACATACTAACATTTTTACTTTTATTTTACGTATTATCATAAGTAGTGATTAATAAAATAGTTTTTAACACTGAATTATGCTCAGTGTGTTTCTTTTGTTGCTGGTTCGTGACACTGGGCAATTGTCCAGGATTTAAATCCATTGCCAGAACAATTACAAGAAAAAAAGGGAATATATTTATTTGGAACAACAAACAAGCTGGAGGAACACAGCGGATCAGACAGCAGCTGTGGAGGGAAATGGACAGTCGACGTTTCGGGCCGAGAGCCTTCATCTGGACCCGAAAGGTCGACTGCCCATTTCCCTCCACAGCTGCTGCCTGACCCGCTGAGTTCCTCCAGCTTCTTGTTTGCTCCAGATTCCAGCATCAGCAGTCTCTTGTGTCTCCCCTTTAAGTTGCATTCGATAATATAATGAAACGATCCAAAACACTTAACACGGAGTATCATACTAATGTTAGAGATTTGGAACCAATCCATAGAAAGGGATACGATAGCTAATGTAAACCTCGGTTTGGAAGAGACAGAAAGAGAATTGGAAGGGGGGAATTCTCGATGCTGGATGCCAAGACAGGAGTAGCACAGAGATCCGCATCAGAAATAGAAAAAGGAGAAGGCTATACGACGCATTTTCCTTCATTATCGCGGTGAATGACAGTACAACAAATCTGGAGATCGGAGGCCGAGGCTTGGGCTTTTTAACCGTTGTCGCCATGGCCGCCGACCTTAACCAGAAACCCTCGCGGCAGAGAAAGTGCCCTATCAAGTGTTGAAGGAGCCGAGGGCGCAGGCGCGCAGCGAGCCCGGCCGCCAGAGACACGTGATCTTGGGCGGCAGGTTGGAGCGGAGCCCAGGGCGCGGGTTGAATCAACACCGGGGTCCGGTCCCTGGACTGGGGAACGATCCCCGTCCGGGGGCGAGTGGGTCCGGGCCCTTACACCCTCCGCACCCGGGGATTTTTGCTTTAATGAGACTGACAATACTAGAAACCCTCAGCAGGTCCGGCAGCGTTTGTGGAAAGACACAGGGGGAATGTCTCGGGTCCGAGACCAGGAAAGTTATTTTTAAGTTGCAGAGAGGTTGGGGGGGGGGGGGGGGGGCGGTGGTTGGATGGGACGAAGCGAGGCCAGGGTTACCCGTGGTGATAAACTGTTTGCCAAACCATCTGGTGGATCGATTAACGAGGAGGTTGGGAGAGAGACAAAACAAAGGGGCAAGTTAAAACCGTGAACTGCAGGTCGGAGCTGCTGTTGAAACCCGAGACCCCACAGCCTCCCACCGACAGCAGAGACGTTCCCTTTGTCCCGTCCCTCCCTCGCCCACGCTCGCTGCAGCCTAAAACCCAACTCGTCGTCGGTGGGACACAAAGAGACTGGAATCTGGAGCCAAACCAAACAAAAAACCTGCTGGAGGAACTCGGCCGGTCAGGCAGCATCCGTGGAGAAAAGCAGACTGCCTGGCCTGCTGAGTTCCTCCAGCATCATAATATTTTTCATCTAGATTCCAGCGTCTGCAGTCCTTTGTTTCTCTAGAGAGAAGATAAGTCAGTATATGGGGGTGAGACAGTGTGATAGGTGGAACCAGTCTATAAGATTTCTTTATTAGTCACACGTACATCAAAACACACAGTGAAATGCATCTTTTGCGTAGAGTGTTCTGGGGGGCAGCCCGCAAGTGTCGCCACGCTTCCGGCACCAACACAGCATTGCCCACAACTTCCCAACCCGGACGTCTTTGGAATGTGGGAGGAATTGAACCTGGGTCGCTGGCGCTGTAAAGCATTACGCTTACTGCTGCACTGCCGTACCTGAGGGGGATATGATGGGCAGGTGGACCGGGGGTGGGAGAGAGCCTCCACCATCCTGTATCTGCCCTCCCGGTCACTCGTATGTACCTCCTTTTTTTTCCAATCTTTTTATTAGTTTTCAAATTAATACAGGTTGATATATAGCATCAATATTTGTACATGTAATACAAAGAGATCAGGGTAACAGTCATAGCATATATAATCATAAAGAACAATAAAATATAAAAAAAATCTGTAGATCCAACGATCTCTTAGTAAATGAATATAATATAAAAGAAAGGAAAGAAAAAGACATATTTAAAAAAAACAACTCAATAAAAAAATTATAAACAATATAAGCTAAACAAAAAAAAACTTTTCAAAAGAAAAACAAACAACAAAAAAAGGGTAAAAATCTGGGCTAAAATTTCTCAGTAGAAACAGAGCAATATTATGTCGTCAAGTCCGTTCCTCCAAGTTGGAAAGTTATTGAAGGAGGATCGTATGTACCTTCTATCCTCCCTCTCTGTGCTCAGTCCTGATGCAGGGTCTCGGCATCTCCTATCCCTTTCCCTCCACAGATGCTGCCTGGACCCGCTGAGTTCTCACGGTTTTGTTTTGCTCCAACTGGTGCCCTGACCAGCTGCATCTCTGCCTGGTACGGTAACTGTAACATCTCTGACCCTAAGTCTTTGCGGAGAATTGCGAGTACAGCTGGAAAAGATCATTGGAGCACCTCTTCCCTCCATCCTGGATATCTACACCACACGATGCACACGCAAGGTCTGCAGAATCATAGATGACCCCTCTCATCCCTCCCGCGACCTATTTGTCCCACTGCCGTCTGGCAAGATGTACCGCAGCATTCGGGCCAGAACTACCAGACCGTACAACAGTTTTTTTCCCCCCAGGCTGTCAGGCTTCTGAATACCCTGGAGACAGTTTCATACAAATGCCGCGTCAAAAGCCCTGGTTTGCACAACGGCCTATACGAACTTTGGCTGCTGCTGAGCATGTTTATACATTTAGTGCAACGCACTGAGTTCTGGATTTTCTTCGTCCAACTCAGTTTTGCACAAACCCTGCACTAATTTTGTATCCTGTATATACCGTTTTTTGCAGTACTTCCACTTGCAAAATTTTTTTTGTCGGCGTTTATTGTACGTCCTCTGTTCTATGTATGTCCTCTGTTGTGTGAGCCTGTTCCTCCATGTGTTTTACAGCATATGGGTAAATGACAATAAAGTGTAACTTGAACTTGAACTTGTCTCCTTTCCCAGTTCTGACGAAGGTCTCTCCACCTGAAACATTCACTGTTCGCCTCTACTGATGCCGCCCGAGTCTATTTAGCATTTTCTGGGGTTTTTTTTTTCATTCCAGTGCCTAAAGTCCCTTTTTAAGGTTCTTGCTTGTCCCACCAACCAAGCCCAGGATGCGCTCCGGACGGCGCCCGCATTCTTTGCAGGAATCCCTGTTGGTCGCACGGATTGCTGACCAGTCAGAACTCCAGACCCTGTGGCTATCCAAGTCCAGGCAGATGATGCGTACATTTGAGACTGAGACCAAAAATACTCCCAGGGATAAAGAATTTCTTATACTGTGATTACCAGAGCCACGTTACAGCATTTTAATGTGTAGAGAAACAAAACAAAAACAATCGGGTATGACTTCTGTTCTTTTGCAAATCACCTTCACCCTTTCCTCTGGTTCTTGACCGTTCCGCCCAGAGGAACACGTTCTCCTCCTGTAACCCTGTTTAGACACGCAACAGCAGCACACAAAACGCTGGAGGAGCTCAGCGGGTCGGGCGGCATCTATGGAGGGAAATTGACAGTCGATGTTTCAGGTTGAGACCCTTCACCAGGACTGGAAAGGAAGAGGGCGGAAGCCGGAATAAGAAGCGGTGGGAGGAGCGGGGGGGGGGGGGGTCACGAAGTGAGTCCAGGTGAGAGGGAGAAGGTGGGGAAGTGGGAATGATGTGAAAAAACTGGGAGGTGATAGCTGAGTGGCTGAGCAAGATGGAATCTGATAGGACAGGGCAGAAGACTGTGGAGTAGTAGGGAACCAAAGGGTGGGTGGTGGGCAGGGCGGGGGAGGGGAAAAGAGAAGCGGGTAAAGAGGGCCAGGGGGGATAAGGGAAAACCAAAAGGGGGGGGGGGGGGAGAGAACGAGTGGATTTCCAGTATATGCAGTCTGTCTTGTGTAGACACATAATAGCACCTGTATCAGATTTCCTCTCAGCCTCCTCTGTTCCGAGGAGAATTATTCCACTTCTCCCGTCTACTCCAAGTAACTAAGGTCCTTCTTCTCCGGAAGCATTTTGGGACCCTGGGGATAAACACCCGACTGGGTGCCTGCATTGAAAGAGTTGAGGTTTGAGACACTTTTGAAAGGTGTCACCGAGGTACCGGGGAAGGGGGGGGGGGGGGGGGGTTACATGGTTTAGAGAGGTTCTGAGGGATTCCTTTTCGCCCAGAGGGTGATTGGAATCTGGAATGCACTTCCTGAACGGTTGTCGGAAGAGGGTACTGTTGTGCCAGAGTTAAGCAGGATTGTTCGCAGATCTGATAGAAATTTAAGCCTTGCACACACAATGCTGCGCATAACACACTTTATTGGTGAGTTACATCAAGCGGTACTTATCTCGGGAAGCGCGCCTGAGCCTGTTTAACTGCAGGGCCCCGTTCCAATTGGTCCACAGCATCATTTATTTTATTCCAAGATAAATTTTATTCATCATAAAAAACAAACTATATGCAACAATAAAACAGTCAAACCTTTACATTCGTGTACAGAACAATCATTAGTGTTACCTTCTTACATAAAAAACACAGCACCGATGCCGCTCGTGTGGCTCCCTGGGGTGCTATCCCAATCCCGTATTTACAATATTTAAGGGGCTTCCGCGCCTGACCCCGCCCCTCCCTCTCCAGTGGCAGAAGGACCCTAAACTCTAGTCCTTCCCCACACAGCGTCAGTCGCGACCTAACCTGTGGTGAGCCCAAATCCGAGAGACCTCACCACCAGTGTGCTCACTCTGTTATACCCTGGTCACTTCTCTCCGCCCCTACCTGGGTCCATCCTTTGACCAGGTCGACCCATCACATGACCATCGCCTCGGGCACTGCAGGCTCATGTCTGCAGAGACGAATCCTCGGTTACCTAGCACCCAGGTCACCCTCCCCCCGCACACACACACACACACACACACACATTTGATCTCAGCAATTGTTCCTTGTGCTCTCTGGCCAACATTTCAGGATTCTTCCTGCAGGTATGCTTACAACTTTTAAGAAGTGTCTAGTCAAGCACTTAAATCATTGAAGGCTATGGTCTAAGTGCTGATCAATAATATTAGTATAGAAAGGTACTTGACCACCAGGGACATACTCCCTGAAAGTGGCAGCACATGTTGATAAGGTGGTAAAGAAGGCGTATGGCATGCTCGCCTTTATTAGTCAAGGCATCAAGCTCAGGAGTCAGGAGGTCATGTTGCGGTTTTATAAAACTCTGGTTGGGCCACATCTGGATTATTGCATTTAGTTCTGGTCACCCCATTATAGGAAGGATGTGGAGGCTTTGGAGAAGTTGCAGGAGAGGTTTACCAGGATGCTGCCTTGATCAGAGGGCATGTGCTTTGAGGAGAGTTTGGACAAACTTGGGTTGTTTTCTCTGGAGCAGCGGAGGCAGAGGGGAGACCTGATAGAAGTTTATAAGATTATGAGAGGCATAGATAGAATAGACAGCTGGTATCTTTCTCCCAGGGTCAAAATGTCTAATACCAGAGGGCATGCATTTAAGGTGAGAGGAGATGTGTGGGGCAAGTTTGTTTTTACACAGAAAGTGGAGGGTGCCTGGAGTGCACTGCCAGGGTGGTAATGGAGGCAAATGCGATGGAGACATCTAAGGGGCTCTTAGATAGGCACATGAATATGCAGAGAATGGAGGGATATGGACGTTATGTAGGCAGAAGGGACTAGTTTAGTTGGGCATTTAATTAGTTTGGTACAACATCGTGCACTGAAGGGCCTGTTTTTGTTCTATGGTGAGATTACGGGCCTGTTTCTGTGTTCTGTCAGCATATGACACAGCGGCATTGATCGATGAGGTTTGATTTTTGTCGTCACCTCTCTGGATTGAAAGCCCAGACCTTCTGACAGAAACAAGAATGTAACCCAACTAACCCACAGCTCCTCATGGAGACTAAATTTATCTCTTCTGGATTGCTGTCCTGTACCCGTTAATGACTTTTTTTTTAAAAACTCCTCTTACAGGGTAGAATAAGCAGAGGATTTATGCACGGGAATCTCAAACTCAACATCACATCAGATCTGCAGTGTCAGTCAGTTCAGCAGCAGTCGAATGTCATCGAGCTTGGAATATGGAAGAGGAGATGCTTGTCTGTTTTATTCTAAGAGATTACAAACCAAAGTGTGACCAGTACGGCAGAGAGACTCACACACGCCTGAACTTGTGTGTTCAAGAGCACTGACTGTGGAAGGAGCTTCACCTAGTTTCACAGACAGATGAATAGCACACCCGCCATTGCAGGGAGAAACCAAACGTGGGGTGCGTTTTGAGGTTTTGATGAACAACCTGGATCCTTGTAAATTTTCAAGTCTCTGAAGGAGTTAGCCGTTATTTCCCTGATAAAATTGATATCAGTGTGGATTCTTGATCCATCGAAAAGAAATAATTCCCCATTCATCTGGAAACTTGTCCGTCTGCTTAATGTCTGGAATGAAGTCCGCTGTTTTATGCTGTTGTTGAAACAGCACTGATCCCATGCCCTGTGAACACACCAGTACATCCTCACGGGAGATCAGGCGTTCAGCGTGGGAGGGATTGACCATGTCATCTGACCTGATGAGGCACCAGCAGGTTCTTGCCAGAGAGGAATTATTCATCTGCTCAATGAGCGGGAGGGGATTCACTCGGTCATCAGGCCTGCTGAGACACCAGGGGATTTGACCCGGAGGGAGGCCGTTCACCTGCTCTGACTGTGGGAAGGGATTCACTCGGTCCTCCAACCTGATAGCACACCAGCGAGTTCACACCGGGGAGAGGCTATTCACCTGCTCCGAATGCGGGAAGGGATTCACTCAGTCATCCAGTCTGCAGACACACCAATGGGTTCACACCGGGGAGAGGCCGTTCACCTGCTCCGAATGTGGGAAGTGGTTCATTCACTCATCAAACCTGGTGACCCACCAGTGCGTTCACACCAGGGAGCGGCCGTTCTCCTGCACTGAGTGTGGGAAGGGGTTCACACACTCATCAAGCCTGGTAACACATCAGCAAGTTCATGATGGGGAGAGGCCGCTCACCTGCTCTACCTGTTGGGAGGGGATTCACTCAGTCATCCCACCTGCTGACCCGCCAGCGAGTCCACACCGGGGAGAGGCCGTTCACCTGCTCCGCGTGTGGGAAGGGATTCAGTCAGTCATCCAGCCTAATCACACACCAGCGGGTTCACAGTGGAGCAAAGGTTTAGATATGATGGATGGTGAACTGTGGCACCCACTGAAACACCAGTGAGTTCACAGGGGACGGCCAGCGTTGGGTTCTGCAGTTCCTGCTGCCGCTCACCCCCCCCCCCCCCCACCCCTACCCAGGACTGAACCCTGGGCAGTGAGCACGGCTGGGGTTTGTTCTGCTGGTGTTGGGAATTGGGCTGATGTTTAATTTTCTGAATCCATAACTAATATATCAGTTCTGTTTTAAACTCTGTGTCTCAGACCCTTAATATCCCTACAATACACACAATGTACAGTAGAAAGAGGCCATTCAGTCCAGCTTGTCCCTGCCAGTGGCTCTGCTCCACACCAGCCTCCTCCCCTCTCACCCTGTTGGAATGTTCTTGTGTTTCCTGTTCCTCTGTGTGTTCACTCAGCTGCCCATTAAATGCATCTCTTCTGTTCTCCTCGGTTCCCCGCTTGCAGTGACGGGTTCCACACTGTCCCTGCTCTGTGGTGAAGAGGTTTCCCCTGAATTTCCTGCAGGATCTTCTGCAGACTGAAGGACAAGACGAGAGCTCACTGGCGTCTTGTCCCAGACATTCTTCGTCCATCGCTTCTCTGGGACCAGGGGAGAACGTAGTGGGTTTTTAAACTCTTTCATCTATGTATTTGGGCACAGGCCATTCAACCCAATGGTTCCATGCAAGCTTTCAGGGCCATTCCCTTGTGACCAATTCTCTCCCTGATGCCCTTTAGTCTCCTTTTTGTAAAATGTCAACAAAACAAAAGAGCTGGTCATTGATTTCAGGAAAGGGGGTGGTGTACATGCACCTGTCTACATGAATGGTGCTGAGGTCGAGAGGGTTGAGAGCTTCGAGTTCCTGGGAGTGAACATCACCAACAGCCTGTCCTGGTCAAATCATGTAGATGCCACAGCCAAGAAAGCTCACCAGCACCTCTACTTCCTCAGGAGGCTAAAGAAATTTGGTTTGTCCCCTTTGACTCTCACCAACTTTTACAGATGCACCATAGAAAGCATCCTATCTGGATGCATCATGGCTTGGTACGGCAACTGCTCTGACCAGGACCGCAAGAAACTGCAGAGAATTGTGGACACAGCCCAGCACATCACAGACACCAGCCTCCCCTCCTTGGACTCTCCTTACCTCTCGCTGCCTTGGTGAAGCAGCCAGTATAATCAAAGACCCCACCCACTTGGGACATTCTCTCTTCTCTCATCTTCCATTGGGTAGAAGATACAGGTGCCTGAGGGCACATACCACAAGGACAGCTTCTACCCCACTGTGATAAGACTATTGAACGGTTCCCTTATACGATGAGATGGACTCTGACCTCACGATCTACCTTGTTGTGACCTTGCACCTTATTGCACTGCACTTTCTCTGTAGCTGTGACACTTCACTCTGTACTGTTATTGTTTTTACCTGTACTACATCGATGAACTCTGTACTAACTCAGTATAACTGCACTGTGTAACGAATTGATCTGTACGATCAGTATGCAAGACAAGCTTTTCACTGTACCTCAGTACAAGTGACAATAATAAACCAATACCAATGTCTGATGCCACATAGATACAACAGGGGAAATTTACAGCAGCTGCTAAAACTAACAAACATCATCTTTAGAATGGATGGTGGGGGTGGGGGGGGGCACTTCAGAGCCATACAGTCAGAGGGAGAACACTTCTCACTGACTCGGTGAAGCAGCCAGCATAATCAAAGACCCCACTCACCCCAGACATTCTCCCTTCTCCCATCGGGCAAAAGATACGAAAGCCTGAAAGCACATATCACCAGGCTCAAGGACAGCTTCTATCCCACTGTTGTAAGGTATTGGACGGACATCTTGTACAATAAGATGCTCTTGACCTTACAATCTACCTCGTTGTGGCCTTCCCAAATTGTCTGCCTGCACTGCACTTTCTCTGTAGCTGTAACACTTTATTCTGCATTCTGTTATTGTTTTCCCTTGTACTACCTCAATGATGAAGTGATCTGTATGGATAGCAATGCAAAACGAAGTTTTTCACTGCACCTCCATGCATGTGACTATAATAAACCAAAAATAACATAAGAAATAGGAGCAGGAGTTGGCCATCTGGCCCGTTGAACCTGCTCCGCCATTCAATAAGATCACGGCTGATCTGGCCGTGGACTCAGCTCCACCTACCTGCCTTATCCCCATAACCCTTAATTCCCCTACTGTGCAAAAATCCATCTGTGTCTTGTATATATTTAATGAGGGAGCCTTCACTGCCTCCCTGGGCAGCGAATTCCACAGATTCACTACTCTCTGGGAAAAAGCAGTTTCTCCTCATCTGCGTCCTAAATCTGCTCCCCTGAATCTTGAGGCTACGTCCCCTAGTTCTAGTCTCACCTACCAGTGGAAACAACTTTCCTGCCTCTATCTTATCTATCCCTTTCATAATTTTATATGTTTCTATTGGATCCCCTCTCACTCTTCTGAATTCCAGCTGACTCAACCTTTCCTCATGGACTAACCCCCCTCATCCCCGAAAAGCAACCACACTTTCTGGGGCAGTGAATCCCAAACATTTATACAGTGTCTTTGCACAGTGCCTCTGTACAGCAAAATTTCTCTACATCTCAGTTTTAAATGACCAACTGCTTGGTTCATGACTCTGTGATCCCTGACGACGAGGAGTCCCATCAGTCCCACTTCTAATACTCTTCCCTCATTTGGCCTGTCTATATTTCCCTATTGAACTATTCTTTATCCAATTCCCTCTGGAAAATTCCTGTTGAATTTGCTTCCACCGCCAATAATAAAAATAAAGCAATAAGAACATAGGGACGTAAGAAATAGGAGCAGGAGTCAGCCATCTGGGCCCATTTTCACACAGGGCGTCCCCTCCACTCCGAGGGGAACAAACCCAACATTTCCAGTCTCTCCAAATTGACGCCCCTCATCCCGGCCCTGTGGAGCAAGTCTTTCCTACAATAAGGAGTCTGGAACTCACCCACTTCTCTGACAGAAATCTAACCGGCGAGTTACCAAAGAGCTCTCACTCCTTTGCTTCTGTGCTCTGTGACTCTGTAGGGTCAGCCTTGCCTCAGTGGGCAGGTCTCTCGCCTCTGGGTCAGAAGGACATGAGGTCAGGTCTCACTCCACAGGCGGCACAGTGCCGCTGCCTCACACCGCCCGGTTTGGTCCTCACCCCTGGTTCTTTCCGTGTGGAGTTTGCACGTTCTCCCTGTGACCGCGTGGGTTTCCTCCGGGCGGCCCCGGTTCCTTCCCACATCCCAAAGACGCGCCGGTTGCCGGGTCAATCGGCCGCCGTAAATTGCCCCGAATGTGCAGGCAAAACTGGAGGGAATTGATGGGAATGCACGGCGAATAAAAAGGCGATTAACAGAGACACAGGAGACTCTGCAGGTGTACTGTCCGTGGAATAGTCCAAGCATCGCAGTTGCTGAGACACAACCGAGCCTCAGATTTTGCAATTGCTGTTGCTGCTATTGAGAATCAGGATTGAATCCTCGTTATCAGGCACACGTAGTCTGTTTCTGCTGATGTTAATAACCCCAGGGTCTAGATGGGAGTTTAATATTCTGCACCTTTGCGAAATAATCTTTTTTTTAAGCCCACAGCTCTGTTAGTGCTCCAATACATGGTGCGTTCAATATAAATTCCCTGTTCAACGTCAGGATATAAGAGCTGTTGAAATAATCTTAGGTTTCCTTCTCCTCTCTGTGTGAACTTCGCTTCTCCTTCATTGGAGATACGAGAGATTCTGCAGACGCTGGAATCTGGAGCAACGCACACAAAACGCTGGAGGAGCTCAGCAGGTCAGGCAGCATCTGTGGAGGGGAGTGGACCCTTCATCAGGACTGGAAAGGAAGAGGGCAGAAGCCAGAATAAGAAGGTCGGGGGAGGGGGAGGAGCACAAGGTGGCAGGTGATGGGTGAGTTCAGGTGATAGACGAGTCCAGGTGAGTGGTGGGGGGGGGGGAGGTGGGGGGAGATGCGAGAAGCTGAGAGGTAGAAGAGGCAAAGGGCTTCAGGAGGAGAGGGCAGTGGACCGTGGGGTAAAGGGGACGTGGGGAATAGATGGGCAGGTCATGAGGGCGGGGCAAGAGAACAGGGGAGGGGGCCACACGAATGAAGCAAAAGGAGGGGCAAAAGGGGGAAAAAAGAAAGGGGGCAGAAGAGGGGAGGGGTTACCGGAAGTTAGAGAAATCAGTGTTGAGCCATCAGGTTGGAGACTCCCAAGGCAGAATACGAGGTGTTCCTCCAACCTGAGCCTGGCCTCAGCGTGGCAGTAGAGGAGGCCGTGGACAGACACGTCAGTGTGGGAGTGGGGTGTGGAATTGAAGTGGGCGGCCACCGGGAGATCCTGGCTGTTGCGGCGGACAAAGGGAAGGGGGTTAATGTAGGATTGGTGGCACTGGGTTGGTGATGGTTGGAATGGACTCAAGTGGGCGGAAGAGCCTGCTTCTGCGCTGTCTCTCTTCGTGACGCTATTCGAGGCCGGGGGCAGTCCAGGGCAGCGCTGTGAGAGGCTGCACTTCTCGGTCAGACATTCAGCCGACGCCTTGCCCGCTCCCTCAGCTGGATGGACAACGTCCCACGGCACTGCTTTATAGGAGGGAGGTCTTTTCATTGAATACCCTGGCCGATGTTGTCGCACCAGGTCGCAAAAAAAACGTTCCGTTGGTCACTAGCATCCTGCCGTATTGTGGGATCTTGCTGTGCGCGGACGGGCAGCACAGTTCCCGGCTTTACCTTGAAGCGCGGTCGCTGCCCACTTTATCGGCTGAGTGCGTCTTGGGACGTCCCGAGGTTGTGAAAGGCTCCTTACAAACGCCAGACCTTCAGAAGCCGAGGATCACGAACGCGGTGTCAGCAGTCTCATCGACTAGTCCCGGCACCTTCGGAGATCGTGGACATTCACTCCCAGGTCTCTCTGGTCCTGAACCCCCTTTCAACACTGCCCCGTTGAGTTTATGCTGCCTCTCCTCACCTTGCCTTCCCAATGCAGTATTGGCTCTGAATCACACTGGGATATCCCGAGGGCGGGAACCCCTGCTGAATCAGTTCAACAGATTTCTCTCTCGGAAACTACTTAATGCTTCGGACAACACCTACAGCACCAGATGGACCAGCCGCTCAGTCGGCTGCTCCTTCTGGGATCTGACTGTGCACCCACCTGCCAAGCCCCCACAACCCTCCGGTGGAAATTGTCTTGCCTTATGAGAGCTCGCTGTGCACAGAAGCGATTTTGAGCAATGAGGCTTGCTCAAAGTAAAGCCGTTGGCATGGCGGCTCTCCCTACCCAGAAACCAGCGCGGCCCAGAAAGCGCTCCATCTACACCTGAAAGAACCAAGAGCGCAAGCGCGGCCGCCGGAAACCGCCTCGCAATCATGCGCCTGACGCAGAAGCTTCCAGAAGGACGGCGGCAGGTCGGAGCCGGGGTTTGGGACGGTGAGTCTAATCAATGGCGAGGCCGGGCCAGGCCGTGTGTCGGGCCCGGGCTCCCGCCTGAGGACCGGAGCCCCGCTCGGAGAGGATCGGTGCGCGGTTGGGGGGACGAGTGCCGGGCCGGTGCACCGGGACGGTGCCGCTCCGTCTCCGTCCGCGGCCTCTCCCCGGGACCCGCCGCTCAGCGCAGCCCCAGCGGCGCATGCGCGTCCCCGACGGCAGCCTGCAGAGCGGTTTCTGGAGCGCGGGAATTGTGGGTATACTGGCCGCCATTGATCCCCCCCTAGTCCTTTGTTACCAGTCTGCGGACTGCAAACCTGCCGAGCTCCCTGTATTCAAACACAGAGGGGCGAACAGGTGAAGTTACTGAGACCAGAAAGAAGGAGGAACAACCGGCCGGTACAAGGCCGCCGTGGTTACCGCCGCTGTCGTGCAGCATCCTTGGTTTGATCCTGACCTTGGGTGCTGTGTGGAGTTTGGACGTTCTCCCTGTCGCCGCTTGGGTTTCCTCCAGGTGCTTCAGCTTCCTTCCCCAGATCCCAAAGAAGCGCTGGTAGGTGACTAGACCGCTGAAAATTACCCACTGTGCAGGACCGTCCGGGCTGGTGTGCGGGATGGAGTTGATATGAGAGAGGTAAAATAAGTCGCGCAATGGAACTATTAAACTTTTCCTGCACTGACTTCTCAACATTCTCCTGTGAGCGTAACAGCTTAACCTCCTGTTCTTTCATTCTCTGCAAACTTCATGTTCCTCTATAGCTTGTTCCAAATTATAGCCTTCCTGTTAACCTGTTTCCACTCTGGAATAATGTAACAATAAGGATGACCTGGTCTCCTAAATCCATTGATCCAAGCCTTGAATATACAGAATGTTTTGCATATCTTCCTGGGGAGAAAACTGTCAGCCCTCTCCTCCAAGAAATTTTTCCTCTTCTCTATATTAAATGCCTGGCTCCTTACCCAGAGATCATGCATTCTGTGCCAAGACTCTCCATTAGGGAAATACAAGAACACATGAAAATAAGAGTAGGCCATCAGGCTCCTCAAGCCTGGAGACACAAGAGACTGCAGATGCTGAAATCCTGAGCATAAAACAAACTGCTGGATGAACTCAGTGAGTCAAACAGCATCCATGGAGGCAAACAAATGATTGACGTTTTAGTCAAGATTCTGCATCAGGACTTATCCCCATACAGGCTCTTGACCCAAAATGTTGACCATCCCACAACCCTGCTCTACCATTCAACGTGATCATTTTTGATCTGTGCTGGCCTCAACTCCTCTTCCTTTTCCGCATAACCCTTAATTCCTTGGTCTTCCAAATATTTATCTGTCTCTACCTTAGAAGTATCTAATGAGTTGGTGTCCCTTCACTCTCAGGGTCAGAGAATTCCAGAGATTCACTACTGTCTGAGAGAACAAATTTCTACACAGCTTCTTTTAAATGACCAGCACCTTGTCACCATGTCCCCTTGTTTGTGACTCCCCCTCTGGTGGCAAGCCCCCTCAGGGTCTTGTATGTTTGAATAAGGTCACTGCACATTTTTCGAAACTCCCAAGGAGCACAGACTCCAGCCGTCTTGCCTCTCACTGTGTGGAAACAGTCTGTCAACAACCTACACTGTTCTTCACAGCACCTTGTATGTGCCAATGAATCCACTAATCATCTAAAATGCAGTGAATGTGGCCAGTCTCCTCACGGAACCATCCCTTCCACCCAGGAATCAATCTGGCACTGACTCCTAGGCCACTATATCCCCAGCTAGTTAACTTTCTGCATCTCCTCAGCCAGCACATTGGTATTAGGTTATTATTGTCACTTGTATACCGAGGTACAGTGAAAAACATGTCTTGCATGCTGATCGTACCGGTCAATTCAAGTTACATCAAGTTCTCTCTCCATGTTAACATTTACCACTTCCTCAGTGTTCGATGAAATATTCTTTTTTTCCCCATTTACTTATAAAGTGGGAAAGTTAATGTGTTCCTTCATTGTTCTCCAATTTTCTTCCTGGCTTGTTTAGCCAGTCAATTGCCTTTGCATACTCCTCACGTCCTTGCACGTGGCTTTGTCACCCTTACATGCGTGGATGCCTTATACTTCCTTCAATTAAATGATGAAAAAAATATTACGGATAGCTGAAGGGCTAGGTCTGGTACCGTATTGTCCTGCTGGTATCAGTCAGTCAAACTGTAAATGTCTCCTTTTTTCCTGCACTTTTTTATTCTGGCCTCAATCTGTGCAAATATTATTGCAACAGTCTGCTGGAGGAACTCTGGGTGTTGGAGAGATGGAGCTAAGTGCCATCAAGGTACAGGTGGGACCCGACGTGCATCACTCGATAATGTCACCGAGGGGTCGCCTGTCGATCCGAACCAGCATCTGTGGGAGGAACGAAATTGTCGACATTTCGGGTCGAGACTCGACAAATATATTGTCCCAATCCCACGAGCCCTGCCCCACAGAGTTCCCCAAGGATCCCTCCAGGGCCTCCATTCCAGTACAGATCTACAGGCTACCCCTCGTTGACATCATCGGGTGATGCACGGCAGGTCCCGCCTGTACCTTGGTGGCGCTTAGCTCCATCTCTCCAACGTCTCTCTCTGGCCTCTGGAAAGGGAGACAAACCTGCAGATGCCAGAAATCTGAAATAAGAATGGAAAACGCTGGAGGTGCTCAGGAAGTCGGGCGGCGTCTGTGGTGAGAGAAGCAGAGTCAACGTGACTGGTCCAAGAGCCATTGTCAGAGTTATCCTGTTTCACAGGGAATCGCGTCATCCCCTGAGCATCTGATGTGGAAGCGGCATTGGCTGGGAAGGCGTAACAAAAAATGTTTAAAAATTCATTCCTTGTTCTTTCCTGATTCAGTAGCAAGAGGTGTTCGCAAACAAAGGGCGCACTGTACACATGTTAAAGGTTATAGAAACTACGTTACTAGAGTTATATGAAGAATAAAATTCAGAAAGGAGGAAGAATACTTAAAATAAAGAAGGAAGCAAAAAAAATACATCAACCAATCAATGAACCGATCTGTATAATGCTGGAGGGAACCTCAGGCGTCCGACAGCCTCTCACGCAGCCTTCTGCCTGTGTCTCAGCACCGGTCACAACCCAGCTTCAAGGAAGGTCCTGATTTGCTCAAAGAGGGTGCCCCCTTTTATATCCATCTAAAACGTTTACCTCAGTACTTTTCCATTCCTCAGTGGTACCAGCCTGTACCTTCTTGTCAGTCGCGACCTTTGGCCTAACTTAGAAACAGAGACAACAGGTCTGTAAAGAAGAAAGCATTTTCTTCACTGGTATCTAATCTGAAGGATGTGCATCAGTACTCCCGTAAGTTCTCAAAACATTCCCGCAGTCTGAGCTGACACCATCTTGTGTTACGCACCACTGCACATACTGAGGGACGAATCAGAAATGGCTTTTGGCTAATTTAACTCTTTCCTTACAAAAGGGGGAAACTGCAACCTGCAGAACTCGGCTGAAATTCCAGAGCAACTGGATGCAACCAGGGAACAGTTGCAGCCAAGTTCCACTCTGGAAGAATGGAATTTGAGTTTTGATATATTATTATACCAGCCCATTAAATGTTTGTTGGTTGGAAGTTCATTACCTACTTTTTGTCTGAAGTATCATTTCAGAACTACATCTTATCCAGGGGCATACATTGGAATTTAAGATATTTATTTATTAGTCACATGTACATCGAAACATACAGTGAAAAGCATCTTTTTGCATTGCTAAGAATGTTCTGGGGGCAGCCCGCAAGTGTCGCCACGCTTCCGGCGCCGACATAGCACACCCACAGCTCCTAACCCGTACGTCTTTGGAATGTGGGAGGAAACCGAAGCACCTGGAGGAAACCCACGCAGACACACGGGGAGAACGTACAAACTCCTTACAGGCAGCGGCTGGAATTGAACCCAGGTCGCTGGCGCTGTAATAGCGTTACGCTAACTGCTATGCTACCGTGCTGCCAAATTTGACCACTTTTGGAGGAGCTTATTAAATGTATTGGAGAGTAACACCGGCATATTCATACCTATAGATGACATGCTTGGGGTTCTACCAGGCTAATGGAGGATGGTAACTCAGCAAAGGGGAAAAATAAAATGTTTTGTAAGCTCCTGATTGCATCCACCTCTGTCCCACAGACCTCGTAGCCCAGAGAAAATTTAAAGAGTCCCGAAGAGCGGAAACGTGAACCTTGGAACAGGGAATGGGACCATCCACCGTTCAGAGCCAGAGACTGAGAGAGAAGGTGGGTGGCCGGACGATGCCACACAGCGCACTGACCGATCCAAAGCTTTCAGGGACACGGACGGCCAGGGTCATGCTTCGGAGATTGCGACTTCCATCCAGGAACAGCAGGTAATGAGGCACAAGCAGGGCTCTGATCACCCCAGCGAACCATTTAGTCTTGGAGGTAGACTAATTGTTACAGAACCGTACAGTTCAGTGTGGTAAACCGTGGAAGATGATTAGGGTGTGAGAGAGAGGGAGAGAGTTCAGGGCGTTAAGGTTATTGCAGAGGGTGTGATCTTCAGCTGCAGAATCATCACAGTGAATCCAAAACCGAGGCTTTCAGAGTTTATCCAGGGGCGAAGCATGCTCTGTGTGCAGAAGGGATACCCAACGCTTGTTTTCGGAGTGAGAAAGGGAAATGTGGAAAAGGGGAGTGAAACGGTGATCGGAGAAGGGCGGCGGGGTGGTGCAGCTGGTCGAGCAGCTGCCTCGCAGCTCCCGTGACCCGGGCTCAGTCCACGCCTCTGGAGCTGCCTGTGTGGAGATTCCCTGTTCTCCCTAACGCCCGCGTGAGTGTCCTTCTCTCGCTCTTTAACTCCCACACCCCGAAGACGTGTGGGTCGGTCGGTTAACTGGCCACTGTAAATTTCTCCCCCCAGTCTGTAGGTGAGGGGTAGAATCTGGGGGAAATTGATGGGAATGTGGGGAGATTGGAATGGGAGTAGCATCAATGACACTTGGTGGTCAGTGTGGACGGGTGGAAGGACCCACCTGCGTGCTGTAGAACCCTATCGGTTTATCAGTAATATTTATAATCAGAGTAGAAAGGCCACAAAGAATAGCATGCTCAAGGGTGAGAGGGCTGTGAATGTGTTTCAGAGAGTTTATGGGAAAGGAATCATTTAGGGAAGGAAGGATGGCAGTGAGCCAGGTAGAGAGAGAGAGAGAGAGGAGGAGGTTCCATCTACAAGGATGAAGTGTATGAACTCTGTCTTGTTTTGCCTGCTCCCTGTCCCTCCCCCTTCCTTCTCTCCCTGGGTGGCCAGCTCCGTTCTCTGAAGGAAGTCAGTGAACCAATTGGGTTTTATGATGATGCACAAGCCTCACCATCAGTTTACTCTGATGCCGACCCGCAGTTATCCATCCTATCTGGGATCCATTATGAATCCATCCTATCTGGATGCATCACGACTTGGTACGGCAACTGCTCTGCCCGTGACTGCAAGAAACGGCAGAGAGTTGTGGACACAGCCCAGCTCATCACGGAAACCAGCCTCCCCTCCATGGATTCTGTCTATACCTCTCGCTACCTCGGTAAAGCAGCCGGCGTGACTAAAGATCCCTCCCACCCTGGACATTCTCTCTTCTCCCCACTCCCGTCGGGCAGAAGATACAAAAGCCTGAAAGCGCGTACCACCAGGCTCAAGGACAGCTTCTGTCCCACAGTTATAAGACCATTGAACGGTCCCCTGGTACGATAAGATGGACACTTGACCTCACAATCTACCTTGTTGTGACCTTGCACCTTATTGTCTGCCTGCACTGCAGTTTATCTGTAACTGTGACACTTTATTCTGCGTTCTGTATTTTACTTTGTACTACCTCAGTGCACAGTGTAATGAATTGACCTGTACGAATGGTATGTAGGACAAGTTTTTCACTGTACCTCAGTACAAGTGATGACAATAAACCAATTCCAATTTACCACATTTCCCAATCAGCTGATCAGATATTTTGTGGGGTTCTCTCTCATGCTTCACTTCTCTGTTTTAAATTAATTTTACAGGGTATCGGTAATGGAGGATTCACAGAAAGGAAGCACAGAGCGAGCAACACATCAGGACCTGCCAGCGTCACTCAATCCATTGGGGTCTGTCAATCACCACCCTTCGGAGGCAGAAGCAAAGGGCTCCATCCACAGCGAGGAGAAACGGCTCACGGGTTCCGAGTGTGGCCGAGGTGAGAGCCCAGACTCCGTGACCTCGAGGCACCAGTGCGGTCATGCGGGGGAGAAACCATGGAAGTGCGGGGACTGCGGGAAGGGATTCATTTGTCCGTCCAAGCTGGAGATCCACCGCCGCACTCACACCGGGGAGAAGCCGTTCGCTTGCACCAAGTGTGGCAAAGCATTCGGGCAGGCGTCCAACCTCCTCACGCACCAGCGCGTTCATGATAGGGAGAGGCCGTTCACCTGCTCCATGTGCGCCAGGGAGTTCACCCGCTCGTCCAGCCTCCTCAGGCACCAGCGGGTCCACACCGGGGAGAAGCCCTTCGCGTGCCTCGTGTGCGGCAAGGCGTTCAGTCAGACCTTCAACCTCGTCGCGCACCAGCGGGTCCACACCGGGGAGCGGCCCTTCACCTGCTCCGAGTGCGGGAAGGGCTTCACTTGCTCGTCCCACCTGCTGAGACACCAGCGGGTCCACAGCGACGAGAGGCCATTCGCCTGCCCCGAGTGTGGGAAGGGGTTCACCCGCTCGTCCCAACTGCTGGCACACCAGCGGACGCACGCGGGGAAGAGGCCGTTTGCCTGCACCGTCTGTGGGAAGAGGTTCACCTGTTCGTCCCACCTCCTGATACACCAGCACACTCACACCGGGGAGAGGCCCTTCACCTGCGCCGAGTGCGGGAAGGGCTTCATTCAGTCATCCGACCTGCTGATACACCAGCGGGTTCACACCGGGGAGAGGCCGTTCACCTGCTCTCATTGTGGGAGGAGATTCAATCAGTCGTCCCACCTGGTGAGGCACCAGCGAATTCACACCGGAGAAAAAGTTTGAAAACACTATGTACTGAACATTTAACCGTTGCGGCTGTGGAAACACGAGGGAGTTCACAAGTGACTGCAAGTGGTGAGTTCTGCTCTCGTCACTGAACCCTGGGCATTGAGCATGGTTGGGGATTGTTTCTGCTGGTGTTGGTGACCCACAACTGGGCTGGAGTTTAATATTCCGGATCCATGACAAATAAATCAGTTCTGTTTTAAAACCTGCGTCTCAGGCCCTTAATGTCTCTGTCATGCACTGTGCACAATATAAAGAGAGGCCGTTCAGCCCAGCTGCTCCCTGCCAGTGTTTCTGCCCCACACCAGCCTCCTCCCTTCTCACCCTGAAATGTTCTTGTATTTCTAATTCCTGTGTTCACTCAGCTTCCCATCAAATGCATCCCTGCTGTCCATCTCAACCCCTCCCTGTGGTGACGGGCTCCACACTCTTCCCCATTCTGTGGGTGAAGACATTTCCCTCGAATTCCCTGCGGCATGTTCTGCAGACTGAAGAACAAGACAAGAGCTCACTGGCGTCTTGTCCCAGACATTCCCTGTCCATCATGTCTCTGGGACCAGGGGAGAATCTAATGGGTGTTTAACTGTTCATTCCTGGCTCTTTTCAACATATGTAAGGGACTATGGATCTTAGGAATTAAGAAGGCAAGTGCAATGTTGCCATTCATTTCGAGAGGACCAGAACATTAAAAGCAAGGATGTACTGCAGAGGCTTTATAAGGTATTGGTCAGATCACATTTAGAATATTGTGAGCAATTTTGGGCCCCATATATGAGGAAAGATCTGCTGGGCCCTGGAGAGGGTCCAGAGGAGGTTCGCAAGAATGATTCCAGGAATGGAAGGCTTAACCTATGAGGAGTATTTGATGGCTCTGGGCTTGTAGTGAATGGAGTTTGGAAGTATTGGTTTATTATTATCATTTATACCGAGGTACAGTGAAAAACTTGTCTTGCATACCGATCGTACAGGTCAATTCATTACACAGTGCAGTTACATTGAGTTAGTACAGAGTGCATTGAGGTAGTACAGGTAAAAACAATAACAGTACAGAGTAAAGTGTCACAGCTACAGGGAAGTGCAGTGCAGGTAGACAATAAGGTGCAATTTCACAACAAGGTAGATAGTGAGGTCAAGAGTCCATCTCATTGTATAAGGGATCTGTTCAATAGTCTTATCGCAGTAGGATAGAAGCTGTCCTTGAGCCTGGTGGTACGTGCCCTCAGGCTCCTGTATCTTCTGCCTGATGGGAGGAGAGAGAATGACCCGGGTGGGTGGGGTCTTTGATTATGCTGGTTGCTACACCAAGGCAACGAGAGATAAGGACAGAGTCCAAGGAGGGGAGGCTGGTTTCCGTGACGCGCTGGGCTGTGTCCACAACTCTCTGCAGTTTCTTGCGGTCCTGGTCAGAGCAGTTGCCATGCCAAGCCGTGATGCACCCAGGTAGGATGCTTTCTGTGGTGCATCAATAAAAGTTGGTGAGTGTCAAAGAGGACATACCGAATTTCTTTAGCTTCCTGAGGAAGTAGAGGCGGCTGGTGAGCTTTCTTGGCCGTGGCATCTACGTGATTTGACCAGGACAGGCTATGGGTGATGTTCACTCCCAGGCACTCGAAGCTCTCAACCCTCTCGACCTCAGCACCATTGATGTAGACAGGTGCACGTACACCGCCCCCTCTCCTGAAGTCAATGATTTGTTTGTTTTGTTGACACTGAGGGAAAGATTGTTGTCATGACACCATTCCACTAAGCCCTCTATCTCCTTCCTGTACTCCACCTCATCGCTGTTTGAGATACGGCCTACAACGGTGGTATCATCTGCAAACTTGTAGATGGACTTACCCAGTATTTACCCAGGAAAGGGACATGCGGGACGTAGAAATAGGAACTGAGGGTGTAAACATGTTAGGGCATTTAGAGGTCAAGGAGGAGGTAGTGTTAGGTCTCCTAAACGATATTAAGGTGGATAAGTCCACCGGGCCTGATGGGATATACACCAGGTTACTGGGGGAGGTGAGAGAGGAAATTGCTGGGGCCTTGACCAGTATTTTTGTGTCCTCTTTGACCACGGGTGAGGCCCCGGAGGACTGGCGAGTGGCTAATGTCATTCCTCTATTTAAGAAAGGAACAATGGGAAATTGCTGGAGAAAATTCTTAGAGATAGGATATCCAAGCATCTGGAATCCAATGGCTTGATTAGGGAAAGCCAGCATGGCTTTGTGCGGGGCAAGTCGTGTCTTACTAACCTGGTTGAGTTTTTGACAAGGTGACAAGAGAGATTGATGAAGGTAGAGCTGAGGATGTCACCTATATGGACTTCAGTAAGGCATTTGACAAGGTCCCACATAATCGGTTAATCAAGAAAGTTCAGAAGCATGGGGTCAGTGGAGAATTGGCTGTGTGGATCCAGAACTGGCTTGTCCATGGAAGACAGAGGGTGGTGGTTGAAGGGCCTTATTCGGGCTGGAGGCCTGTGAGTAGCGGTGTTCCGCAGGGATCTGTGCTGGGACCTCTGCTGTTTGTGATGTACATAAATGACCTGGATGAGTATGTTGATGGGTGGGTTAGTAAGTTTGCAGACGATACCAAGATTGGTGGAGTTGCGAATAGTGTAGAAGACTGGCGATGGACACAGCATGATATCGGCCAGTTGCAGATGTGGGCAGAGAAATGGCAGATGGAGTTTAACCTGGATAAATGTGTGGTGTTGCACCTTGGTAGGACTAATGTCAAGAGGCAGTACACTCTTAAGGGCAAGACCCTTAACAGTGTTGAAGAGCAGAGAGACCTTGTGAGGAAGTCCATGACTCATTGAAAGTGGCTACACAGGTAGATAGGGTGGTTAAGAAGGCTTATAGAATGCTTGCTTCCATTAATCGGGGTATTGAGTATAGGGGTCAAGAAGTTATGATGCATCTCTATAGAACTCTGGTTAGGCTGGATTTAGAGTATTGTGTGCAATTCTGGTCACCTCACTATAGGAAGGATGTCGAAGCATTTGAGAGGGTGCAGAGGAGATTTACCAGGATGCTGCCTGGATTAGAGGGCATGTGCTATCAGGAGAGGCTGGATAAACTTGGGCTCTTCCCTCTGGAGCGGTGGAGGCTGAGGGGTGATCTGTTGGAAGTGTGTAAAATTATGAGGGGCATAGATAGGGTGGACAAGCAATATCTTTTTCCCATTATTGAGTGATCCAATACCAGAGGGCATGCATTTAAGGTGAGAGGGGGTAGGTTCAGAAGAGATGTGAGAAGTAAGTTTTTTTACTGAGAGAGTGGTGGATGTCTAAAATGCATTGCCTGATAGGGTGGAGGAGGCAAATTCATTGAGGGCTTTTAAAAGGGGTTTGGACGGGCACATGAATGAGAGGAAAATGGAGGGACATGGGCATTCTGTAGGTAGGAGGGATTAGCTCTATTGGCACAACATTGTGGGCCGAAGGGCCTGTTCTGCGCTGTACTGTTATATGTTCTATGTTAACACAGATTGTCTCATTGGTGATGGTGATGATCAAAGTGGTAAGATCTTTCTCAAAAATCTCTGTTGGTTTTCCTCAATCATGGGCACAACCCTCCCCGCCATCGAGGACATCTTCAGGAGGCGGTGCCTCAAGAAGGCAGCATCCATCACTAAGGACCCTCACCACCTGGGACATGCTGCCTTCCCGTTACTACCATCGGGGAGGAGGTACAGGAACCTGAAGACCCACACTCAGCGTTTCAGGAACAGCTTCTTCCCCTCCGCCATCAGATTTCTGAACGGTCCATGAACTCTGCCTCGTTATTCCTCTTTTGCACTATTTATTTATGTTTGTAACTTATAGTAATTTTTAATGTACTTATGTCTTGCACTGAACTGCTGCCGCAAAACAACAAATTTCACTACATATGTCAATGATAACAAACCTGATTCTGATTATAAAGTGTCTTAATATTTCCCCCTTCAGATGTTTTACCAAACAGACTTTCTCGAACTAACAGGGAGAGCTGGATGATAAGAATTAATCTGCTCGGCTGCCAAGCTCCAACTTGCTTAAGGTCCTAACTTGGAGTCTATTATCATCTGAGCTTCAATATGTTAACGCAGCCCCAGAAAAATTGAGACACTGCTTTCTCAAAGACCTTCGACTGGTGCGTAACGAGTGCGGTCCGGTGTCCATGGCGGTCATGAATACCCAGAAACCCCGCGGCATGGAATATGGCTTACCATTGTTGGGATAGCCAGGAGCGGCCACCTGAGCATGGGCCGAATGGGCGAGCGACGCAATCGCTTCCCGAAGGTTGGCAGCAGGTAGGAGCCGAGAGCCTGGAAGCGGGTTTAGGCAACGTCGGGGCCGTCCCAAGTCTGGGGAACAACCCTGGTTGGGAGAGGGAATCGGTGCCAGGTCCGGCCACGCTGGTTGTATGCCACCGTCCCCTCTCCCCAGCCGAGGATCCTCCTGCCAGCCCGCACCCGGGTGACCGTGACGGGCAGAGCGGTTTCTGATGCGCTGAGGAGTGTGGGTAGGAAGACCGCCATTGCTGCTTGCAGTGGGACCAATGACGGTCTTCCTCCCCACACTCCTCTAAAAGGTAAACAAGGAGGGGAAAATTTGAGGATGAGACCAAGCTGCAAGGAAAGGAAAAAACCAGAAAGTATGAATTTCTATGGGTATTTTAAGGAAAAGAGTTATTAACAAAATGAGTATCTGTCCTAACGAAAGTGAATCTGGGGAATTAATAGAGGAAAATAAGATGGCAGATGAGTTGAACAAACACTCATCTCCACTATGTAATAACTCAGAAGCAGCCAGAAGCTGGGAATTGGATGGGAGAGACGAACTCTGGAAAATTACGGGCCCTGACAGACTTCATCCCAAGGTCCGAAAAGATACGGCAAGTGGGTTAGTTGATCCGTTGGTTTCAATTTTCCAAATTCCCATGGATTCGTGGAAGGTTGGAAAATAGCAAATGTAACTCCTTTATTCTAGTCATCAGTGAGTCAAAATGCAGGAAGCTACAGACCAGTTAAATTAATATCTTTGGGAAAATATTACATTTTTTAAAGATGGTGTAGTGGGCACAGAAAGATTAAAAGTAATCAGGTGAAGTTGATGTGCTTATTTGAAAGGGAAGACATGTTTGACTAATTTTTTGGAGTTCTTTGAAGAAGAAAATTGTATTGTGGATGAAGGAGCACTAGCAGAAGGACTAAGATTTCCAGGTGACATTTGATAAGTGTGAAGTGGTTCATTTTGGTAGGTCAAATATGTTGGCGGAATATAGTCTTGTCCTACCATTAAGGCAGTGTGGAGGATCTTGGGGTCCGAGTCCATAGGACGCTCAAAGCGGCTGCGCAGGTTGACTCTCTGGTTAAGAAGGCATATAGTGTATTGTCCTTCAATCGGGGAATTGAATTTAGGAGCCGGGAGGTATTGTTGCAGCTATATAGGTCCCCGGTCAAGACCCCACTTGGAGTACTGTGCTCAGTTCTGGTCGCCTCACTACAGGAAAGATGTGGAAGCCATAGAGAGGGTGCAGAGGAGATTTACAAGGATGCTGCCTGGGATGCAGAGCATGCCTTATGAAAGCAGGTTGAGGGAACTCGGCCTTTTCTCCTTGGAGAGATGGAAGATGAGGGGGGACCTGATAGAGGTGTATAAGATGATGAGAGGTATTGATCGGGTAGATAGTCAGAGGCTTTTCCCCAGGGCTGAATTGGTGGCCACAAGAGGACATAGGTTTAAGGTGCTGGGGAGTAGATATGGAGGAGGTGTCAGGGGTAAGTTTTTTACTCGGAGAGTGGTGAGTGCGTGGAATGGGCTGCCGGCAACGGTGGTGGAGGCGGATACGATAGCGTCTTTCAAGAGATTGTTAGGTATTTGGAGCTGAGTAAAATAGAGGGCTATGGGTAAGCATAGTCATTTCTAGGGTAGGGACATGTTCAGCACAGCTTTGTGGGCCGAAGGGCCTGAATTGTGCTGTAATTGTTCTATGTTCTATAAAGTGCCACATCAGAGTTTATTGGAAAACAAAAGCGTGTGGTGTTGGGGATAACAGGTTGGCATGGATAGAAGACTGGCTGGATCATCACAAAGAGTGGGCTTAAATGGGTCTTTCTCTGGTTGTCAAGATGTAATGAGTTCTGTGCCATAGCGACTGGTGTTGTGGCCTCAATTTTTTTTTCAAATTTATATAAATGACTTGAAGGAAGTCACCAAAAGTCTGGTTGCTAGCCTTAATTGTGACACAAAGATAAATAGGAAAGTAAATTGTGAAGAGATAAGCCACTAAAAAGGGATATGGATGGGCTAAGTGAATGGACATAGAGCTTTCAATTGGAGTACAATGTGGGAAAGTGTGAAATAATGCTCTTCTGTTTAAAAAAAATACATAAAGCGTATTATCTAAACAGTGGGAGATTGCAGAGTTCTGAGATGCAGAGAGATCTGGGTATCCTAATGCATAATTCATAAAAGATTAGTATGCAGGTAGAGCAAGTAATTAGTAAAGCTATAGGATTGTTATTGTTTATTGCCAGGGAAATTGAATCCCAAGGTAGTGAGGTTATTCTTCAGTTATATAGGGCATTGATGAGACCACATCTGGAGTACTGAGCCCATACTTATTTAAGGGATGAAGGTTATGATTTGGACACAGTTTAAGAAAGGTATCAGAATCAGGTTTATTATCACTGACGTGTTTCGTGAGATTTGTTGCTTTGCGGCAGCAGTATAGTGCAAGACATAAAAATTACTATAAGTTACAAAAATAAAAAAAATAGAGAAATAACAAGGTTCATGGACCCTTCAGAAATCTGATGGAGGAGGGGAAGAAGCTGTTCCTGAAACGTTGAATGTGGGTCTTCAGGTTCCTGTACCTCCTCCCTGATGGTAGTAATGAGAAGAGGGCATGTCCCAGGTGGTGAAGGTCCTTGGTGATGGATGCTGCCTTCTTGAGGCACCGCCTCTTGAAGGCGTCCTCGATGATGGGGAGGGTTGTGCCCGTGATGGAGCTGGCTGAGTCTACAACCCTCTGCAGCCTCTCTCAATTCTACACATTGGAGCCTCCACACCAGGCGGTGATACAACCAGTCAGAATGCTCTCCACCGTACATCTGTCGAAATTTGCAAGAGTCTTTAATGACCTATCAAATCTCCTCAAACCCCTAATGAAGTTTAAATGACCAATAACCTCAAGTGGCAGGTTGTCTTGTGAGGAAAGGTTGGATTAATTAAGTTTCCATCCACTGGCATTTAAAAGAGTAAGAGCCAACTCAAGTGAACCACTCAGGGTTTTGAAAAGTGGATATGGAGAGCATGCTTCTTCCTCTGGGGAAAATCCAGATCTAGTGGTAGCGTTGGTAAGGCTGGTATGAGACAAAACATTTCTCAGAGGGCTATGAGTCTTTGGAAGTCTCTCTTCCTCAAAGGGTCTTTGAAGACAGAGGATTGATTCTTGATTAGCTGGGGGTGAAATGAAGCTGGGGATGGAAATGTGTGGTTGAGGTTGCAATCAGATCAGCCATTATCTTACTCAATGGTGGAGCAGGCTTCAGTAACCCAGTCCTGCTCCTAATTTGTATGTAATATCCTGATAGTAGGCAGTCAGACACAAAACATTCCAGCAGAGAACATGCACTGCCTGAGACCCACAGTCCATCCTGGTGAAGCAAGGGAGGATCACCCCCAAGGTATCAGGAACAGGGCAATGCAGTCTGTGCAAGGCCTGCGTTGGGCATGCTCAGGTCTGGCTCCCACGGCTGTTCTTGTCTTTATATAGATGGGGTGCTTTCTACAGCTCAGGGATTTATGGGTAATCCTATCTGCCATGGAAGCTGCTCTGAAGGTGGCATTTAAAAAGCCCCTCTCCCAGCCTCAGAGCATCCTGAAAGTGTTGTCAGTGTAACATCTGGCACGCAACAGCCAACATGCACACAATAAACTGCCATAATGGTATTTCCTTTGGTGATGTTGATTGAGGGGTAAATACTGACTGCTTATCTGATGCTTATGTGCCTGTGATGCTGCTGCAAGGAAGTTTTACATTGCACCTGTGCAGGTGACTGTAAACTCGACTTTGACCAAGACATGAGGATAACTCCCCAGCAGCTCTTCAACATAATGCAAGCATCTTTTGTGTTCACGTGAGAAAGCAGATGGGGACTGGGTTTAAAGCTTTTTCTGTCAGTGCAGGTCACTTGGTACAGCACTGGAGTTTCAGGCTCGAGCTCTGAGCTCAAGTCCCCAGACTTGGACTTAAGGCCACAACCTGCTGACTCAGAGGTTAAGAGTGCTGCCAACTGATTCATTGCTGAGACTGAAATTTTCTGTCCTGAATTTCTATTCTGTACTTGATGGTTATTTTTGAAAACTCCTTTTTACAGGGTATTAGAGGGTGAGATTTTCAGATGGGCATCTCAAACCAAACAACAGTAGGATTGCCTCTTCAGCAGCTGAAGGTCACTGGCTTTCAAATATCGAAAGACAAACGTTTAAATATCGAAAGATTTCAAACGTCAATGTGATGGACAAGGCGCTGGCACACACATGCACAACTCGGACAGAGCTTTCTGGAGTGCTGTTGAGGGTGAGGGCCTCAACTGGTTATGAAACCAGAGAGATACTGCACTGTTTACACTGGGAAATACTGAACTATGTGCTTTGTGCATGCATGCATGAGGATTTAATTGGTTCACACTGGGGAGAGGCCGTTCACCTGCTCCGAGTGTGGGAAGGGATTCACTCAGTCTACCCACCTAGCAATACACCAAAGAATCCACACTGGAGAGAAACCGTTCACCTGCTCTGAGTGTGGTAGGCGATTCACTCAGTTATCCTTGTTGTTGAGACACCAATCTTCTCACACCGGGGAGAAGCCATTCACCTGCTCCGTATGTGGGAAAGGATTCACCGTGTCGTCCTCCTTGCTGCCACACCAGCGATTTCACACCGGGGAGAGGCCATTCACCTGCTCGGAGTGCGGGAAGGGATTCACCCGGTCATCAAACTTGCTGACGCACCAGCGGGTTCACTCTGGGGAGAGGCCGTTCACCTGCTCCACATGTGGGAAAGGACTTGGTAATTCTTCTCATTTGCTGAGGCACCAGCAAATTCACACCGGAGAGAGGCCATTCACCTGCTCCGAGTGCGGGAAGGGATTCGCTGTTTCTTCCTACCTGCTCAAACACCAGCGAGTTCACACTGGAGTGAGACCGTTCACCTGCTCCACATGCGGGAAGCGATTTACTGAGTTGTTCCAGCTACAGAGACATCAGCAGTTCCTCACTGAAGAGAAAGCTTAACTGTGCGTGTGTGTGTGTGCGTGTGTGTATTATTTAAACGTCACAGCTGCTGAGAAACTTGTGTGTATTGTATTCTGCAGTTACTACTGCATGCAACTGAACGATTATTCAAAGGGGCTCTTGGGGGCAAGTTTTTCACACGGAGGGCGGTGGGTGTATGGAACAAGCTGCCAGAGGAGGTAGTAGAGGCGGGTACAATTAGAACATTTGATAGACATTTGGACAGGTGCATGGATAGGAAATGTTTAGGAGGATTTGGGCCAAATGGGGATTCCTGTTTGGCAATGAAAATGGGGCATCTTGGTTGGCAATGAAAAACAGCATGATGCTGGAGGAACTCAGCAGGCCAGGCAGCATCCGTGGAGAAAAGCAGGCGGTCAACGTTTCGGGTCAGGACCCTTCAGGAAACGTTTAAGTATCAATGTGATGGACAAGGCACTGGCACACACATGCACAACTCGGAGAGGGATTTCCGGAGCGTTGTCTAGTGTGAGGGCCTCAACCGGTTATGGGACCAGAGAGATATTGCACTGTTTACACTGGGAAATACTGAACTATGTGCTTTGTGCATGTGTGAGGATTTAATTGATTGGCCAATGTGAAGAAGTGGGCAAGTATTTTAAAGATAAAACCACCTACCAATGCAAGTTGTTGATGGTAGAAAAAGAAATCCATCCCAACTAGAAACTAAGTGTGAACAACCTTCACCCACTGTGTGACTGGGAAGGAGTTCACTGATTTGCCCTCCTGTTCAAACACTCTTGCCTCCACAGCAATGAACCCACTTTGGTGTATTGACTGCAGGAAACACTTCAAGAGACCCAGTAATCTGACAACACACCAGCAGGTTCACACCGGGGGATGGCCATTCACCTGGGTCCTAACCCAAAACGTTGACTGCCTGCTTTTCTCCACGGATGCTGCCTGGCCTGCTGAGTTCCTCCAGTATCGTCGTGTTTCTCATCCAGATTCCAGCATCTGCCGTCCTTTGTTTCTCTTGTATCTTGGTTGGCAATGATGAATTGGGCAGAAGGGCCTTTGTCCATGCTGTATGTCTCTGTGAATCTATTATTGTTGTTAGGTGTTTCTTTGTCAGTTATTTGGCAGGATGTTGGGTTGGTAATTACTCAGGAAATCCCTTTCTCCCTTTTCTAGCAGCGGTGCTGATAAACAGGCTTCCAGAATCTCCAATTTGCCATCTTGCTTCCCTTAACTGCCTGAACCTGATGCCTTTTGCTCTGTAAGGCAGGTGAAAATATTTGATGTTTCCTTTCTGTTTTGTTGTATTTACTCTGACTGAGTCGATCTGTCCCCAGTCTGGGTGTTTGATGAGCAGAGTGGAGAGAGAGAGTGAGGCTGGGTCATAATGTCACTGCCCCAACACTAGCCTGAAATCTTACACAGTCTGCAACACTGACGGAGCCCAGACTGGTGCAGAACCAGCTCTGGAGATCTACAGCCACCGGTTCTCGTTTTGTGTTCCCCTGCTGAAAGACTCTGTGTGCATTCGATATTACACCACGGAACTTTCTAGTTCGGATCCCTTCGTTTCTTTTATTTCAGCTTTTCTTCAAAGTCTAGGATTGTCCTTCACAGGTCAGCCACCTTCTGACGCTGCCGTTCCACGTCCGATACAAAAGACTGACAGCGGGAGATGGTCACACTTGGCCGCAGCCACCTTGCCCACAAGGACAGCTCTGCTGGCGCTGAGCGAGTGCGAAGTTCAGCGAGGCTCCAGCCCTGAGGAATCGAGTCCACGTTTGGTCTGAGCTTCCTGTTTGTAAATGCGTTCACAAAAGTCATCACCGTGTACGGGATAGAAACCCAGAGCAGGTCGCATTGGATGTGGCATTCTTAAACTATCTCACCCATTGATCTTTCTTACTTACTGCCTGCATTACAAATTCATTCCACGTTATATTTTCTGTAATCCCTCCTGGGTTGCAGAACGGGAAGCTTTCCCCAGTTATTTTACTCCCAGACCTGCCCTCCCCTTCCCCCTTTCCCCTCCTCCTCCCCCACTCCGCCCCTCCCCCTCCTCTCCCCCTTCCCCTCTCTCCCTCCTCCCCTTCCCCTCCTCCCCCCTCTCCCCGTCCCTCTTCCCCTCCCCCCTCCCCCCTCCCCCCTTCCCCCCCCCCCTTCCTCCTTGTAGGTGATTGGCTGAACCGGGGAGGGAGTTGGTGAGAACGCGGGAGAATTAAAACAAAAACGAGGATGAATCTCGGATTAGTGCAGCTGGGTGTTGGATGGTCGAAGCGGAGTCGGTGTGTCCGGGCCGTATCCCTCCAATGACGTTACAACAACAACTTGCACTCGGTATCGTTGTAACGAGTCGCTGGACGGGGTATTACAGCAACAACTCGCGATGACCGTCACCTCACTACAACCGCAGTAACCAGTGCTTGGTATTACAACAACAACTTGAATTGAACGAGCGTCCCGTCAAGCAGCGTTGAAAGGGGCGTTACATCAATAACTCAGACTGCAGGGGTATTATAGCCTGATTTACATCGGTAAATTGTTCTGGTAGCAAGTGGCAGCAACGTCTGCTGTTCGTAGGAAATTACAACAGAACTCACGTTACATCAACAACTTGTACTTCCCGGTATTTCATTAACAACGCACGCTGACAGGGCATCACGACACCGTTGGCAGCAGGGGAGCTCTACGACAGAGGCACAAGAGATTCTGCAGACACACACGAAGTGCTGGAGGAACTCAGCAGGTCAGGCAGCGTCCATGAAGGGAAATAAACATTCGACGTTTCGGACCGAGACCCTTCATCAGGACTGGAAAGGAAGAGGGCGGAAGCCGGAATAAGAAGTGGGGGGAGGGGGGGGGGTAGCACACTCAGGCAGGGGAGAGGTGGGTTCAGGTGAGAGGGGGGAAGGTAGGTGGGTGGGGGAGGGGGAGAAGATGTAATAAACTGAGAGGTGAGAGGTAGAACAGGCCAAGGGATGAAGAGGGAGGAGGGGGCAGTGGACCATGGGATAAGGGATGGGGGAGGGGAGGGGAGGAGATGGGCAGGTCATCAAGGCGGGGGAAGGGAGCCACAGGAGGAAGGGAAGACAGAGGAGTGGGCGGGGGGGGGGGTAGTGAGAGAAAGGGAGGGGTTACCAGAAGTTAGAGATATTGATGTTGAAGCCATCAGGTTGGAGACTCCCAAGGCGGGATATGAGGTGTTCCTCCAACCTGCATCTTTTTTGTGTCTCCAGATTCTGCAGACGCTGGAATCTGGAGCAACACGCACAAAGTGCTGGAGGAACTCAGCAGGTCAGGCAGCATCTATTGGAGGGAAACAAACAGTGGACGTTTCGGATCGGGACCGGAGAGGGAGTGGGCAGGAGGAGAGTTGTGTTGGTGGGGCAATTAGACCAACAACCAGCACGAAGAAGGAAACGTAGCAAGGTGCATTGGTGGCATGTTATGATCACACGAACCCACGTTCACGGGGCGTTAGAAGAACGGGCCGAGAAGGTTCAGCTGGGAGATCGTGCGCATTCTCGCAGGGAGATGACACACGTTGGATAGAGCTGTTGCTTTGTTGCAGTGGATTGTGGGAGATCCAGCCGCCATTGGTCCTCAGATCCTCATGTCAGCTCCACCTTCAACGAGGTTAAGGCTGATCTTTGACCTCAGTCCCATTTTCATGCACTAACTTCATGTACTCAACGCCTGAGCCTCTGCAGCTGATTGAGACTATGGGCCCAGTCTGGTTAATTTCTCCTCAGAGTACAAGTCCCTCCCTGCCCCGTCAGAGGATAAATCTGGTGAATATTCTTTGCACTGCTATATAATTGCAGTAAGATGTCTTTACTCTTGTACTCAAAAGCTCCATCAATTAAGACCAATATACAGTTTGCTGACTGTACGTTCATGTTAGCTTTCGGTGACTTGTGTCCAGTGACACACAGACCCCTCTGTACACTGACACTTCAGTCTCTCACCAGGACTTGTTTTATAGACACTACAAATATAACAAGAACCTTTTTCTTGATATTAGTGGAAATAAATTGATGTAGGTTAGCTCTTCCCCAAAACTAATGGATTAAATTGTGTACATTGGGATTGGAGGATCTTTGCAGGGATGATATCTGTCTACGAGGCAGGGTGATGAGTGACCCTGGCCTGGCTCCATCTGGGACTCAGGGGCAAGGAATGTTCATTGTTATTCCAATAAACATTTATAGATTTTTAAACATGCTTAAACACGGTAGTGCACGGTAGTGTAGAGGTTAGCGTAATGCTATTACAGCGCCAGCGACCGGGGTTCAACTCCGGCCGCTGTCTGTAAGAAGTTTGTACGTTCTCCCCGTGTGTCTGCGTGGGTTTCCTCCGGGTGCCCCGGTTTCCTCCCCCATTCCAAAGACGTACGGGTTGGGAAGTTGTGGGCATGCTATGTTGGCGCCGGAAGTGTGGCGACACTTGCGGGCTGCCCCCCAGAACACTCTACGCAAAGATGCATTTCACTGCGTGATTCGATGTACATGTGACTAATAAAGATATCTGATCTAATCTTATCTCAGGATTTCGCCTTCTTGTTAATGCCGCACCAACCAGCTGCAGCAGATTTACTTGATTTTATTATTGATGCTTTCTCATGTTTCATGTTTCTCATATTTC
This sequence comes from Pristis pectinata, assembly GCF_009764475.1. NCBI lineage: Eukaryota > Metazoa > Chordata > Chondrichthyes > Rhinopristiformes > Pristidae > Pristis > Pristis pectinata. The sequence continues at coordinate 50,222,278 of NC_067416.1, read as the reverse complement.
CTTACGATGTATAAGGAGGCCATTCATCCCTTTGAGTCCATTGCTGGCTCCTAGAGTAATCCCATCCATCCGATTCCCCAACATTTCCCTGTAACCTGATATAGAACATAGAACAATTACAGCACAATTCAAAGCTGTGCCGAACATGTCCCTACCCTAGAAATTACTAGGCTTACCCATAGCCCTCTATTTTACTCAGCTCCATATACCGATCTAACAGTCTCTTGAAAGACCCTATCGTATCCGCCTCCACCACCATGTCCGGCAGCCCATTCCACGCACACAAAGAGTGATAGAAGCAGCACAGAAACAAACCTCTCGGTCCACTGAGTCCACAGTGATCTTCAACCACCATTCACATTAACCCTTCATTCATCCTTTTTGTTATTTTCCCCACATTCCCATCAACCCCCCTCAGGTTCTGCCACTCATCGAGGCGCAACAGGCAACTAACTGACAGTGGCCAAGTAACCGACCGTCTGTAACGAAAATATTTCAGAATTCTTTCTTTGTTCTTTCCTGATTCAGCAGCAAGAGGTGTTTCGCAAACCAAGGGAGGTGCTGTACACGTGTTAAAGGTGAGAGAAACTACTTTATTAGAGTTACATGAAATACAGAAAGGAGGAAGAATACTTAAAATACAAAAGGAAGCAAAACAATACTTCTCAACCAATCAATGAACCGATCTATACAATGCCGGAGGGAACCTCAGGTCTCTGACAGCCTTCTGTCTGTGTCTCACCACCGGTCGTGACCCAGCCTCAGGGAAGGTGCCCATTTACACAAAGAAGGTGCCTCCTTTTTATACCCCTCAAAAACCTGACATAACTTCTACCCCAGTACCTTTCCATCCCTGAGTGGTACCAGCCTGCACCTTCTAATCTCTTGCGATCTTCGGCCTTGGGCACATAACGTAGAAACAGAGACAGCGGGTCTGCAAGGAAGAAAATATCCTTCACCCGTATCTAATCTCAAGGATGTGCATCCATGTACCTCTTCGAGGTATTCCCACATTCCGAGCTGACACCGTTTTGTCTAACAACCACCACTTTAAGATAAGATCAGATCTCTTTATTAGTCACATGTACATCGAAACACACAGTGAAATGCATCTTTTGCGTAGAGTGTTCTTGGAGCAGGCCGCAAGTGTCGCCACGCTTCCGGCGCCAACATAGCACGCCCACAACTTCCTAACCCGTACGTCTTTGGGATGTGGGAGGAAACCGGAACACCCGGAGGAAACCCACGCAGACACACGGGGAGAACGTACAAACTCCTCACAGACAGCAGCCAGGATTGAACCCAGGTCGCTGGCGCTGTAATAGCATTACGCTAACCACTACACTACCGTGCCTGCCCAAAAACATACCATATGGTGGTACAGTAAACAATTAGGAGGACAAGTTCGCTTTCTGTGACTTATATTCACCAAGCTCCACCATATATCAACATCTCCCATTCTGCTCCCATATAAAAATAATCAGTGTTTCTGTTTTGTGTACCAAAGTGAATAAACTTCACAGAGAAACAAAGGACTGAAGATGCTGGAATCTGGATGAAAAACACGATGATACTGGAGGGACTCAGCAGGCCAGGCAGCATCCGTGGAGAAAAGCAGGAGGTCAACGGTTCGGATCAGGAATCCTTCTTCAGGACTGAAGATAGGAGAAAGGGAAGCCCGATATATAGGAGGGAAAATGAGGTGCTGCTCCTCCAGTTTGCGCTTGGAATTCTCCCGGCAGTGGAGGAAGCCGAGGACTGACATGTCAGTGATAGTGTGGGAGGGGGAGTTGAAGTGACCAGCAACGGGGAGATGCAGATCGTGGTTACGGACGGAGAGCAGGTGTTCTGCGAAACGGTCACCTAGTCTGCGTTTGGTCTGCGTTGCGTCTCTTGCAAGGACGCAGTCCCTTTCTCTCGATTTCTCCACCTCCAACTGTCCCGGCAGACCTATCGTCTCCGCATGCTCTCGCCCCATGGAGCTCGTATCCTCGTACCCGAACACTATCCTGTCCCCCCGGTCCAATCCCTTCCCACCTACGTCCATGACACATCACACGCTCTCCAACTCTTCCGTAGCTTTAAGTTCTCTGGCACGCACAACCTCATCTTCGCCATGGACGTCCAGTCCCAATATACCTCCATTCCCCGTCATGACGGCTTCACCGCCCTCCGCTTCTTTCTTGGCCAGAGACAGAACCAGTCCCCTTCCACTAACACTCTCCTCCGCCTGGCTGAACTTGTCCACACCCTAAACAACTTCACTTTCGATTCCTCTCACTTTCTACAGACCAAGGGCATAGCTATGGGCACTCGCATGGGCTCCAGCTATGCCTGCCTCTTCGTTGGCTACGTTGAACAGTCTCTGTTCCAAGCCTACTCCGGCCCCATTCCTCAACTCATTCTCCGCTATATCAATAACCACATTGGTGACACCTCTTGCACCCCTGTGGAACTCGACAGTTTCATAAATTTTGCCTTCTTGTCTTTACCTCTCGCTGCCTTGGTGAAGCAGCCAGCATAATCAAAGACCAGACCCACCCGGGTCATTCTCTCTTCTCCCCGCTCCCATCAGGCAGAAGATACAGGAGCCTGAGGGCACATACCACCAGACTCAAGGACAGCTTCTACCCCACTGTGATAAGACTATTGAACGGTTCCCTTATACAATGAGATGGACTCTGACCTCACGATCTACCTTGTTGTGACCTTGCACCTTATTGCACTGCACTTTCTCTGTAGCTGTGACACTTTACTCTGTACTGTTACTGTTTTTACCTGTACTACATCAATGCACTCTGTACTAACTCAGTGTAACTGCACTGTGTAATGAATTGACCTGTACGATCGGTATGCAAGACAAGTTTTTCACTGTACCTCCGTACAAGTGACAATAATAAACCAATGCCAATACCAATACCAAATATATCCACAGCCCCGTATCCTGAGACCATGACCCCTGGTTTTAGACACCACAGCCAAGGGAAACATCCTCCTTCCAGCCTGTTGAATTCTTGTCAGAATTATGTACATTGCAATGAGATATCCTCTCATTTTTCCAATCTCTTGGGAAAATAGGCCTCGTCAATGCAATCTCTTCTCACGCAACGCTCTCCCTAAAGTCAGAGTTGAGTTTATTGTCGTATGCACAGGTGCAATGAAAAACTTACTTGCAGCAGCATCACGGGCACAGAGCATCAGATGAGCAGAATCCACAAGAAAAACATAACTTGAACATAAATTGTGCACTATTTTTACAAGAAGAATTCCATCCCAGAATCATTGTGGCGAATCTTTGCTGCAGTCCCTCTGTGGCAGGTATATCATTTCTTCATAAAGGGAGACAGAAGCTGCACACAATGCTTCAGTTGCTGTCTGCCAAGGACCTGTTTAACTGCAGTAAATCATCCTCGCTGCTGTGCTAGAAACCTCTTGCACTGAAGGCTGAGACACCATTTGCGTTCATTACTGCTTGCTGCACCTAAATACTTGCTTTCGGTGACTGCTGTACAAGGACATCTGGATCCTCTTGTACCATCAACATTTCCTAATCTATCACTTTTTAAGCAGTGAGCTGCCTTTCTGTATTTCCTACTAAAGTGCGCAACTGTGTGTATTGTATTGCATCTGCATTGTACTTGCTCACCTGCTCGTCTTGTCCAAATCGCCTTGAAACCTCTATGCATCCTCAACTCCGGCTCAGCATGGCACCTACTTCTGGTGTTATCAGCAGAAACAGTCCTCTCCTTCAAACAATTGATACACATTGTACACATTGCTGGGGCCTGCAGTGACTCCTGGAGGTGCCATTGGTCTTGTACTGTTCAGGCTTCCCATATTGAAAAGGAAAATTGCCTGGCCCATGTGATATTCCCCTTAAGTCGACAGAGGCTGTGGAGGCGGGGCCAGCAACCCTTGAAATAAGAGGGGCCAATTACCCAGAAGATCTGCACCATTGGGTGACTGGTTGGGGCGGTGTGCAGGCTGGGGTGAAGATGAGGGAAGAAATCAGCTCCATTCACGGTCTGCCTGGGTTCCAGCGGTCCATGCAATGCTGAGCTTGTTGACAAGGTTCCAGAGACCAGGGAGCAACCTGGGTTTGAACAATTCTCTCCAGGGAACCAGCTACCATATCAAAGTGCCACCTCCAGCACAACTGGGCGCAAGGAGCTAAACTCCAGGGGTTCCCAAACTGTGAGCAACACTGGGTTTTGAGGTAGACAGTGTGGAAATGCACCCAACTTTCTGACTGAGGGAAATAGGCAAGGCTTGACCCGAAATGTTGACTGTCTCTCTCTGCACAGATGCTGCCCAATTTGCTGAGTTTTTCTGGCACATTCTGTTTTTTGCTTCAGATTCCAGCATCTGAAGTTCTTTTTTATTTCCAGGAAGTGTTTCTTCCCTAGGCTAAACCTGGCTTTTTTTTTTGGAGGAAAAAAAAATCTTTATTTTTAAGAGTCTCTTTTTTTTCCCCCTTGTAGCCTAAAGTGTTACCTTCAGGAAGAGTGTGAATTGGAACTTCGGGAACTACAGAAACCAAACACAGATTGTGTGATTGTTTTGCAGAGCTCTTTATCTCAGTCTGAAGAGGCAAGATAAGATATCTTTATTAGTCACATGTACATTGAAACACACATCTTTTGCGTAGAGTGTTCTGGGGGCAGCCCGCAAGTGTCGCCACGCTTCCGTCGCCAACATAGCACGCCCACAACTTCCTAACCCGTATGTCTTTGGAATGTGGGAGGAAACTGGAGCACCCGGAGGAAACCCACACAGACACACAGGGAGAACGTACAAACTCCTCACAGACAGTGGCCAGAATTGAACCCTGGTTGCTGGCGCTGTAATAGCGTTAAACTAACCGCTACACTTTTCCAGCTTCCAGCTGCTTCAATTCTCCAGCTGACTCCCACAAGTTTTTCACCGTACCTCGGTACAAGTGACAATAATAATAAACCATTACCAATACCCTGGTACACTCGCTGTCCCTAAGTCCTGCTCACAGCCACTGAACCCTGGTGGACACAGCCTGAGCTCTGAGCTGGACTGACTCCCTCCCCCATTTCCTGTCCACAGTCCACACCCCTGATCCTGGGCTGATTCCCTTCCCCCTGCTCCCACTCCTGCCCTGTGCTGATCCCTCCCTGGTTTCCGACCCTGTTGTACTCAGCAGTACAGAGAATGTACGGTCAAAGATAAGCCAATTGAGCCACACTGGGAACCCCCTCAGTGATGGGCCCTCTCCCTGCTCTCAGACGTCACACCAGTCAGGAGGTTTCTCCCTGTTTAATATTCCTGTGTTGCAGCGACCCACCAGAGTGTGTTCCCAGCCTTCCTCCTTTCTTTCAATGTTGTAAAACCAGCAGCTTCTCCTCTGGCGCCGGAGATTTGAGAGAAACATTTGGACAGGGGGCCGATCTGCTCTTGCCCAGTCCTTCAGATTGTGGTAAATCCAGTGGGGAATTCAGGAGAAACTTCTTTCCCCTAGAGAGTGGCCACAATGTGGACCCAAATCCTCAGACAGTGGTTGAGGTGAACAGCACAGATGCCTGAAAGTAGAAGCTCAATGAGCACAGAGGGGAGAAAGAAACAGAAGAATATTCCCGCAGGGTGAGCTGGGAGGGGGCTGGTGTGGGGCAGGAACACCGGCAGGAGGGGAAGTCCCAGGTTGTTCCCGGTGTGGCCCCAGCTGGGCTGAACGGCTGTATTGGGGAGACCTTAAGGGCTCGGGAAACAAGAATGCTGGAAACAGAGCTGTTTTATTTAGTGCAGATCCGGAATATTAAACCTCTGCCCAATTATAAGGGTTCACACCAGCAGCAACAAACACAAACTTGTGCACAGTGAGACGGAGGATAAGTGGCAGTAACACTCACGTAATCCAAAACCTCACTGGTGCCTTGGCAGCTCCGATGTTTAAATATTCCACACCAGGCAGAGTTAAATATTGTCCAAAGTATGAACTTGCTGGTGTCTCAGGAGGCTGGTTGACTGAGTGAATCCCTTCCCACACTCAGTGCAAGTGAAGGGTCTCTCCCCAGTGTGATCACGCTGGTGCGTCAGTAGGTGGGATGGCTGACTGAATCTCTTCCCGCACTCGGAGCAGGTGAACGGTCTCTCCCCGGTGTGAACTCGCTGGTGTGCCACAAGGCTGGAAGACTGAGCAAATCCCTTTCCGCAGTCGGGGCAGGTGAACGGTCTCTCCCCAGTGTGATCACGCTGGTGTGTCAGTAGGTGGGATGACTGAGTGAATCCCTTCCCGCACTCAGGGCAGATGAACGGCCTCTCCCCAGTGTGAACCCGCTGGTGTTTCACCAGGTAGGATGGCTCACTGAATCCTTTCCCACAGTCAGAGCAGGTGAATGGCTTCTCCCCGGTGTGAACTCGCTGGTGTCGCCGCAAGGTGCACGATTCGGTGAATCCCTTCCCGCATTCAAAGCAGGTGAATGGCCTTTCTCCCTTGTGCATTCGCTGGTGACTCACCAGGCTGGATGACCGAGTGAATCCCTTCCCGCACTCAGAACAACTGAACAGCCTTTCACCTGTGTGGACTCGCTGGTGCGTCAGCAGGTTGGAGGACTGAGTGAAGCCCTGCCCGCACTCGGAGCAGGTGAACGGCCTCTCCCCGGTGTGAACTCGCTCATGCGCCACCAGGCTGGACGACCAACTGAACCCCTTCCCGCACTCGGGGCAGGTGAACGGCCTCTCCCCGGTGTGCACCCGCTGGTGTTTCAGTAGGTTGGACGACAGGGTGAACCCCTTCCCGCACTCGGAGCAGGTGTACGGCCTCTCCCCGGTGTGAACTCGCCGGTGCTTTATTAGATCACTGGATCCCTTAAAGTTTTTCCCGCAGTCGGAGCACGGAAACGTGTTCATCGCTGTGGAGACAAAGGACATTTTGAACAGGACGGTAAATCGGTGAACTCCCTCCCAGCCACACAGGCGGTGAAGACCCGCACACTCAACGTTTCAGGAACAGCTTCTTCCCCTCCGCCATCAGATTTCTGAACGGTCCGTGAACCCATGAACACTGCCTCATTGGTCCTTTTTTTTTTGCACTATTTATTTAATTTGTAATTTATAGTAATTCCATGTCTTTGCACTGCACTGCTGCTGTAAAACGACAAATTTCACGTCATGTAAGTCGGTGATAATAAACCTGATGCTGATGTCCCTCCGCAGTCTGAGGGAGGTCCCGGGACTTGCAGCAAGGGGCAGAGAGCCAGACCTGTACCGTTGTGTTGAACACCAGGCCGGGCCGAGGTTTAGTCAACACCGAAGCCTGATCCGAGGAGCAGACACCCACCCCCCCACCCCTCCCGGTTGAGGATGAATCGGTGCGAGCTCCGGGAACAGCGGGGGCCGCCAGGCTGGGACGGTCTCGGTCCTGTCCCCGCCCGCCCTCCCTCCGGACCAAGTGCCCAGGATTGCCCGGCTTTGTCTCGTACAGGCCGCCCCAGCGGCGCATGCGTATCGCTCGGACTGTGACCAGTAGAGCAGTTGCTGGGGCGCGGAGGATTGTGGTTACGGAGGCGGCCATTGATCCTGCTGGAACCCGGTAAACCCTCCCCTTCCTTCCCCCCCTTCCCGTCGCCTCCTCTTTCCCCTCCCCCGCCCTCATGACCTGCCCATCTATTCCATGGTCTACAGCCCTCTCCTACCGGATTCCTTCTTCTTCAGCCCTTTGCCTCTTCCACGTATCACCTCTCAGCTTCTTAAATCGCTCCCTTTCATTCACCACCCCCCCCCCCCCTTACCCACCTACCTTCCCCCTCTCACCTGGACTTACCTCTCCCCTGCCTGCGTGTGCTCCTCCCCCTCCCCCGACCTCCTTATTCTGGCTTCTGCCCTCTTCTTTTCCAGTCCTGATGGAGGGACTCAACCCGAAATGTCGACTGATTATTTCCCTCCATAGATGCTGCCTGACCTGCTGAGTTCCTCCAGCACTTTGTGTATTGAAACCAATGCTTTGCCGCCAGCCCACAGACTGACCTTGGGAAAACAAGCTCCAATATCTCAGTGCCGGCTGGCAACGGCAGGAGTTGAGTCCAAAACTGGAATAAGGGAGCAGAGTTGAACTTCCACTAAAATTAAAACTCCTGATTCTGCTAAATATTTTAGGTTATTCAGATATCAGGTCAATTGGTACCAACTATTTTCTTCAGTTTGTATCCGAGATAGATAGATTTTCGTTAATCAGCGTTGTTAACGAACGTGAAGGGAAGGTCAGTAATTTGAGTTAGTTCACTTCAATCCTAACGAAATATCTAACCCCCATGCCTGCGTTTTGTTGTGAAGATAAAATGAATCCAGTTCGATTTATTAATCTACACCTGAGCCTAACATGAAAAATGTGGATTATTCGGGGTATCCTTGATGACTGATTACCTCTTCGTGCCATATTTTGATCATCCCTCTGTATATCAGCAGAATCTCCTGCAGTTCTCTTACTCTCGTCAAGCCCCACATTCCCCTCGCCAGCCCAAGCAGCTAGGACCATCACTCATTTGTTTCCACTCTGAAAGAACAGAACAATACAAGACACTGGAGCAGAAATAAGCTCTCCAACACGCTCTTGGCTTGTGGATTCAGAACATTACCTTCCAAACTAATCATCGTCGTTGTCGTCGTGGCTATCCCTCGAGGTCGAGGATGATGGTCTTCGTTCCGTTGATCTATTTATGGCTCTCAAGTGGTTTATGAGTCCAATCTTGGCTCTGAAAGTTCTTCCACATTCAGGATAGGTAGTTCCAGATGGCAGATCGGGCTCTGGTAGTTGCTGCCTCTCTTTCCATTTTTCTCTCTTTTCCTGTAATTCTGCACATCTGTTGGCTTCGAAGGTTGCTGTTCCTTCTCAGATGATGGTTTGCCAGAATTTTCTGTCCTTGGCATTGGTTTCCCAATTGTTGATGTCAATGCTACATTTCTTCATGTTGGCTTTTAAGATGTCTTTGAATCTCTTCTGTTGTCCGCCTCCTTTACGTTCGCCTACTTTAAGCTGGGAGTAGAAGATTTGTTTTGGCAGACATTCGTCTTTCATCCGAACAACATGACCGCTCCATCTTAGTTGGTTCTTGATAATGTAGGCTTCAATGCTTGTTGTTTTTGCTTCATTTAGCACACTGACGTTGGTTCTTCTATCTTCCCAGCTGATATTTAAGATATTTCGAAGACAGCATTGATGGAACTTTTCAAGTGCCTTTAGATGTCGTCGGTATGTTGTCCAAGTTTCTGATGCATACAGGAGTGTTGGGATCACCACTGCTTTGTACACTAACATTTTAGTGTCTGTTTAGATGTCACAATCATGAAAGACTCTTATTTGGAGACGTCCAAGAGCTGTTCCAGCGCATTTAAGATGATGTGGGATCTCGTCATTAAGGTCGACATTGGAGGAGAGGTGACTTCCAAGATATGGAAAGTGGTCCACGTTTTCCGGGGTTGTTTCGCCAAGTTGGATTGATGGTTCTGTCCAATTTGTCTCAGTTGGTGATGGTTGGTAGCTGATCTGAGTCTTCTTGGCGTTGATGGTAAGTCCAGGTTTCATGTACGCACGGTTGAAGGCAGTCAGAATCTGTTGTAGGTGGTTATCTGAGAGAGCTGCAACACAGTTGTCGTCTGCATATTGGAATTCGATGAGGGAACTCGTGGATGTCTAGTTTTTGGACTTGAGATGGGCAAGATTGAAAAGTCTGCCATCTGTTCTGTAGACAATTTCGATTCCTGGGGGTAGATCATCCTTGATGATACCAATCATACCATGGGCTGGAATCTGTGAACCCCCTGTGAAGCTCAGAGTTGGTGAGTGATCTCTCCCCACCGTGCTGGTGAAGTCACAGGCTGGAGGACCCACTGAATCCCATTCCCACACAGGCACCGCAGGCTCCCTTATTGCAAAATGTATTGAATTGATCTGTACGAACAGTATGCAAGACAAGTTTTTCACTGTACAAGTGACAATAATAAACCAATAGCAAATGAGGAAAGAGATCTGACAAACAGGTGCTTCCCCAATATGGGCATGTATGTACGTACTGATATCTGCCTACAGTGTTTGATGTGTGCCAAAAGTGGCGAAATTGGAATTCAAGTGTCTACTGTTCCCCGGATAAGGTGAAATGATAAATAACTTTCAACTAACAGCAGTGACTGGTAAATTTGTACCACATGCCCTGAACCTGCTTCATGATTATACCATATGGGGCAGGCATGGTAGTGTGGTGGTTAGCGTAACGCTATTGCAGTGGCAGCGACCCAGGTTCAAATCCGGCCGCTGCCTGTAAGGAGTTTGTACATTTTCTCCCCGTGTGTCTGCGTGGGTTTCCTCCAGGTGCCCCGGTTTCCCCTCCCACATCCCAAAGACGGACGGGTTGGGAAGTTGTGGGCACGCTATGCTGGCGCCGGAAGCGTGGCGACACTTGCAGGCTGCCCCCCAGAAAACCCTATGCAAAAGATGCATTTCACTGTGTGTTTCGATGTACATGTGACTAATAAAGAGATCTGATCTTATGAAAAATGGCACAAACAGTCCTTAAAGGTACATTCACTCATAAATATAATACTTAGTTCCTATTTATTCTTATTTTCCGCTCTCCTTTTCTTACTTCATTTATCACCAACCTAATTCTCTAACTCCTCTCACTTTCCCATTTTGATTTTTTTTCCCCTCTCCCTCTGCAAAACAATTTCTCTCTTTATTTCCTTCACTCCCTCCCTGCTCCCCCTCCTCCTTTCCTGTTCAGCGTTTCGACTTTCAGGGTTGTTCCCCCCCCCCCCCAAAGCACAGGTGCCCCACTCCCGATTCCTTCCTGAGGTTCCACTGCGGAAATTGCCCCCTAAAGATCTGTAGCAGACGTAGCCTCTGGCTGGTGGTGAGTCGTCGTTGTTGTACTGCCTTTCAGTGCGAGTTGTTGTTGTAAGGTTCCATCCCTGGCAGCTGTTGTTGCAATGTCCACTGAATTCATGTTGTTGTTATGTCCAGGACATGCATGTTGTAACCGTGATGCCCATTCACTGTCCGCTGTTGTTTAAGCTGGAAGGAGTACAGAGGAGATTTACGGGGATGTTGCCGGGACTTGAGGGACTGAGTTATGGGGAGAGGTTGGGACTTATTTCATCGCAGCGTAGGAGAATGAGGGATGATCTTATAGAGGTGTATAAAATCATGAGGGCCACAGATAGGGTCAAAGCGTGTAGTCTTTTTCCCAGGGTTGGGAATCAAGAACTAGAAGGCGTAGGTTTAAGGTGAGAGGTTTAATAAATTGGTTTATTATTGTCACATGTACTGAGGTACAGCGAAAAACCTTGTTTTGCATGCCATCCATACAGATCATTGCATCACATCAGTACATCGAGGTAATATAGGGGAAGAGCAGTAACAGAATGCAGTATGTAGTGTTACAGTTACAGAGAAAGTGCAGTGTAGGTAGACAATAAGGTGCAAGGTCATGACAAGGTAGATTGAGGTCAAGAGTCTATCTTGTTGTACATTAATAGTCCTGTAGGAACCCGAAGGGCAACTTTTTCACCCATAGGGTGGTCAGTACATGAGATGAGCTGCCAGAGGAAGTGGTTGAGGCAGGTACATTAACAACATTTTAAATATTTAAAAGGTACTCGGACAGGTACTTGAATAGGAAAGGTTTAAATGGATACGGGCAAAACATGGGCAAATGGGACTGGCTTAGTTGGGAATCTTGGTCAGCATGAAACAGATGGGCCGAAGGGCCTGTTTCTGTGCTGTATGACTATGACTCTACTGTCAAGGCTAAAGTTTGTTAAAATCATACTACAAATATGAGTTGTCACGTAGCCCAATCGGTGCCGGCTGCTGTTGTAACTTCACAGCAACGGCTGGACATTGTGGTGCACCACCAGTGCGGAGGGTCTTTCATCAGTGCAGCCACGATCAAATGGCAGAGCAGACTCGATGGACCGAATGGCCCGATTCTGTTCCTGTGTAAAAGCAAATCGTTTTTGTAACGTCAGCCACATGCCAGTTGTTGTTGTCATACCGGCATCATCAGTTGTTGTAGTGTTGTCTATCATACACCAGTTGTTGTTGGTATATCCACCATGTGCCAGTTGTTGTTGTTGTTGCAGTGCCCGATAACTGTCAGCCACGGTAATGATGCACTCTCACTGCAAGTTCCTGCTGTGTGCTGTCAGTCCCAGTTGTTGTTGTAACACTCCAACAGCAGGCGTTGTGGGTATCATTGAAATGCCCTGTCTCTGGGAGTTGTTATAGTGCCGCGTCGCAGCAAGTTGTTGTTGTAACACCCCATCGACTTGGATATTCTGGTCCTGCCCTCCAGGCAAGTTGTTGTTGTCGTGGCCCATCCATGCCAACGTTAGAGTCACAGAGATGTACAGCGTACAGACAGGCCCTTTGGCCCACCCTATCCAATGCTGACCATCAACCATCGACTTACATTCATCCTGCTCTGACCATTCCACATTCCCATCGATTCTACCAGTCACCGACACACGAGTGGTCCGGTTAATCTGTCGGCCTGCACGTCTTTGGGACGTGGGAGGAAACCGGACCAGTTGGGGGGAGGGGGGGGTAAAACCCAGCTGCTCACAGGGAGAATGTGCGACCTCCGACAGAGAGAGCAGCCGAGGTCACTTTTGAACCCGACGGCTGGAGCTGCAGGTCCGCTGCTCCACCGGCGATACAATCCTGGTTACCGTAGTGCCATCACTGTGAACGTCACGCTCGTTGCTTTATAAATACAAGCTGTTCTTCTGATGCCAGGATGATGCAATTATTTTTACAACACCTGCCAGTGCAAGATTTTGTTATAACAACTCAGTCAATGCAAGATGAATTTACAATGCCCTGTCGAAGCTTATTTCTTGTTGCTGTGTGTTATCCGGCTGGGGGCATCGGTAATACCCTGTCAATCAGTTGTTGGAATGCCCTATTAACGCCAGGTGTTGCTTGCATAGAACAGTACAGCACAGAAACAGGCCCCTTGGCCCACAATGTTGTGCTGAATGAGCTAAACTAGTAATTAAATGCCTCACTAAACTAATTCCTTCTGCCTACATGATGTCGCTATCAGACAGACCTATTAATCCAAGTTGTTGCTGGTGCCATAACAATTGGCCAGTGAGTTATTGCTGTAATACCCAGCCAGGGCCCATTTTGCTGCAATGCTCCATCAGTGCTTGTCGTTGAAAGGCCTGTCACCCACCCCCCCGCCCTGTGGTTTCTGACCCTCTTCCGTTGAGCAGATGTCTGACAGGCCCTCACACTGATCTCAGACTTCACACTGATCTCAGCAGGCTTTCCCCCAAGTCTCCTGTGATACTGGCGTGTGCTCCTCCGCCCTTTATGGGTCACTTTGTTCTGTCCTCCAATGCTGAAAAGAGCTGGGAATAAGAAGTAAGAGCAGGAGTCAGGCTATTTCACCCTCTGTGCCAGCTCTGCCATTCCATAACATCTGGGCTAATCTTTTACCTCAGTGCCACATCTCCTGCACTAACCCCACATCCCTATCTATTGATCTCCCATCTTAAATATATTCAAGCAGCCAAGTCTTCAGCCTTCAGTACAGAACTCCAAAGAAAGAAAAAAAATCTCTGGGTGAAGAAATTTCTTCTCTTCTCAGTCCTGAATAGCCGACCCTTTGTCTTGATTCTCTGACCCTTAGATCTAGACAGACCAAGCAGGGGGAGGTAAAAAAATTCTTCTACCCAATCAAGCATGTAAGAACTTTATGTTTCAACGAGGTCACCTCTCAATCTTCCAGATGATAGGCCCGGTCTGCTTAACTTTACCTTTCTGGACAATCCCCTTACCAACAAACAATCCCCTTACCAACAAACAACTCCCTCCACAGACAGCATTATCTTCCTGAAGTAGGGAAGACTTGACCCGTTCATAGTATTCTATATGCAGTTTCACCAAGACTCTGTACAATTTCAGTACATCTTTATTTGTTGTACAGTACTCAAATCTCTTAAAGCCTTCAATTGCTTGCAGTACCTGCAAGCTAACTTTCAAAATCAAAGTCAAGTTTATTGTCATCTGCATATACATGTATTGTGATGATATTGAGTGTACCGTCCGAGAACTCTAAACTTAAGACTTTAAGTTCTATCTGGCATAAGTATCTACAAGTACCCTCACAACTGGAAGATTATACTGTATCAACCTACACTTCAAGTACTAGTTTACTTCACTACTTTAGTCTCTAGGGAAAGGTCTAACTGTCAGTTATCACTATTTCGAGCGGTCGGTCCCTCCTCCCAACGAAGGAGGAGATATTTCCAGCTAACGAAGCAGTTTAAGCACAGTTTATTTTGTTTTAAGTGAGACACGTTTAATTCTAGTAAGTAATTCTTAACAACAACTTGCAACTTACAAAGGATTTCTAAACACAAGTACAATTCTTACAAGCTAAAATGTCACACCAACAAGCTGCAGACGAACAAGTCGTCTGTCACAAAAACCAAAGGCTGAGGAATGAATTCTCGGTCTTCTCTTTGTCATTCCCCACCCTGACTGCTTTCTGATATCTATACTGTTTTTTCACTAGTTGACATCATTGGCATGTGATATTTTTTCAACCACATTTTCAGGCCAGGTAACTGGAGGGTTTAATTAAGTAAATGTGGATCCAATTGTTCTCTTGTTTATGTGAAGAGGCTGAGCAGGGAATATTGGTTAGAAGTTTAAGTTAGCAAACAACAAACATCTTGAGCAGTGGACAATTTCTGCTAATTTTGCAAAAAGGGATTTCAGCTCAATGAGCAACCACCTCTTTTTTTTAAACAAAATAAACTTTATTCATAATAAAGGAAACTATATACAATAATAAAAACTGTTCAAACCTTTACATTCGTGTACAGTTCAATTCTTAGTGTTACCTTTTTATATATAAAAAACACAGCACCGATGCCACTCGTGTGGCTCCCTGGGGTGATACCCCAATCCCATATTTACAACCTTTGAGCGGCTTCCTCGCCTGACCCCGCTCCTCCCTCTCCTGTGGCAGAAGAACCCTAAAATGTCGTCCTTCCCCACCGAGCCTTTGCGTTGGCTGCGCCCAACTTCAGTGCGTCCCTCAGCACGTACTCCTGCAGCCTGGAATGTGTCAGTCGGCAGCATTCCCCTACGGACATCTCACAGTGCTGGGAGACCAACAATTTTCGGGCAGACCAAAGGGCGTCTTTCACCGAGTTGATGACCTTCCAGCAGCAGTTGATGTCCGTCTCTGTGTGTGTCCCCGGGAACAGCCCGTAGATCAGAGAATCCTCCGTTACGCTGCTGCTGGGGATGAAACGTGACAAGGACCCCTGCATCTTTCGCCACACCCTCCTCGCAAACCCACAGCCCGCAAAGAGGTGGACGACCGTCTCGTCCCCGGTGCAGTCCTCCCGGGGGCAGCGCGCGCTGGGGGTGATGCCCCAACCATGCAGGATGGATCTGACTGAGGGCCCCTCTCACCGCCAGCCAAGCGAGGTCTTGGTGCTTGTTGGTGAGTTCTGGCGATGAGGCATTCTGCCAGATGGTCTGGACAGTCTGCTCAGGGAACCACCCCAGAGTATCTATCGAGTCCTTCTCCTGCAGTGTCTGCAGGATGTTCTGTGCTGACCACTTCCTGATGGACTTATGGTCCAAGGAGTTGGTCCGGAAGAACTTTTCCAGGAAGGACAGGTAGCGTGGCAGCGTCCAGCTGACTGGGACGCCGTGTGGCCACGGGGCCAGGCCCATCCTTCGCAACAGCCGGGACAGGTAGAACCTCGGCAAGTAGTGACACTTGGTGCCCATGTACTTGGGTTCCACGCACAGCCTGATGCAGCCACAGATGAAGGTGGTCATCAGGAGGAGGGCGACATTGGGGACACCTTTACTGACCTTTGGACAGGTCACGCTGCTGTGCTAAAAAGCTGAGGTTAGCAATAAACCCTTTTGGGGCCTGGAAAGTGAATATCCACCACAGTATGCACAAGTACAATGAAAAAATTTACTTGCAGCAGCATCCACAAGAAAAACAAATTATACACAATTTTTACATGAAAGAACACAACTAGAGCAAAAAAAACGTCCATTTTAGTGCAAATTGATTGAAGTGGTCACAGAGTTGCTAAAGTTCAGTGATCAGGGCTGTGCTGGTTGGTTCAAGAACTGAATGGCTGCCCAATGGTAGCCACGAGAAGATGGCACGGCCCGGATGGTGGGGATCTTTGATGATGGACGTTGCCTTCTTGAGGCAGCACCTCCTGTAGATACTCCCGATGGTGGGGAGGGATGTGCCCGTGATGTATTGAGTTGAGTCCACTACTCTCTGCAGCTTCTTACATTCCTGCGCACTCGAATTGCTGTACCAGACCGTGATGCAATCAGTCAGGGATACTTTCAACAGTACATCTGCAGAAGTTTGTCAGAGTGTTCGGTAACAAGCTGAACCTCCTTGCGATTGCATCTAAGTGCTGGGCCCAGGACAGGACATCGATATGCTAACGCCCAGGAATTTAAAGCTGCTGACTCTCTCCACTTCTGATTCCCCCAGTGTAGACTGGCAGATGTTCACCCTCCTTCCCCTTTCTGATGTCAACAATCAGCTCTTTAGTTTTACTGACACTGAGCGAGAGGTTGTTGTTGTGACACCACTCAGCCAGGTCTCCTACCTCGCTCTGGTTTGCTGACTCATCACCACCCATGATCCGTCCAACAACAGCGGTGATGTCGGCGAATTTGTAATATGGCACTGGAGCTGTGCTTAGCCACACAGTCGTGTGTGTATAGAGAGTAGAGCAGGTGCTAACATGCAGCCCCCAGTAATTTCTATACAAGGACACACAAGTCCTTCTAATCACCAACACCTTTTGGTTTCTCAAAGAAAAAAAAACTTCCTTATTTTATCTATCTCACATTTTCCCCCATTATATCCCATCTGCCATGTCCTTGCCCATTCTCTCGGGCTGTCGATATACTCTTGACGGCTCCCTTCCCTGCATCCCCCTCACAACGCCACTCAACTTTGTATGATCAACAAACCTGGATACTCGATTCCCCCCCCGTTCTGATCACTGATCTCGACTGTGAACAGCAGGAGAACAGGCATCGATTGCTCAAAGTTGCCGTCAGTTTCACAGGGCCGTGATGGGGTCTGCTGGTAATTCACTGTCATTCCATTGGTAACATTTGGGCCATTCTTTCCAGTACATTATTTCAAGTTGAGTAGTGATGTGTTGTAAACTGCCCATTAATAGTGGATTGATTTGGAACAGTATATTTATAATGTAAGATACAGGGTAAATAAACCATCCTCACCCAGAGTGTGGTGACAATGTGGAACCTGCCACCACTCAGAGCAGTTAAGGTGAATGTGAAGAGGCGGGCGCAGGGAATAAACTGGTAGGGACCAGTTAGTATGGGCTGGAGACTTGGTGGGATGGGTTGTAATGGATGGACCAGGCCTGTTGCCTAGAATCACAGCCTGCAGTCCATCCGATACCCCCACTGACCCAGGCTGGATGCAGAGAGCCAATCTCACTGGCCCTCTGTACCGAAGTCCAACTGCCTGGTCTGGACAGGGTCTGGGCCTCAGGTGGCAGAGCGCCGAAGCCACACCCCCAAAACACTTCTGACAGCCTCTGACGGCTGGCAAAGCTGGGGGCGGGACTTGACCAGCTGCACAAGCCGTCACTGCCTTTAAAAAGGTTTTCTTTTCGTTTGCCGACAATCGTCGTGGTGGCTATCCCTTGAGGTCAAGGATGATGGCCTTCATTCGTTGATCTATTTATGGGCTCTCAAGAGGCTTATGAGTCCAATCTTGGCTCTGAAAGTTCTTCCGCACTCAGGACAGGTAGTTCCAGATGGCAGATCAGAGACAAATAAAAACCATTAAAAGTGCAGTATATAATTAGCTATAATTCTTTTTAAAAAGTCGTGCAAAAGACAGACAACTAAAGAATTCAAAACACAAAGACGAAGCAAAGTAATTGAAAGTTTCACACTGTCCCCTGAAAAACCAACCATCTCTCTTCATTCTCCCACCTCCCCCATTCCAGACACACCAAGCAGAGTACAAACCCTGTCAAGCCCCGTAAGAACTCCGTACATTTCAATGAAATCACCTCTCACTCTTCCGGACAATAGGTCCCAATAGTTCCATCCTTCCTCAAGGGACAACCCCCACCTCAGCACAAGTCAATCTGGTGAACCTTTTGCTGCCCTTGCCCTACTGCAGGTGCATCCTTCCTGAGTTCGGGAAGCACCTTCACAATAGGCCAGCAACAGTTTCACCCGGGCTCTGGGTACGTCGCTGCTTAAATGTACTGCAGGTCGGAGAGCTGCAGACATTCAAGTGTGGGGAGGGGGATGGACGAGGGAGAGGTTAGAAGTGGGAGGCAAGGGCGCGAGTGGAGACTGGCTTTTGTTGCTTGGGGGGGGGGCGGGGTTTGAGCACAAGAGTAGAGATGCCTTACTGAAATTATACAGCCTTGTCGAAGCCACACCTGAGGTACCGTGTTGCAAGTGTGACCCCACTTTTTAAAATAGGAGAGAGAAAACTACCAACCTGTTAGCCTGACTTCTAATGTTGGGAGCCATCCTCTGTTATCATTTGCTCTGGCACCAGCTGACGTTATTGCTGCAATAAAACGGTTATACTAAAACGTCAATCCAAAATTAACCTTAGCTGCAGAATCTACAACATTCAGTGGGTTGAGAGAAAGAGAGCGAGAGCGAGAGAGAAAGTTGTTGAACTCATTCAACAGGGTTCCCAGCCTATACAACCCAAAGTGATTCACAGCCAATGGTGTATTTGGGCACTGCAGCAGATCAATTGCACCCTGGATGAGGATGGGGATATTTTAATTTAGTCAGTATTGAGTATTGTGTTCAGTTCTGGTCACCTCATTACAGAAAGGATGTGGAAGCTTCAGAGACAGTACAGAGGAGATTTACCAGGATGCTGCCTGGATTGGGGAGCATGTCTTATGAGGATAGGTTGAGCGAGCTAGGGCTTTTCTCTTTGGAGAGGAGGAGGATGAGAGGGGACTTGATAGGGGTGTACAACATGATAAGAGGCATAGATTGAGTGGACAGTCAGAGACTTTTCCCCAGTGTGACAACGGCTAATACGAGGGGACATAATTTTAAGGTGATTGGAGGAAGGTATAAGGGGGATGTCAGGGGTAAGGTTTTTTTTTTACACAGAGAGTGTTGGGTGCGTGGAACGCACTGCCAGTAGAGGTTGTGGGGGCAGGTACATTGGGGACATTTAAGAGACTCTTAGATAGACACATGAATGATAGAGAAATGGGGGGGCTATGTGGGAGGGAAGGGTTCGATAGATCTTAGAGCAGGATAAAATGTTGGCATGACATTGTGGGCCGAAGGGCCTGTATTGTGCTGTAGTGTTCTATGTTCTATGTTCAGTGTTTAGTTATTGTTATCATCTACAGTGATCTGTTGTAGTGTTGTAGCACCTCCGAAGGTGCCGGGACATTGATGAGACTGCCGATCGTGGTCCTTGACTTTATGAAACGTGACGTGCTTATAGAGAGCCTTTCGGAACCTTGGGACGTCCCAAAACACCTCACAGCCAATCAAGTACTTCTGAAGTGCAGTCATTGCAGTAACGTACTGGGTAACTGCGACAACAAATATATGCAAAGCGGGATCCCGCGAACAGCACGTGTAATAATTACCAGACAACCTGTTTCAGCATCATTAAGGAGGGATAAATATTCGCCAGCATACCAGGGGAAAAGTCCCCTACCTCTCCTCAGAATAGTGGCATGGGGTCTTTTGCATCCAGCCAAGAGTCCAGATTACACCTCACTTTACTGGACTGGAATACTGCCTGATCCACTGCCTGAACACAGGACCTCATTCCCATGGCCAGTGCTGTCAAAGGCCTGTTTCACTCAACTTAATGGTCTCTGATAATCAGCTGAAATCAATTTTAAACAATTTAAAAGACCTAAAACAATTTAAAGCATTCAACTAATGGTAATTCCACACTTGAACATCCAGTGAAATAAAGGAAAATAAAGGAAATAAATGAAACTAGTCTCCCTCTTTAATGAAGCCCAGTGACTCCATTTAAATGAATGAAACCATGCAGGATTGGTGCAAAGCTGAGCGGGTCAAATACAAAGCATATGAGCTTGGCAATTTACATTCTTTGTAGCAATATAGCACCGAGCAAGTTGTCAGATGCATGGGCTTCTGAATTCCAGCACATTCCATACTTCTGCTCTGCAATGCATTGGCATGGAAATCTGGAATGTGCTAACAGATGCATTATTACAAGCCCAAGGTCCTCAATGGAACTGCCCGTAGCCATCAGTGCAATTCAGGTCAATGTCTCCACTGAAGGTACAGTGGTCCAGCAACACTCAACCAAGACTGTTGTGGTCAGATCTCCAGTGACCTCCTGACTCTGAGGCAACAGAGCTATGAGCTGCAGAACACAAAAGGAAGGAGCCATCTTTTTTTTTAAATATATAGACTTTCTGGACATCAGATTTTAGGTAGATGTTAAGAGTCTGCAGAAGATTTACTACAATGGTTTTCGGATGGGCAAACTTCATCACCAGAAGCATGAGAAACCGCGATGGTTCTCCTTCGAGAAGAAAACATGAAGGGACGATAAAATCACAAGACAAGGGAGCAGAAGTAGGCCATTTGGCTCATCGAGTCTGCTCCAAGGAAAAGGGAAAAAAGAAAAAGAAATGAGAAATGGGGGGGGGGCAGGAGAGTAAAAAAAACTATTCTAATCCCAATTTCCAGCCTTATCCCCATATCCCTTGATACCCCGACTATTTAGATATATGTCTATCTCTTCCTTAAACGCCTCCAATGATCTGGCCTCCACTGCTGTACCTGGCAAGGAATTCCACAAATTCACCACCCTCTGGCTAAAGAAATTTCTCCTCATCTCTGTGTTAAACCTGTATCCTCTAATTCTAAGATTGTGCCCTCTGGTCCTGGACTCACCCACCAAGGGAAACAGCCACATCTACTCTGTCCAGTCCTTTCAACATTTTAAATGTCTCTATGAGGTCCCCTCTCATCCTTCTGTACTCCAGTGAGTACAGTCCAAGAGCCGACAAACGCTCATCATACGTAAGCCCTTTCATTCCGGGAATATATAGGTTTTCAAATCGGTGAAGGGGGTTTCAAGGAACGAAGGTCGCCTATTCATTGTTCCGAAAAAAAAAATTAGTAGAATTACTGCGAGTTAAATTCAGTCGCAGGTCCCAATAACTGGGGCTCGGCACTATCTGGAGAGGCCATCGCCTCCAATTCTGCCAGCCTGCGGACCGAAAGCCAAGCGTCCACCACCGTGAAACCAATGGCTCCCGCCCTACCCACAGTCCCGTGCGCTCCTGAAACCCCTCTATCCGACGCGGTTCCCGGCTCCACGCATGCGCCAGCCTGCGCCGCAGTGCACCCTGGGCCGGGTTGGCGACCGGACCGTCGGCGAGGAGCGGGAAATTCCCCGGGGCCGCGGCGCCGAGCGAGCGAGCAGCGGGGGGGGGCGGGGTGGGAAGGCCCGGGACTCACCCGGTGTGACGGCGGCCCGTCCGCGCTTCGGGACAGCGCATCGACATCATTCCCGGCCGGCAGCCGCTCCTCGGACCCAGGCCCGGCGCCGGCGTCGATCGAACCAGCGGCCCAGCTCCCAACCGCCGCCAGGTTTCTGGAATCTTCCAAGGCGCGCAGGCGCATTGCCCGGATGCCCTTCCCGGCGTTGCGGCGCCTCCGTCACCCAGGTAGGCCGCTGTCTGGCGCGCGGGGGCTTCTGGGTAAACACGGGCGCCATTGAGGTCGTTTCGAAGGTCGTGTTTAAATCACGTCTTCAGCGCCCCAGCTGAATTTCCAGGTGGGAAATGCGGCAATTATGCACGGCATGCTCCCGCAAACAATAATAACCGATTAGTGTCAGTTGTGATATTACATATTGGGCGAAATCCTCGGAATAATTCTCCGGCATTTCCTCCAAACATTCCAGGGGATCTTTTACGTCCACTTGCGAGAAGAAGTAGAGCGCTTACTTAGTACTGCACTGGAGCCGCACACAAAGCACTGGAGGAACTCAGCAAGTCAGGCAGCATCTATGGAGGGAAATGGGCAGTCGACATCTCGGGCTGAGACCCTTCAATCTGGATTGAAAGAAAGAGGGGAGAGAGCCAGTATAAAAAGGTGAAGGGAAGGGGTGGCAGATGATAGGTGGATCCAGGTAGATGAGGGAAGGGGCGAGTGGGAATGTTGTCAGAAGCTGGGAGGTGATGGGTGGAAGTGACAAAGGGCTGAAGATGATGGAATCTGATAGGTGAGGAAGGTGGGGAAGGGGAACCAGTGGGAGGAGCGTGTTGGATGGGCAGGTGAAGCGGGTGGGGGAAGGGAAAGATGCAGGGTGATGGGGGGGGGGGCCAGGTGGGTCAGGAGAAGAGGGAAAAGGGACAAAAGTGGTTACTGGAAGTTTGAGAATTCGATGTTCATGCCACCAGCTTGGAGACTGCCCAGGTGGAATATGAGGCGCTGTTCCTCTTTTGCTGCTGCACTAGGGCAACTGGCTCGAAATTTGAGCTCATGGAATAGGATTTAAAACATAGAAGCTTCTGAAGCAAAGCTACCAACCAAGTCACAGCTGACCAAAGAATATTGCATTATCTATCCTGTATTTCTGTCCGCTATTTAGTGATGATTTTTTTAATAATAAATTCTTTAACAGAGTATTGCAAGAGAAGAATTTGCTTCAAACCAAGCATCACCTCAAAATCTGCGAGAGTCACTCAGCATATCGACATCTGAGCTTCACGGGAGGAGAAATGTCTGCCTGTTCTGTCTCAGGGAAAAGATTTGAAATCACAGCATCAACAGCAAGGCAGTGAGACTCGCGCTCAGTTGGGAGAGTTCCAGATGACAAACTGTGGAAAGAACTTTAAACCATTACACAGAAATGTCATGTCAGCATTCACACTGGGGAGAAAACAAACATGCATTCCGAGTGCAAGGGAGATGTTGATAATTGACCAACGTACTGTGAGAGCTTGTAAGTTTTCTTAAAGGTAAATGTTTCACTGATAAAGTGATATATCATTGTAGGTCGTTGACTTTGCAAAGGAAGTAATTGCACAGTCCAGTTGGTATCGCATTGGGAAGAGACTTTACCTGTTTTGTGGCTGGGAGTGACTTATCTTCTTGTTCAAACACTATTACCTTAGACCAATGAAACCATTTCCATGTTCTGATTGTGGGAAGAACTTTAAACAATCCAGTGATCTCATAAAACACAAGCGAGTTCACACCGGGGAGAGGCCGTTCACCTGCTCCGAGTGCGGGAAGGGGTTCACCCAGTCGTCCTCCTTGCTGACGCACCAGCGGGTTCACACCGGAGAGAGGCTGTTCACCTGCTCTGACTGCGGAAAGAGGTTCAGTCGGTCGTCTTCCTTACTGACGCACCAGCGGGTCCACACCGGGGAGAGGCCGTTCACCTGCTCCGAGTGCGGGAAGGGATTCACTGAGTCGTCCAGCCTGCTGAGACACCAGCGGGTTCACACCGGGGAGAGGCCGTTCACCTGCACTGAGTGCGGGAAGAGATTCACCCGGTCGTCCAGCCTGATTACACACCAGCGAATTCACACCAGTGAGAGGCTATTCACCTGCTCCAAGTGTGCAAAGCAATTCACCCAGTCGTCCAAGCTGGTGACACACCAGCGGGTCCACACCGGGGAGAGGCCATTCACCTGCTCCGAGTGTGGGAATGGATTTGATCAGTCATCTCACCTGGTAGCCCACCAGCGAGTCCACACCGGGGAGAAGCCATTCATCTGCTCCGAGTGCGGGAAGGGCTTCACTTGGTCATCCAGCCTGCTGAGGCACCAGCGAGTTCACACCGGGGAGCGGCCATTCGCCTGCTCTGAGTGCGGGAAGGGATTTTCCCAGTCTTCCGACCGCCTGATACACCAGCGGGTTCACACTAGGGAGCAAGTCTAAATGTCGGAGAGAGGGAAACCCAGAGGGGGAGCACCGGTGCAGGGTCTTGACCTGAAACATCGACAATTCCCTTCCTCCCACGGATACTGCTCGACCCGCTGAGTTCTTCCAGCAGATTGTTTGCTGCTGCAAGTTTAAACGTGCTGGGTGCGGAATATTTAAACACCGCAGCTGCCGAGGACCGGTGCAGGTTCGGATGCTGCCGTTAATTTGCCGGATCGCCCTAACGATCTGGCGTTTCCTCGCTGCTGGTTTGCGTTCGGTGGCTGACGATATCGGCGGTGTCCCTCACTGACATCAGCATCACCGACCTTCCAACTGCTCGCTCGCCGGCCTCGATGCCAGTCCGCAGCCTCCTCTTCCGGCGGTTCAGGCGACACCCAGATTTTCCGGCACTCCCGGATTGCTGCGCGACAGGCAGGCTGCAGCTGAGTGAGACCCTGGGACTGGCCTCAGACTGGGGCCCAGGGGCAGGGGATAAGTCCATTATTCTGTCACAAAACTTGAAAGAAGTTTGAGCAAAATAAATTTTTGGATTTTTGCCACCTTGTTAACGCTACAATCAGCAGCTGAAGTAGATTTACTTCTGATTTTGTTTATTATTCAGAGGTCTGACTGTTATCAAAGTCAAGTTTATTGTCATACGCACATACATGTGTGCACAGGTGCAGTGAAAGGCTTACTTGCAGCAGCATCATGGGCACGTAGCATCTGATACACAACATTCTTAAGATAAGATAACATATCTTCATTAGTCACATGTACATCGAAACACACAGTGAAATGCATCTTCTGCATAGAGTGTCCTGGGGGGCAGCCCGCAAGTGTCACCACGCTTCCGGTGCCAACATAGCACGCCCACAACTTCCCAACCCGTACTACTTTGGAATGTGGGAGGAAACCGGGGCACCCGGAGGAAACCCACGCAGACACGGGGAGAACGTACAAACTCCTTACAGACAGCGGCTGGAATTGAACCCAGGTTGCTGGTGCTGTAATAGCATTACACTAACTGCTGCACTAACATAAATTATACACAATTTTAACAAGAAAGAACACAATTAGAACAAAAAAAAATGAAGTCCATTTTAATGCAATGTTGCTATCCTGAGGCGGTGACTAGGGTTGTGCAGGTTGGTTCAAGAGCCGAATGGTTGAAGGGAAGTAGCTGTTCCTGAACCTGGTGGTGTGGGACTTCAGGCTTCTGTACCTCCTGCCTGATGGTAGCTGTGAGAAGATGGCACGGCCCGGATGGTGGGGATCTTTGATGGATGTTGCCTTCTTGAGGCAGTGCCTCCTGTACATACTCCCGATGGTGGGGAGGGATGTGCCCGTGATGTATTGGGCCAAGTCCACTGCTCTTTGTAGATTATTCAGAATGTATTTGAAGTTGCATCCTTGATGTCAGATTATCTCTTTTTGTGCTGTATTCTGATCACCCCCTCTGTATCTCAGCAGAACCTTCTTCAGCTGTTTCACTGTCTCCCAGCCCCAAGTTCCATCATCGGGCAGGAGGTACAGAAGCCTGAAGCCCCACATCACCGTTCAAGGACAGCTGGTGGGGAGGGATGTGCCCATGATGTATTGGGCCGAGTCCACTACTCCCTCCGCAGCTTCTTGCATTCCTGCGCATTCGAATTGCTGTCCCAGACCATGATGCAACCAGTCAGGACACTTACAACAGTACAGCTGTAGAAGTTTGTTAGAGTGTTCAGTGACGAGCCGAACCTCCTTAAACTTCTAAGAGAGTAAAGTATTTACTCCTGATCTGGTTTATTATCCAAATCACTCCCTGCCAAATGAAACACATTCTATTAATGAATTAAAATTATCTGGAGTATTATCCTGATTCAATGCATTTCCTGCCCTGTCTCTGGGGTAACGGCATGCTTAACTATTGCCAGTGGCTTTCAGAGTGTACTGAGACCGATGTTCAGTAGGTCAGGCAGCACCCGTGGTGAGTGAAAAAGAATAGTTAAGGTTGCTGAGCCCATTTGTCAGATCTGAACCGGAAAGCCTAGTGATGTGAAATTCCTGAATTCAACGAGTCCCTGGAGCTGCAATGTGCCTGGTTGCAAGATGACGTACCGTTCACAGAGCTCATGTTGAGCTTCATTGGAACACTGCAGGAGGCCAGAGATCAGAGTGGGAGTCTGTAACGAAAATATTTTAAAATTCGTTCCTTGTTCTTTCCCAATTCAGCAGCAAGAAGTGTTTGCAAACTAAGGAGGCACTGTACACGTGTTAAAGGTTATAACAACTACTTTATTGTAGTTATATGAAGAATAAAATACAGAAAGGAGGAAGAATACTTAAAATACAAAAGGAAGTAAAACAATACTTATCAACCAATCAATGAACCGATCTATATAATGCTGGAGGGAACCTCAGGTGTCTGACCCAGCCTCAGGGAAGGTCCCCATTTGCACGATCAAGGTGCCCCCTTTTATACCCCTCAAAAACTTTTACCCCAGTACTTTTCCATTCCTCAGTGGTACCAGCCTGTACCTTCTTGTCAATCGCGACCTTCGGCCCAAACACCTAAGTTAGAAACAGAGACAACAGGTCCGTAAAGAAGAAAACATTCTTCACCGGTATCTAATCCCAAGGATGTGCATCAGTTCTCAAAACATTCCCACAATCTGAGCTGACACCATTTTGTCTTACAACCACCATTTTGTGTTACACACTATTGCACATTCAAAGGAGGAATTAGAAATTACTTATGGCTAATTTAACTCTTTTGAAGTGACAGGAAACTGGAAGCTTACGGTCACCCAAACTGAGGTCCTCTGCAAAATTGTCCCTCAATCTGTGTTTGGTTTCTCCAGTTCCTAAAATTCCAATTCAAACTCCTCCCATACCTGACACCATTAAACGCTAAGGGCAACATTTGTTGGTGACAGAAAAAGAATAAAAAGTATTTGGGTGATTTCCTCAAAAATCCAACCGTTCACGATTTAGACCCAGGGAACAGGCATTTTCTATTTGCCCTCACTCAAAAAGATGGACACAGTTCCACACTACCTAACTCAAAAAATCACTGTTCTTCACAGAGCCAGCTTTATCATAGAGGCATACAGCAAGGAAACAGGCCTTTGAGCCCAGCTGGTCCATGCCGACCAAGGTGCCCCATCCGAGCTTGTCCCATTTGCCAGCATTTGGCCCATGATCTTCTAAACCTTTCCAATCCATGTACCCATCCAACTGTCTTTTAAAGGCTGTTATTGTACCTGCCTCAACCACTTCCCCTGGCAGCTCATTCCATGCACATACCACCCTCTGTGTAAACAAAAAAGTTGCCCCTCAGGTTCCTATTAAATCTTTCCCCTCTCACCATAAATCTATACCCTCTAGTTCTGGATTCCCCAACCCTGGGAAAAAGACTGAGTGGTTTCACCCTCTCTATGCCCCTCATGATTTTATACACCTCTATAAAATCATCTCTCAGTCTCCTACACTCTAAGGAATGAAGTCCTAGCCTGTCCAACCTCTCCCTATAACTCAGACCCTCAAGTCCCAGCTGGGAATTCGGTCTGGGAGGTAGGTCAGGGCCCAGATGATGTTCATTGTGACATTGAATGGGCTTCTGGTCTTCCCTATTTCTTCGGACGAGTCACCTTCATTGCCACACCGGTTCTGACGAATCAGGTCCAGTCAGGGACTGACTCCTGTCCTGGTGACATCAAAAGGAACCAATGACAGAGCAGACTGGACCCATGTCAAAAAGTGGCCCAGGTCCCGCCCACTTGGACTCCCACATGATCAAACAGCCATTTTTTTATGTGAACATATAAAAAGTTTATTCAGTAAAAGCACGACAAAATGACATCCAGTGACAAAACTACAGCAACTGACACAAGAAAGAAAAAAACTATGCAGACAGATTCTAACTACACAACTACAGCAGATAATGCTAACCGAACCCACTGCAAAACGCACTACTTCAGATAAGAATCGCATTCACACTGTCCACGACACCCGCGATCCCCGGAGGGTCCCACTGATTGCGGAATTCCTCCAGGGTGCCTGTGGATACCGCATGCTCCCTCTCCAAGGACACCCGGGTGCGGACGTAAGCCTGGAAGATCAAATGGTCATTGAGTCACAGAGATACAGCAGGGAATCAGGTCATTCAGCCCAGCAAGGCTGTGCCGACCAACGGCCTCACATTTACACTAATCCTACATTAAACCCATATTTTATTCTCCCCACATTCTCATCAACTCACGCACCCCCCCCAACCCAGATTCTCCCACTGATCTGCACAACTGTAGTGACTTACAGCAGCCAATTAACCCACCGATCCGCATGTCTTTGGAGAGTGGGAGGAAACCCAATCAGTCACAGGGAGGACGTGCCAACTCCACACAGACAGCACCCGAGGTCAGGATTGAACCCAGGTCTCTGGCTCTGGACAATAGTATATCAATCTGGTATTGGTATTGGTTTATTATTGTCACTTGTACTGAGGTACAGTGAAAAACTTGTCTTGCATACTGATCCTACAGATCAATTCATTACACAGTGCATTGAGGTAGTACAGGTAAAAACAATAACAGTACAGAGTAAAGTGTCACAGCTACAGAGAAAGTGCAGTGCAATAAAAGGTAGATTGTGAGGTCAGAGTCCATCTCATCGTATACGGGAACCGTTCAATAGTCTTATCACAGTGGGATAGAAGCTGTCCTTGAACCTGGTGGTACGTGCCCTCAGGCTCCTGTATCTTCTGCCCAATGGGAGAGGAGAGAAGAGAGAATGACCCGGGTGCCTGGGGTCTTTGATTATGCTGGCTGCTTCACCAAGGCAGCGAAAGGCTCCATCACGTTCCTACTCCTGTTTCTTACATCCTCATACAATTGGAAAGAGGGACTGAGTATATTAGAGACACAAGAGACCTCAGATGATTCAATCTGGAGCATAAAACAAAATACTGGAGGAACAGTGGGTCAGGCAGCATCTGTGGGACGAAATGAACAGTCAAAGTTTTGCGTCGAGACCCTTCATCTGGACTGCTATTATATGCCTGCGCTGGTGACACAAATAAAGGTGGGAAAGTTACACACTTTGAGGAAGATTAAAATGTCTGCTAAAGGAGATAGACAAGTGAGTGGGCAAAAAGATGGCATGGGTAAAACAATCAGAATCAGGTTTATTATCACTGTATATTCATGAAATCTGTTGTTTTGTGGCAGCAGTACAGTGCAAGACATAAAAATTACTATTAGTTACCAAAATATAATAACTATTAGTTACCAAAAAATAAATAAAACAGTGCAAAAGAGGAATAATGAGGTAGTGTTCATGGGTTCACGGACCGTTCAGAAATCTGATGGCAGAAGGGAAGAAGCTGTTCACAAAACATTCAGGCTCCTGTACCTCCTCCCTGATGGTAGTAATGAGAAGAGGGCGTGTCCTGGATGGTGAGGGTCCTTAGTGATGAACACCGCCTTCTTGAGGCACCGCCTCTTGAAGATGTCCTCGATGGCGGGGAGGGTTGTGCCCGTGATGGAGCTGGCTGAGTCTACAACCCTCTGCAGCCTTTTTCAATCCTGTGCATTGGAGCTTCCATACCAGGTGGTGATGCAACCAGTCAGAATGCTCTCCACTGTACAGCTGTAGAAATTTGCAAGAGCCTTGGTGACATCCCAAATCTCCTCAAACTCCTAATGAAGTAGAGCCACTGGCGTGCCTTCTTCGTGATTGCATCAATGTGTTGGGCCCAGGATAGATCCTCCGAGATGTTAATGCCCAGGAACTTGAAGCTGCTCCCCCTTCCCACCACTGACCCCTCAATGAGGACTAGTGTGTGTTCTCCCAACTTCCCCCTCCTGAAGTCCACAATCAATTTCTCGATCTTGCTGACGCTGAGGGCGAGGTTGTTGTAGCGACACCACTCAACCAGCCCATCCACCTCACTCTTGTAAACCTCCTCGTTGCCATCTGAGATTCTGCCATCAACGGTGGTGTCATCGGCGAATTTATAGATGGTGTTTGAGCTGTGCTACAGTTACAGAGAAGCTGCAGTGCAGGCAGACAATAAGGTGTAAGGTCATAACGAGGTAGATCGTGAGGTCAAGAGTCCATCTTATCATACGGACCATTCAGTAGTCTTATAACAGTGGGATAGAAGCTGTCCTTGAGCCTGGTGGTATGCGCTTTCAGGCTTTTGTATCTTCTACCTGATGGAAGAGAGAATGACCCGGGTAGGTGGGGCCTTTGATTATGCTGGCTGCTTCGCCAAGGCAGCGAGAGGTAAAGACAAGGTCCATGGAGGGGAGGCTGGTTTCTGTGATGCGCTGGGCTGTGTCCACAGCTCTCTGCAGTTTCTTGCAGTCCTGGGCAGAGCAGTTGCCGTACCGAACCATGATGCATCCAGATAGGATGCTTTCTATGGTGCATTGATAAAAGTTGGTGAGTGTCAAAGGGGACATACTGAATTTCTTTAGCCTCCTGAGGAAGCAGAGGCGCTGGTGAGCTTCCTTGGCCGTGGCGTCTACGTGGTTGGACCAGGACAGGCTATTGGTGATGTTCACTCCTGGGAAAGTGAACCCCCTCGACCTCAGCACCATTGATATAGATAGGTGCATGTGCACCGCCCCCTCTCCTGAACTGGAACTGAAAGGACATCACAACAAGCAAAAATGTGTGGGTTCATTGGCCACCATAAATTGCGTAAGTGAGTGGTAGAATCTGGGCAGGGAGTTGATGGGAATGCAGAGAGAACAAAGTGGGTTTGGGTCAGATCGGTGTAAGTGGGTGGATACCTCAGTCAGGCCCAGAAGCAGACTGACGAGGAGGTCCCCCAACTGGTGGGCAAATCACCGGAGAAGATTCTTAGAGACAGGATTTATGGGCATTTGGAGAAGCATAGGCTGAGAAGCATAGGGACAGTCAGCATGGCTTTGTGAGGGGCAGGTCGTGCCTCACCAGCCTGATTGGATTCTCTGAGGATGTGACAAAGCACATTGATGAAGGTAGAGCAGTGGACGTGGTGTACATGGATTTTAGTAAGGCATTTTATGAGGTTCCTCATGGAAGGCTCATTCAGAAAGTCAGGAGGCACGGGATCCAGGGAAACTTGGCTGTGTGGATTCAGAATTGGCTCGCCCATAAAAGGGTGGTGGTAGATGGAGCGTATTCTGCCTGGAGGTCGGTGACCAGTGGTGTTCCGCAGGGATCTGTTCTGGGACCCCTGCTCTTTGTGATTTTTACAAATGACTTGGATGAGGATGTGGAAGGGTGGGTTAGTAAGTTTGCTGATGATACAAAAGTTGGTGGTGTGGATAGTTTAGAACATTGCTTGTAGATTACAACAGGATATTGATAGAATGCAGACCTGGGCTGAGAAGTGGCAGATGAAGAGACACACTTTGGGAGATTGAATTTAAATGCAGAATACAAGGTTAATGGCAGGACTCTTAGCAGTGTGGAGGAACAGACGGATCTTGGGGTCCACATCCATATATCCCTCAAGGTTGCCGCGCAGGTCGATAGGGTTGTTAAGAAGGCGTGTGATGTGTTGGCCTTCATTGGTCGGGGTATTGAGTTCAAGAGCCGCGAGGTAATGTTGCAGCTCTATAGAACTCTGGTTGGACCACACGTGGAGTATTGTGTTCAGTTCTGGTCGCCTCATTATAGGAAAGATGTGGAAGCTTTAGAGAGGGTGCAGAGGAGATTTACCAGGATGCTGCCTGGATTGGAGAGCGTGTCTTGAGAGGTTGAGCGAGCTGGGGCTTTTCTCTTTGGAGAGGAGGAGGATGAGAGGTGACTTGATAGAGGTGTACAAGATGATAAGAGGCGTAGATCGAGTGGACAGTCAGAGACTTTTTCCCAGGGCAACAATGGCTAACACAAGGGGATATAACTTTAAAATGATTGGAGCAAGATATAAGGGGGATGTCAGGGGTAAGTTTTCTACACAGAGAGCGGTGGGTGCATGGAACGCACTGCTGGCAGAGGTTGTGGGGGCAGATACATTAGGGACATTTAAGAGACTCTTAGATAGACACATGAATGATAGAGAAATGGGGGTCTATGTTGGAGGAAGGGTTAGATAGATCTTAGATCAGGATAAAATGTCAGCACAACATAATGTTCTATGACTCGTCCCCCTCATTGTCTCCCCCAGCCGTATTGTGTGCCCAAAGACCAGGAGAAGGCCTCAGTTCTTTAACTCCATCCCCTTTCCCCTGTGCACAGGGCACATCGTTTGCTGAAAGCAGCAGCACAGGTGGACAGGGTGGTGAAGAATGCGTTTGGCACGCTGGCCTTCGTCAGTCAGGGCACTGAGTACAGTAGATGTGGGGACGTTATGTTGCAGTCATACAAGGTGTTGCTGAGGCCACACCTGGAGCGCTGTGTACAGTTTTGGAACCCCTGTTATAGGAAAGATGTGACTGAGCTGGAAAGACTGCGAAGAAGATTTACGAGGATGTTGCCAGAACTTGAGGGACTGAGTTATAGGGAGAGATTGGCCAGGCTGGCACTTAATTCCTTGGAGCGTAGGAGTGAACTTACAGAGGTGTGTAAAAACATGAGGGGCATAGACAGGGTGAAGGCACACAGTCTGTTTCCCAGGGAAAGGGAACCAAACGCTCGAGGACACAGGTTTTAAGGTGAGAAGGGGAAGATTTAAAAGGGACCTGAGGGGACGGGGCAACTTTTTTTCACGCAGAGGGTGATGCATACATGGAACGAGCTGCCAGAGGAAGTGGTTTTGAGTCAGGTAAAATCACAACATTTAAAAGACATTTGGACCAGGTACATGGATAGGAACGGTTTAGAGGGATGTGGTCCAAAAGTGGGCAAATGGGACCAACTTAGGTCGGCATGGATACGTTGGGCCAAAGGGCCTGTTTCCATGCTGTATTACTCTATGACTCTTAAGTGCAATCAGAACTCGAGGAGCAGCCCTTTCAAACACTCAAACAGGGGCTGCAACCTCTCACAGGTGCCTGGAACACAAACTCCTCCAGGCCCCAGAAGTGGCAGGGAGCTAGGGGTTCATGAACCAGATTAAAACTCGGGAAGTTACGCTGCAGCTTTACAAAACTCCAGTTAGGCCGCGTCCGGAGTATTGCATTCGATTCCGGTCACACCGTTACAGGAAAGCTGTGGAGGCTTTGGGGAGGGTGCAGAAGAGGCTCACCGGGATGCTGCCTGGATTAGAGGGTGTGCGCTACGAGGAGAGGTTAGACAAACTCTCTGGAGTGGCGGAGACTAAGGAGAGACCTGATAGAAGATTACAAGAAGCATAGATTGAGTAGACAGGCGTTATCTTT
Source organism: Pristis pectinata (assembly GCF_009764475.1). Classification (NCBI taxonomy): domain Eukaryota; kingdom Metazoa; phylum Chordata; class Chondrichthyes; order Rhinopristiformes; family Pristidae; genus Pristis; species Pristis pectinata. Next base: position 50,189,023 of record NC_067416.1, on the reverse strand, counting down.
TCTCCCCAGGGCCGTAATATCTAATACGAGAGGGCATGCATTTGAGGTGAGGGGGATAAGTTCAAAGAAGATATGCGGGGCCAAAGTTTTTTTTAAATACACAGAGAGTGGTGGGTCTCTGGAATGCGCCGCCAGGGGTGGGAATGGAGGCAAATATGACAGGGGTGTTTAAGAGGCTCTTAGATAAGCATATGGATGTGCAGAGAATGGAGGGGTGTGGACATTGTGTAGGCAGGAGGGATTAATTTAGTTAGGCTTTTAATTCCTAGTTTAATTAGTTTGACACAACATCGTGGGCTGCAGGACCTGTTCCTGTGCTGTGCTGTTCTATGTTCCAGAAACCTGTTATACTGGTCTGCTCTGTGCAACACGCTGCTCAGGTCCCTGATGTTGCAGCCTACCGTGAGCTTCGCTGCAGGACCTCCTGACCGTTCAATGGGGCGTGGCTCAGCTGCTCTGTGATGCAGTCGACTGACACGTCACTCATTTTCGGTGACATCACTGGGAGGCAAGTTTCAGTCCTTGGCTGGGCAGTGGGAGTGACTTCAGTCTGAGTAAACAGTGGTACAGTAGTTCCGCGCTCGGTGGGCCCCTCAGGGGATCGCGTGTGTCCTGGACGACACCAATGTGACTTTGATATAAAGTATTGAGTGTTGCGGTGGGGGTTGTAAGTGTTGCGAGCGTATTAGTTTTGCCTAGTTTCTTTCTGTATTGGATGTGCTGTATTTGATGTTGGGTGTTTTTTGCAGTGCTTTTAGTGAATAAACGTTTTGTAAAAAAAAATAGTGGTACAGTGGCGCAGCCAGTAGAGCCCCTGCTCCTCAGCGGTCTGCGTGGAGCCTGCACATTCTCCCCGCGAGTGCCTGGGTGCTCCAATTCACCCCAGCTCCAGAAAACCTGCTGGTCAGTCGGTCAATTGGCCGCTGTAATTTGCCCCTTGTGTGCAGGTGAATGGTAGAATCTGAGGCGAGTCGATGAAAATGTGGGTAAGGATGAAATAAATGGGATCAGGATAGGATTAGACTGAAGATACAAAACACCCATGAACACTGCCTCGTTATTCCTCTTTTGCACTATTTATTTAGTTTTGCAACAAAGTAATTTTGCACTGTACTGCTGCCACAAAACAACTAATTTCACGACATACGTCAGTGATAATAAACCTGATCCTGATTTTCATATCTGAGAGGGAAGCTGGGATGAAAACAGAAAATACCTGGGAATTCTCAGTGGGTGAAAAGAGAAACAGGGTTAAAAAAACCTCTCAGGTCATAACCCTTTCATCAGAACCAATTAAAGACCTAACGTCATATCTCCATCATCTGTAGTTTCTTATTCCCTTGCACTTAAAGGAAAGTTGACCGACCTGTGTGACGTTAATAAAGGACACCCATTTCCCCAAGAAACCAACTCGGACCCACAATGGGGTAATACAGGACCTATCTAAACTTCAAAACTTTAGTTTCTAAATTTTATTTATACAGCACGGTAACAGGTCCTTCCGGCCCAACGAGCCTGCGCCACCCAATTGTGCCCGTTAACCTACTGGGTTCAATTCCCGCTGCTGCCTGTAAGGAGTTTGTACATTCTCCCTGTGTCTGCGTGGGTCTCCTCCGGGTGCTCCGGTTTCCTCCCACGTTCCAAAGACGTACGGGTTGGGAATTTGTGGGCGTGCTACGTTGGCGCCGGAAGCGCGGCGACACTTGCGGGCTGCCCCCCCAGCACACTCTACGCAAAAGATGCATTTCACTGTGTGTTTCCATGTACATAATAAATAAATATATCTACTAACCCGTACGTCTTTGGGATGTGGGAGGAAGCCGGAGCACCCGGAGGAAACCCACGCAGACACGGGGAGAACGTACAAACTCCTCACAGACAGTGGGTGGAATTGAACCCGGGTCGCTGGCGCTGTAGTAGCGTTACGCTGCTGTGCTGCCCTTAATATAATCTCTAAATATAATACAATATAACAAACAAAAGCTGTGAGATGAGAGCAGTTAGAGAGAGACAACACAAACAAAGTAATGTAAAAGTTAAAAAAAATCAGAGGCAGAGGAAATGAGAAGCAGATGAAGCCACGTCAGTGGAGAGGACTAAGCCAATATTACAGATGGGATTAGTTTCCCTGCAGCAGCCATCAGCAACCTTCACCCTCCCCTCCCACCCCCCACCTTGCTCCAACTGCCTTTCCTTTTTTATCTCTCTTTGCCTCCATGTATCATCCGCCTGCCACTGTCTCCCAACTCCAAGCCTCCTCCCCTCCCCTCCCCTACCTAGCGCAGCCTGTCTGTCACCTTTCACCATGCCTCAGTCCACCAGTCACCTCAGGCTCCTGTCTTACCACTTCCCTCTCCATACCGGCCAACTCCCCTCTCCTCTTCTCAGTCTTGATGCAGGGTGTCGACCCGGAACGTCGACGATTCCCTCCCCCCCCCCCCACCCCACCCCACCCCACCCCCCCACGGATGCTGCTCGAGTCCGTCCAGCAGATGGTTTGTTGTTGCAGATGGATGACTCACGGCAGAAGCAGCCCAAACTTGCATCGAGAAATGAAGGGCTGGAAACACTCAGTCGGCCAGGCAGTGTCTGTGAAAAGAGAAGAGGTTAATGTTTCAGGTCCAGAACCTTTCATCAGAGTTGTGAAAGAGAGAAAACAAATTAGTTTTTGGCAGTAGGAAAGGTGGTGGTGGGGTAGGAGGGGAGCAAAGGAAATATTTCTGCCCGGGTGAGACCAGATGACTTACTTTGTCAGTTCAGCAGCACTTAAAATCAGATTAAGCTCCTTTATCTGTGTAATGCTTTGCTTATGGCAAGGCTGTGGGACATGTCCAGCAGGCCAGCCTCTGTAACAAAAAAAAAAGAACCAACGTGATGAAAGACAGAAATGGTCAGTCCTCATGCAGACAGAAAGAAAGAGCGAGTTACCTAAAGTTGGAGAATTCAGCGTTGAGACCTGAAGGTTGCAACGTGCCCAGAGGGAAGAGGAGGTTCTGTTCCTCAAGATGGTGCTGGGCTCTTGTCGTAACAGTGCAGGAGGCCACAGACAGATAGGGTCATAGCGGGAGTGGGATCCTGATGAAGGGTCTTGACCTGAAACGTCGACCGTTTATTTCCCTCTGTGGATGCTGCCTGACTTGCCGAGTTCCTCCTGCACTTCTTGTTGGTGCGTTGGTGAATTAAAGTGGCAGACAGCCGAAAGCTCAGGGTCACTCCTGCAGACTAAATGCAGGTGCTCTGCATAACAATCTCCCGTCTGTGTTCGGTTTCTCCATTGTTGATCGCTGCTTCACCTGGAAAGACCGATCGGGTCTCTGGACGGTGGGGGGGGGGGCGTGGGGAGAGGAGGGAATTGGAGGAAGGGCAGCTGTTGTGGCTCCAGCAGTTGCATGGAAAGTGCCATGAAACAGAGAGTGGTGGGTGGGAATGGAAGAGCAGGCCAGGGAATTGTGAAGGGAACCATCCCTTCAAAATGCTGAAGGAGGAGGGGGAATATGTGCTGGTGAAAGTTTGTTGGAGCTGGCAGAAGTTGTAAAGGATGATCCGTAGAATGTGAAGGCTGGTGCGTAGAATGTAAGGACCTGGGGAATGCTGTTCTTGCTCTGTCCAGGACAGAGTGGAGAGCAGTGATTCGGTCAAGAATCTTTGTCCACCTTAGTGGAGAGTAAACCATGGATAAGAAAGACTATCTGCAGTTTCTTGTATCTCTAAAAAAGAATGAAGTCTATTGCAAAACTGTAATGGAGTCCAAGAAAATCTCAGACACATTCTTTAGAAAGCATCCTAAGAAAGCATCATCGTAGAAAACATCCTGCCTCATAGAAAGCATCCTACTTGGATGCATCACGGCTCGGTACGGCAACTGCTGTGCCCGAGATGACAAGAAACTGCAGAGAATTGTAGACACAGCTCAGCATATTACAGAAACCAGCCTCCCCTCCATGGACTCTGTTGACACTACATGCTGCCTCGGTAAAGCAGCCAACATAATCAGAGACCCCACCCACCCTGGACATTCTCTCTTCTCCCCTCTCCCACTGGGCATAAGATACAAAAGCCTGAAAGCACGTACCACCAGACTCAAGGACAGCTTCTATCCCACTGTTATAAGGCTATTAAACTGACCTTTTGTACGACAAGATTTACTCTTGACCCCACAACCTACCTCGACATGGGCTTGCACCTAAGATAAGAGCTTTATTAGTCACATGTACATCGAAACACACAGTGAAGTACATCTTTTGCGTAGTGATTTTGGGGGGGGGCAGCCCACAAGTGTCGCCACACTTCCGGCGCCAACACAGCACTCCCACAACTTCCTAACCCGTACGTCTTTGGAATGTGGGAGGAAACTAGAGCAGCCGGAGGAAACCCACCCAGACACACGGGGAGACAACGTACAAACTCCTTACGGACAGCGGCCGGATTTGAACCGCTGTAAAGCATTCTGCTAACCACTATGCTACCGTGCCTGCACTGCACTTTCTCTGCAACTGTAACACTTTTATTCTGCATTCTGTTATTATTTTCCCTTGTATTACCTGAATGAACTGATGTGATGAAATGATCTGCATGGATGGCACGCAAAGTGTTTCACTGCACCTCGGTACAGGTGACAATAGGAAACCAATTACCAGTTGTAAGAGGTGGGTGCATCGCGCAACACACAACCCGCAACAGTGCTGAGACCGTCCTGATGGTGGCCCTGATTACCCAGAACCGCCCTGTCCTGGAAGGCGCCCCATCTCCGCAGCAGGAGCGGAGAGGGGCGCATGCGCCGAAACCAGATGCCGGAAGTGACTTCACAGGCATGCGCAGTGCGCGCCTCCGGCAGAGGCGCTTCCCGAAGGTCGGCGGCAGGTAGGGGACGCAGCTCCGGGCAGCGGTTTCAGTCGGCGCCGAGGCCGGGCCCCTGCTCCGGCCCCGGGAGGACCGATCCGAGGTCCGGGCACACGGCGGGCGGGGGGGCGGGGTCAGCGGCGACCCTCCGCCCCCCGCCGCTCCCGTCACCCCGGGCATTTCCCTGCTTTGTCTGGTCGGCCCGCCCCGTGATGCACTGCGGGTCCCCGGGGCCGCGCATGCGCACCTCCCCGAGCGTGTCCCCCATAGAGTGGTTCCCGGGGCGCCGGGGATTGTGGGTAATAAAGCCGCCATTGATTGCCGTCGTCCCGCCGACCGAGTCTGGGAACGCAGACAGGCTGAGAGGGGCCGGTGGGTTCCGCAGACCTGGCCCACGCCCAGATGTGGGCAGGTAATGGCTGTGGTAGGGACTAATACCGAAAATAAAATATAAAAGCAGAAAACGCTGGAAACACTCGGGAGGTCGGGCAGCGTCTGTGGCAAGAGAAACAGTTATGACTAATGGTCCCAGAATTAAGATGTGAACTGTTTCCAGCATTTTCTGGTTCTAATTTGATTTCTAACATCTGCAGTTTTTTTTTGATTTCCAAAAATAAGAAGCTGAGTTTAACTCTGAAAGAATAAACACTTCAGATTCTTTGATCCAATGAACCGAGTTGCTATGTACATCAACTACCACCATGTAAGCAAGCTTTTCCTCCTGTCATTTTGCCCATCATCTTCGTTCTACATCTCTTTCTTGTGCACTCAGCCAAAGGGAACCATTTTCTTCATTTAAATAGCTAATGATTATTAATACCTCTATCGGATTTCCTTTCAACTTAAGAACATAGAACAGGACAGCACAGTACAGGCCCTTCAGACAACAATGTTGTGCCGACATTTTATCCTGCTCTAAGATCTATCTAACCCTTCCCTCCCACATCGCCCCCCTATTTTTCTATCATCATGTGTCTAAGAGTCTCTTAAACGTCCCTACTGTATCTGCCCCCACAACCTCTGCCAGCAGTGTGTTCCACGCAACCACCACTCTCTGTGTTTAAAAAAAACCTACCCCTGACATCCCCTTTATACTTACGAGATGAACTACCCAGCTTTTCCTGTCTAATGGAAATCCCTCATCCCATGAATTATTCTGGGATAACTTCCCAGCTCATCTTCAAAATATGCTAGGGGCCTATCAGTCCACCTATCACTTTAAAGATTCCTGTGAAGGATGTCACCCAACACTGCAGTGAACTCTCAGGCTTCCGTCGGGGCTTGTTCATTGTGCTCACATGTCTGCAGCCGGACAAGCTTCTGACAGAGGGTACAGCACAACCATCTAACGCACGGCTCACCATCAAGACTAAAGTTACTTTTTCCAAATTGCTGTCCTATACTGTGAAAGTAACTGGAAATGTGAGGGTTAATAATGTACAGCGGTTATTGCTTCAACCATGGTGTGACTATAGTTATGACTGCAAAATGTGCAGGTGCTTGGGTGAAACAAAGGAGTGCTTCAGGCATATCCTGTTTTGCTAAAGTTTGCTGACTAAAGCCGGCTCGAACCAGCTGAGCAGTTGTATTGCCGTTAACCACCTGGAACAAAGGATGCGAGAGCTAAAGTAAGCAACTGCCCAAGTATATGCATCTCCGCACGTCTCTCGCTGCTGTGCACGTCCAAAAGCTGCTGATGTTCTGATCCCGGTGGGTTGAGTGGCTCTGGCCGATCTTGGTTTGAACTTCCTTTCGTTGCTGAGACACTGCCAAATAATTTTAAAACGAGGAGAGGGAAAGTAAATCAGGTTGCGAAATTTGGAAAATTGCAAGTCCGGCCCCAGAATAAAGTGAAGTTGAAACTAACGCTTCGTCCTACATCCCAACTGGATCACTGATGTCCTTCAGGGAAGGGAGATGCGGGCTGGCCCACACTGGACTCTTGTAAAAGTAACTGGATATGTAAGGGTTAATAATGTACGGCTGTTATTGCTTCAACCAGGGCATGACTATAGTTATGACTGCAAGATGTGCAGGTGCTTGGGAGTGTTTAGGGCAGATCTTGTTTTGCTAAAAGTTTGCTGTAAGCAACTGCCCAAGTATGTGCAGCTCCACACGTAGGCATCTTTAAATTAAGTATAAAAGGAGGGACACAAACCTGTAAATATCTGAGTGGGGATCAGTACAGAGCTCAGGTTACACTGTTTACTCTTTCAATGTATCCCTCACTCCTGCTAGCGTTAAATAATAAAGCATTAGTTGTACGCTCCTTGGTTCTGCTGTTGTCTGCTTTATTACAGCGCGGGTTGACTTTCACAATACCTATTAATCATTTCTTAAACCTTGTTTTACAGGGTCTCGTAAGCAGTGGATTTGTGTATGGGAATCTTAAACCCGACACATCACATCAGACCTCGTGCAGAGCGCGCAGCAGGTAAAGCCCTGTGTTGTGTGTGGGAGATGTTTTGAGGAATAAACTGGAGAGGAACCACGCAAAGTGTAATTTTCTTCAGATCTCTGGAGGAGCAGGAAAGTTGTACATCAGTCTGGCGTGTCGGTGCTTGGGGGGGTGAAAATAATTCCCCATTCCAACTGGAATTTGGTGTATCATTGGTAATTGGTTTATTATTGTCACATGTACCGAGAAACAGTGAAAAGCTTCGTGATGGGGAGTGACTTTACCTGTTTTGTGACTGGAAAGATATTCACTGATTTATCCTCCTGTTGACAATGGCATTGTCCTTGCATCAATAACTCGGGCACTGAGAACACACCAGCACATCCTCGCTGGGGATAAGTTGTTCACCTGTTCCCAGTGTGAGGACGATTTGCTGTGTCTTCCAACCTGATGAGACACAAGCAAATTCACATTGTGGAGAGAACATTCATCTGTTCAGTGTGCGGGAAGGGATTCACTCAGTCATCCAGCCTGATGAAACACCAGCAGGATCACGCCGCGGAGATGCCGTTCACCTGCTCTGAGTGTGGGAGGGGATTCACTCGGTCATCCAGCCTGATGAGGCACCAGGAGGTTCACACTGGGGAGAGGCCGTTCACCTGCTCTGAGTGCGGGAGGGGATTCACTCGCTCGTCCAGCCTGATGAGACACCAGCAGGTTCACACTGGGGAGAGGCCGTTCACCTGCTTTGAATGCGGGAGGGGATTCACTCGCTCTTCTAGCCTGATGAGGCACCAGCAGGTTCACACTGAGGAGGGGCCGTTCATCTGCTCCGAGTGCGGGAAGGGATTCACTCGGTCAGCCAATCTGCTGACTCACCAGCGGGTGCACACTGGGGAGAAACTATTCGTCTGCACCGAGTGTGGGAAGGGATTTACGCAGTCATCCAACCTGCTGACGCATCAGCACATTCACACCGGGGAGAGGCCGTTCACCTGCTCCGAGTGCGGGAAGGGATTCACCCGGTCATCAGACCTGATAATACACCAGCGGATTCACACCGGGGAGAGGCCGTTCACCTGCAACGAGTGCGGGAAGGGGTTCACTCAGTCCTCCAACCTGCTGAGACACCAGCGAGTCCACACTGGGGAGAGGCCCTTCACCTGCACTGAGTGTGGGAGGGAATTCACTCGGTCGTCCCACCTGCTGAGACACCAGCGGGTCCACAGTGAAGAGAAAGTTTAATTATGGCGTATGTTGAGTATTTATCCGTTGCAGCAGCTGAGACGCCAGCAGGTTCACAAGTGACTGCAGATGTTGGGTTCTGCAGTTAACACCTGCTGCTCTTCCCACCCAGGACTGACCCCTGGGCATTGGACACAGTTGGGGCTTGTTCTGCTGACGTTGGTCACCCCTGTAACTGGAATGGACTTATATATTCTGGAGCTATGACAAATAAATCAGTTCTGTTTGAAGCACTGTGTCTCAAGCATTTAATTGATACAGAGAATAGTGTTACATACCAGCAACAACAGAAACACAATGAGCCATGTATAAATGTTAGAATCTATTTATTAATAACTACTTGTAATAATCAGAGAAATAAAAACGTTAGATATTAAACATTGACCCCAAAACTAAACTTGAAGTATGTGTGTGGCAAATTCCCAAACCCCAAGTCTAGGAATAGTTCTCAAAGTTCACTTCAGTAAGTCATAAGGTAGGACGACGAGCAAAGGCTTCTGAAAACCACACTAGATTGTACAGAGAATGCAGAGAGAATTTATGAAATCCACAAGTTCCACAATGGAACCCACACAACACCTCAATCTCCGATGATCTCCACTGCTTTGTTCCGAAGTATCTGCCACACCAAGGGCACTCGATTCATGGCCGCCCACAGAAATACCTGTTTTCCAGTACAGGTTAACGACAAAGTGGACTCCACTTGTTTGCTCCAAACATCCATACATGGATTGTTGTGACAGACACAGCTGTTGTTCTTCATCCATAGATACAGAGACTGGCAGTCAGTCTCTCTCTCTCTCTCAGTCTCTCTCTGTCTCTGTCTCTGTCTCTCTCTCTCTCTCTGTGTAACAGCCAGTACTCTCCAGTTATATTCTTGCCATCGTCAGATAACGCCACACACACACACACTACTGCACTACTGTCCAGGTGCCTTAAAGGGACATTCACCAAGTAGCAACCTGGCTCATAACAATAGTGATACGGAGAATGCACTGGCACAACAAAGGCCACTCAGCCTACTGATTGCTGCAAGATCTTCTGCTACAGACCATCTCCTCTCACCTTACCTTGCTAAAATCTCCCGGAATTTCTTTCATGCTTTTGTGTTGTACTTATCTCCCTGTAAATACATCCCCGCATTTGCCTCACCCACTCCCTGTGATGGGGGGTTCCACACTGTCCGCACTCTGTGGGTGAAGGGGTCTCCTGTGAATTCCCTGAGGGACTTACTGCAGACTGCAGGACAAGACTAGAACCGAATGCTTGCTGCCTTGCTTTTGGGAGAATTTACCGGCATTCTAAATCTTTATTCCCAACTCTTTTCAACGTTGAAGCCAGAACAGAGTATCCCACGAAGGGCTGGAGACGTACTGGCGGGTCGCTGCCACCACAGAACCCTGCTCTGGTCGGTGTGATGTCTGAGAGCAGAGTGAGGGCAATGTCAGGTGTCTGCTCAATAGAACAGGGTCAGAAACTGGCGGGGGGGGGGGCGGGGTGGTCAGTGCAGGGCAGGGGTTACGAGTTGGGGGCTGCAGTGGGAGGAAGGATCAGCCCAGGGAACATAACATATGGAATCACAGGAAAAGCTGGCCATGTGACACTCAAGCAGCTCAAAAAACTCTGGTTAGGCCACACTTAAGTACTGTGTCCAGTTCTGGTCACCTCATTATAAGAAGGATGTGGAAGCGTTGGAGAGGGTGCAGAGGAGATTTACCAGGATGCTGCCTGGTTTAGAGAGCATGGATTATGAGGAGAGACTAAGGGAGCTAGGGCTTTACTCTTTGGAGAGAAGGGCTATGAGAGGAGACATGATAGAGGTGTACAAAATATTAAGAGGAATAGATAGAGTAGAGAGCCAGCGCCTCTTTCCCAGGGCACCAGTGCTCAATACAAGACGGCATGGCTTTAAAGTAATGGGTGGGAAGTTCAAGGGAGATATCAGAGGAAGGTTTTTACCCAGAGAGTGGTTGAGGTATGCAATGTGCTGCCTGGGGTGGTGGTGGAGGCAGGTACATTGGTCAAATTCAAGGGATTGCTAGATAAGCATATGGAGGAATTTAAAATAGAGGGATATGTGGGAGGAAGGGGTTAGATGGTCTTAGGCGAGGTTTAAAGGTCGGCGCAACATTGTGGGCCAAAGGGCCTGTATTGTGCTGTACTCTCTCTGTTTGTCCACCAGTGAGGCCCTGGCTGATTCTTGCACCTGATTCCCCCCCCCCCCCCCCCCCATCTTCTCATTCACAATCTCCAAGCATACGTCGATTTCACCCTGGAATACACCCAGTGACTGAGCAATCACACCCTCTGGGGTAGAGAGTTATAAAGGTTTAAAGTAAATAAATCGCCTTAAACCTTAACAGCTGACCCCTTATCCTGAGAGCCTACCCCCTAGGGTTAGACTCTGGAACTCTTCGTCTGTGACCCTGATGAAGAGCCCCACTCGTCGCACTATCCATGCTCTTTCCCCATTTACCCTGTCAGTATTTCCTTTTAAACTTTCCCCCCCCCCCCCCCAATTCCATTCCATTGTGGAGGATCATTTTTCATCTCTTCCACCGTCCCTTCCGATAGGGCATCCCAGGTCACAGCTTGCCACTCACAAAGCATTTCTCCTCTGTTCGCCAGACTTTTCAACCTTTCATTTTAAATCTGCGACAGCCCTCCTGCCAATGGGAAGAGTTTCGTCCCAGTCACTGTGAAAACCCCGCGTCAATTCGAACTCTTCTATTAGATCCCACGCCCTCACCCCCCCCCCCCCAACCTTCCTCCAGGCTGTGAATGGACTTTTTTTTTGGATCCAAAGACCGAATGATATTCAGATCCAAATGTATCCAGTGACCCTGACTTTTTATTGGATTGGAGTTTTCTGCTTATGAATCCTATATCACCGACCTGTTGTAAAATTACTTCAAGACGGGGGGGGGGGGGGGGGGGGGGGGGAGTGAGAGAGCAAAGCAGCCAAATAAGCCTGAAAAAATGGATTGTGATATTTGGTAAATTGTGGGGTTGTCTCCAGAATAAAATGATCCTGAAAGCTGCCAGTTTGATTTACTAATTGGTTCACTAGTAGCTTGCCGCCTGATCGTGGCCGAAAGGGAGAGACAGGAGGAGGACTCCAGACATGGCACATTGTTATTTAATCGATAGCGATCGCAATGCCAGATCGATACTAATTGTAATTCCCAGTCAATGTGAGATGTTATTGCGCTACCGATATGTTATTGTAGTAAGGCCATATCAGTTTCAATTCCTTTCGGGTGTGGGTTAAGACCCGATAAATCCAGGGTGCTGTTGCATTGCCCTTTCCAGGAATGTTGTTAAAATTCTTGTAATGCTCATTACTGTCAATGTTGTTGCAAATGTGACCCGTTGTTGTAATGCCCTCTCAATGCGAGTTATCGTAACATTGCAAATGCAAGTTTTTGTTGTAAAAGCAGCCGTTGCTGTAATGCAATACGTAGGACCGTCGTTGTTACGTTGCCCTAAAAGGCGAGTTATTGCTGCAGTTCTCGATAAATCGAGTTGTAATGCCCTGACAATCTGAGTTGTTGCTGTAACGACTGCCAATGCAAATGGCAAATATTGCCTCTAGTTTTTTTTCCAAAATCCAAGACTCCCAGTCACCTGCTACTGTAGGATCTCAAACTATCAGCACACGTTGTTGTTGTAATACCCCATCAATGCAAATGTTGTTATAAAGCCCCAACAACATGAGTTGTTGTTATAATGAATAAAGAAATTCGGTTTGTCCCCTTTGACTCTCACCAACTTTTACCGATGCACCATAGAAAGCACCCTATCTGGATGTATCACGGCTTGGTACGGCAACTGCTCTGCCCGGGACCGCAAGAAGCTGCAGAGAGTTGTGGACACAGCCCAGCGCATCACGGACACCAGCCTCCCCTCCTTGTCTTTACCTCTCGCTGCCTTGGTGAAGCAGCCGGCATAATCAAAGACCCCACCCACCCGGGTCATTCTCTCTTCTATCCTCTTCCATCAGATAGAAGATACAGGAGCCTGAGGGCATGTACCACCAGGCTCAAGGACAGCTACTACCCCACTGTGATAAGACTATTGAACGGTTCCCTTATAGGATGAGATGGATTCTGACCTCACGATCTACCTTGTTGTGACCTTGCACCTTATTGCACTGCACTTCCTCTGTAGCTGTGACACTTTACTCTGTACTGTTATTGTTTTTACCTGTACTACATCAATGCACTCTGTACTAACTCAATGTAACTGCACTGTGTAGTAAATTGACCTGCACGATCGGTTTGCAAGACAAGTTTTTCACTGTACCTCGGTACAAGTGACAATAATAAACCAATCCCAATACCAATAATGACCTGTCATTGGGAGTTGCAAAGTCCTTTAACGTGAGTAATTGTTGTTATTAGCATGTCAGTGTCAGTTGTTTTCTGTCATACAACACAGAAACAGGCTCTTCGACCCACTGGCGTCGGCCGTCAAGCACTCATTTTTGCACCACTTCCGTAGTAACGCATTTTATTCTTCTCGTCATCTATATATTAGGGGCAATTTACCATGGTCCATTAACTCACCAACCCTCGCGTCTTTTGGGATGTGGAAGGAAGCGGAGCGCCCGGAGGAAACCCACGGGGTCACCGGGGAGGAGGGGAACGGTGCAAACTCCACACAGACTGCACCCGAGGTCAGGACTGAACTCGGGTTGCTGGGGCTGCGAGGCAGCGGCTCCGCTGTGCCCGCCAGTCTTTGCACTGGTGCCCCCGTGAAGGCAACTCTTTGTGATTGTCGCGCCAATGTGAGTTGCCCGAAAGCCGCGTCATTGCCCGATTTTGCTGCCATGTTGCATCAAAGCAGGATGTTGTTGTCTTGCTCCGTTGGTACAGCAGTTACGTCTTCTCCACGCCAGTTGTTGTTGTTGTTGTTGTAAGGTCCTATCAAAGCAAGCAAAGATGAGTTGTTGTTGTAGAGCACCGTTGAGACAATTGCTGTAATGTCTTGTCAGTATGAATTGTTTCTTAAATAGCCTTTCATGCCAGGTGTTGCAAAGCCTGGTCTCTGTGGATGGTGTCGCTACGGTGCACCGTTTTGCAACGCCCCATTCATGGAATAACTGTTTCATCATGTCCATGCCAGTTGTTGTTGTAATGCTCTCCCTGGTCGCCTGCGTCTCACTCAACAGGTGCGAGAGTTGGGGGGGGGGTTGCTGTGGGTTGGGGGGTGGGGGTTGCTGTGGGTTGGGGAGGGTGGGGGATGGGGGGTTGTTGTGGGTTGGGGGGTGGGGAGTTGCTGTGGGTTGGGGGAGGGTGGGGGGTTGCTGTGGGTTGGGGGAGGGTGGGGGGGTTGCTGTGGGTTGGGGAGGGTGGGGGATGGGGGGTTGCTGTGGGTTGGGGGGAGGGTGGGGGGGTTGCTGTGGGTTGGGGGGGTGGGGGGTTGCTGTGGGTTGGGGGAGGGTGGGGGATGGGGGTTGGTTGGGGGAGGGGGGGTTGCTGTGGGTTGGGGGGGTGGGGAGTTGCTGTGGGTTGGGGGGAGGGTGGGGGGTTGCTGTGGGTTGGGGGAGGGTGGGGGGGTTGCTGTGGGTTGGGGAGGGTGGGGGATGGGGGTTGCTGTGGGTTGGGGGAGGGTGGGGGGTTGCTGTGGGTTGGGGGAGGGTGGGGGGGTTGCTGTGGGTTGGGGAGGGTGGGGGATGGGGGGTTGCTGTGGGTTGGGGGGAGGGTGGGGGGGTTGCTGTGGGTTGGGGGGGTGGGGGGTTGCTGTGGGTTGGGAGAGGGTGGGGGATGGGGGTTGGTTGGGGGAGGGGGGGTTGCTGTGGGTTGGGGGGGTGGGGAGTTGCTGTGGGTTGGGGAGGGTGGGGAGTTGCTGTGGGTTGGGGGTTGCTGTGGGTTGGGGAGGGTGGGGGATGGGGGGTTGCTGTGGGTTGGGGGGAGGGTGGGGGGGTTGCTGTGGGTTGGGGGAGGGTGGGGGATGGGGGGTTGGTTGGGGGAGGGGGGGTTGCTGTGGGTTGGGGGGTGGGGGTTGCTGTGGGTTGGGGGGAGGGTGGGGGTTGGGGGTTGGTTGGGGGAGGGGGGGTTGCTGTGGGTTGGGGGAGGGTGGGGAGTTGCTGTGGGTTGGGGAGGGTGGGGGATGGGGGGTTGCTGTGGGTTGGGGGGAGGGTGGGGGGTTGCTGTGGGTTGGGGAGGGTGGGGGATGGGGGGTTGCTGTGGGTTGGGGGGAGGGTGGGGGGTTGCTGTGGGTTGGGGGAGGGTTTGGGGATGGGGGGTTGCTGTGGGTTGGGGGGTGGGGGTTGCTGTGGGTTGGGGGAGGGTGGGGGGTTGCTGTGGGTTAGTGGGAGGGTGGGGGGTTGCTGTGGATTGGGGGAGGGTGGGGGGTTGCTGTGGGTTGGGGGGAGGGTGGGGGGGTTGCTGTGGGTTGGGGGAGGGTGGGGGATGGGGGGTTGCTGTGGGTTGGGGGGTGGGGGGGTTGCTGTGGGTTGGGGAGGGTGGGGGATGGGGGGTTGCTGTGGATTGGGGGAGGGTGGGGGGTTGCTGTGGGTTGGGGGAGGGTGGGGGGGGGGTTGCTGTGGGTTGGGGAGGGTGGGGGATGGGGGGTTGCTGTGGGTTGGGGGGAGGGTGGGGGGTTGCTGTGGGTTGCAGCCGCAGTGAAAGGCAACATTGAGAGCGGTGGGAGAGGGCTGGACACAAGTGATGCAGCCGGGAGTCGGGGCAACATCTCTGAACCATTGGCTCCGCTCTTGCCCCCGCACTGACCAGTCTGCCGACAGTTCCTCCACATAGGGAAGTTTCTCCAGCGCGAGGCATCGTGGGTACTACGGCCGCCATTTGTCACAGGCCTGCATGCGTGACTCCGAGGTGAAACCAAAGATGGCATGAATCCTGTCCCTGCTGTAAACCTGCTGCAAAAGGCCATGTGTGGAGTCTGGAGGGTAGAAGGTGATTGGGATTCTCACCCTAGGATTTAGGAAAAATTAGGAGCAGACTAAGATAAACTTGGAAAGCAAACAAAAAATGAGAAGGGCCAGTGGATGGGACAGTTTGAGAAATCACTTCTCCTGTGGTCTTTTCAGAGCTTCCAGGTGGTACTCAGTCATGTAGACACCACAGTCATGTGGACACCACAGCCAAGAAAGCTCACCAGCGCCTCTACTTCCTCAGGAGCCTAAAGAGGTTTGGCATGTCCCCTTTGACCCTCACCAATTTTTATTGATGCACCATAAAAAGCATCCTACCCAGATGTATCACGGCTTGGTACGGTAACTGCTCTGCCCAGGACCGCAAGAAACTACGGAGAGTTGTGGACACAGCCCAGCGCATCACGGACACCAGCCTCCCCTCCATGTCTACACTTCTTACTAAGATAAGAGAAGATAAGATCAGATCTCTTTATTAGTCACATGTACATCGAAACACAAAGTGAAATGCATCTTTTGCATAGAGTGTTCTGGGGATAGCCCGCAAGTATCATCACACTTCCGGCGCCAACATAGCACACCCACAACTTCCTAACCCATACGTCTTTGGAATGTGGGAAGAAACTGGAGCCCCCGGAGGAAACCCACGCAGATACGGGGAGATCGTATAAACTCCTTACAGAGAGCAGCCGGAATTGAACCCAGGTCACTGGCGCTGTAATAGCGTTACACTAACTGCGACACTACTGTTCCTGCCCCTACACTACCGTGCCTGGTAAAACAGCCAGTGTAATCAAAGAGCCCACCCACCCTGGACATTCTCTGTTCTCCCCCCTCCCATCAGGCAGAAGATACAAAAGCCTGAAAGTACGTACCACCAGGCTCAAGGACAGCTTCTATCCCGCAGTTATAAGACCATTGAACGGTCCCCTAGTCCGATAAATGGATTCTTGACTTCACAATCTACCTCATTATGGCCTTGCACCCTATTGTCTGCCTGCACTGCCCTTTCTCTGTAACTGTAACACTTTATTCTGCATTCTGTTACTGTTTTCCCTTGTACTACCTCAATACACTGATGTGATGAAATGATCTGTATGGACGGTATGTAAAAC
Source organism: Pristis pectinata (assembly GCF_009764475.1). Classification (NCBI taxonomy): domain Eukaryota; kingdom Metazoa; phylum Chordata; class Chondrichthyes; order Rhinopristiformes; family Pristidae; genus Pristis; species Pristis pectinata. Next base: position 50,172,528 of record NC_067416.1, on the reverse strand, counting down.
AAAGTTTTTCACTCTACCCCAGTACCTGTGACAATAATAAACCAATTTACCAATTTACAGTTTCTTTTGAAGAGCAGATGGGAAACTCAAACCAGTCAGTGGCTGTCAGAATCATTCGGTTCGTCAAGACCTAAATATTGCTGTAAGTGGAATACAGAAGGACAAATGTTTGTTCTGCATCTGAGAAGAATTTAAAACTAAGGATGTGTTGGATTCAACTGCTTTAATTAGTTCTTTAACATGTATGGTGTTTAATACACCTCAAGTGCAGCACAAGGAATGGCCACTTGCTAGCTTATTGGTTCGTCCATCAGGTGAATATGTGGTTTTTTCATTGGTTGGTTTGGCCACAAGTACCTAATAGGTTTCCTGATTGGACTATTGTTAGCTAAGGAGCATCTCTTATCTCAGGTAAAAAAGGTGTCGCTTTTTGTTAATCTATCTCTTGGTCTTCCTTCCCCCCCTCCCCAGGCCTGAGCTCATCTTTAGTTCCCTTTGTCTCGGCTCATCAAAGCCAGTGCCATGTGCTCTGTGACTGTTTCTTTGTTTTAAATTTTTCCAATAAAACTTTGTGAAGCACCAAGTTGTTTTCAACTCATTCCCGGACTCCTGAAAGAACCTGCGGATTCAAAAATAACTGGATCTGACAGATGCAATAAGTCTGATGCTACTGTGCAAGTGTTCCATCAGCATAACATTAGTGTTTAAGTACTGTCCGTTTATTTCATACAACATTGCACTGAGTGAGGTTTCTGCTCTTGCTCCAGCCAAACTCCGTCACCTCTTTCCTCTGTTGCTCTCTCCCTCCGTGACATGTCCTTCAATTTCCCACTTCTCCTCAATATTCATTATTTTTATCGCTACACCACAAAAAGCATCCCACCCAGATGCATCACGGCTTGGTACGGCAACTGCTCTGCCCAGGACCGCAAGAAACTGCAGAGAGTTGCAGACACAGCCCAGCACATCACGGAAACCAGCCTCCCCTCCAGGGACAGGGTCTACAGTTCCTGCTGTCTCAGTAAAACAGCCGGCATAATCAAAGACCCCCACCCACCCGGGTCATTCTCTCTTCTCTCCTCTTCCATCCGGCATAAGACACAAAAGCCTGAAAGCACGTACCACCAGGCTCAAGGACAGCTTCTATCCCGCTGTTTTAAGACCATTGAACGATAAGATGGACTCTTGACCTCACAATCTAACTCGTTATGGCCGTTGCACCTTATTGTCTGCCTGCACTGCACTTTCTCTGTAACTGTAACACTTTATTCCGCATTCTGTTATTGATTTCCCTTGTACTACCTCGATGCACTGATGCGATGAAATGGATGGCATGCAAAACAAAGTTTTTCACCATAGCTCAGTACGTGTGACAATAATAAACCAATTTATCAATTTATTCATCATTTACCAATTTATTACAAAGAGAGTGATTCCTTCCTCACCCTTCCAGGTATCCCAGACTATCTGGGGCCTTTGCAGCTCATCCACATTCCATCTGTCCTGGCCAATATTTACCCTTCAACCAGCATTGCTGAAATAGGTTGTGTGGTGACTCTCACCCTGCTCTCCATGGCACCTTGCGGTGCACAACTCGGCTGCTGCTGCCTTTGCCACGTTCCAGCACTGACCACAATTCAAAACTCCTTCAGCACGATGGAAAGTCCTGAGTTTGTGGGCGGTGCTACACAAACGAAAGACGACCTTTCATTATTGGGAGGGAGGCCCTGTAGCCGGGCTGCAGTGCTTTATCCCTTCTCCCATCTCCTACCAGTTACACTCATCTGTTCTGGACCCGGTCTCACTCCTGATCCAGTGCAGGTTTTGCTTCAGATCAGGCCTGCTCCCCGAAGTGTGTTTCTCCCACATCCCCATTGACAGTCCTGGTCCCATTTCCATAATTTATGGGTGAGCTCTGTCCTGTTCTGGGTGACACCATCCGATAAGGCCGTGCATCTGCAGTTCCCTGTCACCCTTTCCCTGCCCCACCCTAGCCCCAAGTCCTGCCCCCTTGATACAGTTCACATCCTCGATCCTGCTCTGTGCTGATCTCTCCCTGGTTTCTGACCCTGTTCCACTGATGGGCCCCGTCTCTGCTGTCACACCAATCAGAGCAGGTTTCCCCCTGGTTATGGTGCCTGTGTTGCAGTAACTGACTGCTGTGTGTTCCCAGCCATCTTTGGGTCACTTTCTTTCATCTTTTAAATGATGAAAGGAGCTGGGAGCAAACAGTTAAAACCCCATCAGCTTCTCCTCTGGCTCCAGAGCTTTCAGTGATAAGGAACGTTTGTACAAGGCACCCATCTGCCCTTGACTGATCCTGTTTTAGCTCCAGTGGGGAATTCAGGAGAAACTTCTTGACCACAGCTGGGCTGAATGGCCTGTCTTTGCACCGAACATTCTCTGCACAGGGGAGATATTAAGGGCTTGAAAGACATAGGGTTTCAAACAGAACTGATTTATTTGTCATATTAAAATCAAATCCTTTCATGGGGGTATTAACATCAGCAGAAACAAACTGCAGCTTGAAAAACAATAACCAGGCCCTGTTCTGATTTGTTATTGGAATAACCACAGACTCCAGCGCCTCATGGTGTTTCGGTGAGTGCGGTGTTTAAATATTCCACATATGGCACACTTAAAGTTTGCTCTCAGTGTGAACTCGCTGGTGTTTCAACATGGAGGATGACTGGGTGAACCCCTTCCCGCACTCGGAGCAGATGAACGGCTTCTCCCCGGTGTGTTCTCGCTGGTGTGTCAACAAGTGGGACGACTGGGTGAATCCCTTCCCACACTCGGGGCAGATGAACGGCCTCTCCCCGGTGTGAACCCGCTGGTGTGTCAGCAAGTGGGAGGACTGAGTGAACCCCTTCCCGCACTCGGGGCAGACGAATGGCCGGTCGCTGTTGTGAATTCGCTGGTGCTTCAGCATGTTTGATCGCTCACTGAATTCCTTCCCGCACTCGGGGCAGGTGAACGGCCTCTCCCCGGTGTGGACCCGCTGATGTCTCCTCAAGTTACAAGACTCGCTGAATCTCTTACCGCACTCAAAGCAGGCGAACAGCCTCTCCCCCCTGTGCATCCGCTGGTGTATCTCCAGGTTGGATGAGCGGGTGAATCCCTTCCCACACTCGGAGCAGGTGAAGGGCTTCTCCCCGGTGTGAACCCGCTGGTGTCTGAGCAGGTTGGAGGACTGAGTGAATCCTTTCCCGCACTCGGAGCAGGTGAACGGCCTCTCCCCGGTGTGAACCCGCTGGTGCGCCACCAGGCTGGATGACCAACTGAATCCCATGCCGCACTCGGAGCAGTGTAACGGTCTCTCCCCAGTGTGAATCCGCTGGTGGGTCAGCAGGTTGGATGACACAGTGAACCCCTTCCCGCACTCGGAGCAGGTGAACGGCCTCTCCCCGGTGTGGACCCGCTGGTGCTTCATTAAATCGCTGGACCCCTTAAAGTTTTTCCCGCAGTCAGAACAAGGAAACGGGTTCATCGCTGCGGGGGCGAGAGGGTTGTGATCCGTGGGGTGGGGGTGGTGGGGGGTAAACCAGCGAATTGCTTCTCAGTCACAGAGCGGGCGGAGGTCCCTCCCTCGCCCGACGGAGGCTCCGGGAGCTCGGCGGCAGGGACGAGGTGAAGCGCGGGTTAAATCACCAGCCGAGGCCGGGTTCCGGGCCCCAGGAGCAGCCGCCAGCTGGAGGAGAATCGGTGCAAGCTTCAGAAACGCTGCGGGCCCGCCGCACCGGGACCGTCCCGTCCCGGTCCTGATCCCGATCCCGGTCCGGATCCTGATCCCAGTCCCAATCCCGTCCCGGTCCTGATCCCTGTCCCGATCCCGGTCCGGATCCTGATCCCAGTCCCAATCCCGTCCCGGTCCTGATCCCGATCCGGATCCCGGTCCCAATCCCGCCCCGGTCCTGAACCCGATCCCGGTCCCAATCCCGTCCCGGTCCCGATCCCGGTCCGGATCCTGATCCCAGTCCCAATCCCGTCCCGTCCCAGTCCTGATCCCGATCCGGATCCCGGTCCCAATCCCGTCCCGGTCCTGAACCCGATCCCGGTCCCAATCCCGTCCCGTCCCGGTCCTGAACCCGATCCCGGTCCCACTCCCGTCCCGGTCCTGAACCCGATCCCGGTCCCAATCCCGTCCCGTTCCTGATCCTGGTCCGGGTCCCGATTCCGGTCCGTCCCCCCCGCACCTGTGACCCGGGGTTGAACCCGCTTTGTCCCACCAGCCTGACCCAGGATGCATTGCGGACGCCCCCGAGGACTGCGCATGCGCGCTCCTCGAACGGCGGCTGCAGAGCGCCTCCCTGGCGCGGGGCATTGTGGTCGGGGAAGCCGCCATTGATACCCCGCAGCATCACCCGCTCCCACCACCGCCACCCCGCCTTGTCGCCGACCAGCTAACCTCGCCCTGGAAATGCAGGTGGAGGGAGTGATACCCAGACGTTGGAGGTTTGGAATTGGCTCTGGACGACGGAGGAACTGAGCTAAAATCCCAATCAATGACGAAACCTCTCCCGAAACTGCCAAGGTCAAGTCAACTGATGCGGTGTCAGTTGTTCCGTTCGTATCCGAGATTGGCAGTTTATGGTCAACCAGGGATGTGAACAGATGTGAGGGAAAGATATGCTCTTGGGGTTCGTTAAGATCAGCCAATACCGAACAGTCGAGAGGGGCTACAGTGTGGAGCATGAAACCAGTTTCGTTCAATAGTCTTCATCTGAGCTCAGCATGAACTTCGTCGGAATCAAAGTCGAGTTTATTGTCATCTGCACAAGGACACGTAAGCAAAGGGTGCAATGAAAAACTTACTTGCAGCAGCATCACAGGCACAGAGCATCAGAGACACAACATTCACAAGAAAGACATAAACATAAATTATACACAATTCTTCCAAGAAATAACAAATTAGAAGAAAAAAGCCCATCTTAATGCAAAGTGATCAAAGTGGTCATAGTGTTGCTATACTGTAGTGATCAGGGTTGTTCCGGTTGGTTCAAGAACCGAATGGTTGAAGGGAAGTAGCTGGTCCTGAACCTGGGGGTGTGGGACTTCAGGTTTCTGTACCTCCTGCCTGATGGGAGCTGCGAGAAGATGGCACGGCCCGGATGGTGGGGATCTTTGGTGATGGACATTGCCTTCTTGAGGCAGCACCTCCTGTAGATACTCCCGATGGCGGGGAGGGATGTGCCCGTGATGTATTTGGTGGAGTCCACTGCTCTTAGTGGATTATTCAGAATGTATTTGAAGTTGCATCCTTGATGTCAGATTATCTCTTTCTTGTCTTATGTTCTGATCACCCCCTCTGTATCTCAGCAGAACCTTCCTCAGTTGTTTCACTCTCCCCCAGCCCCAAGTTCCATCATCTAACCCTTGTTGCAGGCTGACAAGGAATGTTTTGGTAAAGTTTTATAAACACGTTTCCTTTCTTTATTCATGTTCCAGGATCTGGGCATCACTGGCAAGGCCGACATTTATTACTCACCCATAATTGCCCTTGAGAAGGTGGTGGTGAGCTTCCTGCTTGAACCACCGCAGTCGTAGCGGTTAGTGTAACGCTTTACAGCACCAGCGACCCGGGTTCAATTCCCGCCACTGTCTGTAAGGAGTTTGTACGTTCTCCCCGTGTATCTGCATAGGTTTCCTCCGGGTGCTCCGGTTTCCTCCCGCATTCCAAAGGTGTCCGGGTTAGGAAATTGTGGGCGTGCTATGTTGGCGCCAGAAGCGTGGTGACACATGCGGGCTGCCCCCAGAACACTCTACGCAAAAAGATGCATTTCACTGTGTGTTTCGATGTACATGTGACTAATAAAGATATCTTAAGATCTGAAAAATCTTAAGATACACCTGCAGTACTTTTAAGGAGGGAGTTCCAAAATTTAGACCAGTGATGAAGAACCAGTGATGTATTTCCAAGTCAGGATGGTGTGAAACTCGTCGGAAAACTTTTAAGTGATGATATCCCACTGTCCCTCTCTTCTTGGTGGTGGTAGAGGTCAGACTAGCTGGGGCAAATACCTGGAGTGTATGTTGTAGGTGGTACACACTGCAGCCACTGTTTACTGGGGGTGGAAGCAGTGTATGTTTAGGATGGTGGATGGGGTGCCCAACAAGCAAGCTGCCGTGTCCTAGGTGGTGCCGGGCTTCTTGAGAGTTGTTAGTGCTGCACTCACTAAGACAAGTGCAGCGCATTCTATTATGTTCCTGACTTGCTCCTTAGAGGTGATGGAGAGGCTTTGGGGTGTCGGGGGTGAGGCTCTTCCCGCAGGATACCCAGCCGCTGACCTGCTCTTGTAGCCATGGTATTTGTGTAGCTGATGTCACTGAGTCTGTGGTCATCCCCAGTGGTGACCCTAGGATGTTGATGGAGGGGATCCCAGCAATTGCAATGCCTTTGAATGACAAGGCCAGATGGTTAGAGATGGTTTTTGTTTCTCACCTCTGTCACCATGAGTGTAACTTGCTGCTTATCATCCCAATGGAGCAGGAGAAGGCTACTTGACCCCGCCACTCAATATGATCATGGTTCTTCTGCCCCAGTCTTTCTCCCCTCTTCTGTGCCGTTTCCCCCTAGTCCCACTGTTAGAGGAACAGCACCTATAGGGGCAGCACAGTAGTGTAGCGGTTAGCGTGACGCTATTACAGCGCCAACAACCCAGGTTCAATTCCGGCCGCTGTCTGCAAGGAGTTTGTACGTTCTCCCCGTGTCTGCGTGGGTTTCCTCCGGGTGCTCCGGTTTCCTCCCACATTCCAAAGACGTACGGGTTAGGAAGTTGTGGGCGTGCTATGTTGACGCCGGAAGCGCGGCCACACTTGCAGGCTGCCCCCCAGGACACTCTACGCGAAAGATGCATTTCGCTGTGTGTTTCGATGTACATGTGACTAATAAAGAAATATCCGATCTTATCAAATTCCACCTGGGCAGTCGCCAACCTGACAGCATGAATTCTCAAACTTCCGGTAACCACCCTCCCCCATCCCCCTCTCATTTTTCTTTCCCCCAATCCAACCGCCCACCCTTCACCTTCTCTCTTTCCCCTCCCCGACCATCTCCATCCGCCCATCACCCTAGAAAGCCATAGAAAGCATCCTACCTGGATGCATCACTGCTTGGTACGGCAACTGCTCTGCCCGGGACCGCAAGAAACTGCAGAGAGTTGTGGACACAGCCCAGCGCGTCACTGAAACCAGCCTCCCCTCCTTGGACTCTGTCTTTACCTCTCGCTGCAGGTCGTACTGATCATACAGGTCAATTCATTACACAGTGCAGTTACATTGAGTTAGTAGAGTGTATTGAGGTAGTACAGGTAAAAACAATAACAGTACACAGTAAAGTGTCACAGCTGCAGAGAAAGTGCAGTGCAATAAGGCGCAAGATCACAACAAGGTAGATCGTGAGGTCAGAGTCCATCTCATCATAAAAGGGAACCGTTCAACAGTCTTATCACAGTGGGGTAGAAGCTGTCCTTGAGCCTGGTGGTACGTGCCCTCGGGCTTCTGTACCTTCTGCCTGATGGAAGAGAGAAGAGAGAATGTCCCGGGTGGGTGGGGTCTTTGATTATGCTGGCTGCTTCACCAAGGCAGCGAGAGGTAAAGACAGAGTCCAAAGAGGGGAGGCTGGTGTCCGTGATGCGCTGAGCTGTGTCCACAGCTCTGTGCAGTTTCTTGCGGTCCTGGGCAGAGCACTTGCTGTACCAAGCCGTGATGCATCCAGATAGGATGCTTTCTATAGTGCATCAGTAAAACTTGGTGAGTGACCTAAAAAGTGAATTTTTAAAAAGCATTGATTTATTATTCAAAAATAGCATTCAATAGTCCAGAAAATTTGCTAATCCAGGACCACTAAAATCCCGAGCATGCCAGTTTATCGGAGTTTTACTGTTTATCCATACGATTTGACTAAGTTAATTGTTTCAGCATAAGTTTCGCTGCGGGATTTTTGTCAATGTATTGATGGTTTAAACAGTTCTCTCTCTCTCCAGGGCCACATTAAGCAGTTGATAACATACAGTTGTCAACTAATTGCAGCTCTGAAACCCACTCTTCAGTGCAAGATGGCCAGACTTTGCCACAGTATGTTGCCTTGCTCTCCACCAGTGAACTTTTTACCCTCACTGCAGTATCCCAGTAACAGGCCACATACAGTGCAAGCCAATCCTTGTCGTTCAGGTGACCTTCAAAGGGAACACAGTTCTGGAAATCTGGACGTCAGTCTCCCTGCCTAAGAATTTGGCAACGTTGCCAAATGGGAACCTACCACCAGGCACATCTTCCCCTCACCCCCTTTCCGCTTTCCAAAGGGACCACTTTCTCCGCGACTCCCTTGTCCACTCGTCCCTCCCCACTGATAACCCCCCCCACCCCACCCCTGGCACTTATCCCTGTAACAGCACCAAGTGCTACACCTGTCCCTGCACCTCCTCCCTCACCACCGTTCAGGACCCCAGACAATCCTTCCAGGTGAGGCAGCTCTTCACCTGTGAGTCCGAGGGTGTCATTTATTGCATCCGGTGCGGCCTCCTGTACATCGGTGAGACCCGACACAGATTGAGGTGACCACTTCGCCGAGCACCTTCGCTCCATCCGCCGCAACAGCCAGGACGTCCCGGTGGCCGCCCACTTCAATTCCACATCCCACTCCCACACTGACATGTCTGTCCGCGGCCTCCTCTACTGCCACATTGAGGCCAGGCGCAGGTTGGAGGAGCAACACCTCATATTCTGCCTTGGGAGTCTCCAACCTGATCATCGATTTCCCTGACTTCTGGTAACCCCCCCCCCCCTCTGCTTTTCCTTCTCTCCCCCCCCCCCAACTTCCTTTGTCTTCCATTATTCCCATGGCTCCCTTTCCCCGCCTTGATGACCGGCCCGATTGCTTTCCGATGTCTCTGAGTGAGGTGAGGAGATGCTGGCTCTGGTCCTCCGCGTTCCTCTACAGGCTCGAGTCCGACTTTCTCTGCTGCAGCCGTTGGTTTACCCCAGCGCTCGGGGCTCCCGCCACTCGGCATCACCCCCATTGTGTCTCTAATTTGCTCCAAATTTGCTTTCTTCCTCACCCTTCTAATCCCACGTAAATTGGTAAATTAGTTTATTATTGTCACATGTACTGAGGTACAGTAAAAAGCTTTGATTTGCATGCCATCCATACAGATTATTTCATTACATTGAGGTAGTACAGATTAAAACAATACAGAATACAGTGTCACAGCTGCAGAGGAAGTGCGGTGCAGGCAGACGTTATGGTCATAACGAGGTAGATTTTGAGGTCAAGAGTCCACCTTATCGTACTGGGGGATGGCTCAGTAGTCTTATAACAGCTGGATAGAAGCTGTCCTTGAGCCTTCCAGTTTTTGTGAGCTTTCCAGCTTTTGTATCACTTGCCTGACGGGAACCTTGCGGGGAGATTTTTAAATAATAACCCTCACCAAACATTGCTCCACCCTTGAAGTGGGTCTGGATAACCCAGGCATGGAGCAAAAGAACCCTCGCCTGTTTATTTAAGTGCGTGCAAGGAAGCCGCCCAGGCACAGAGCTCCGGGTTGACTTAAAAATCACAAAGTATCGAGGAAAGGGTTATTTGAACATCAAGATCTGGCCCGAGAAAAGAACGTGGTCTACCGGACAGCAGTAATCCCTGCCCTCTTATGTGCTTCTGAGACCTGGACTTCCTGCAGCAAGTGTCTGATTCACAGCCAGTGATGCATTTGGAAGGAAGGATGAGGAGAGGCAGCGTAAACTCAATGGGGCAGGTGTAAAAGGGGATCAAGACCAGAGAGACCTGAGCGAAAATGTCCACAAATCTCTGAACACTCCAACATAAACTTCTACAGATGTACTGTTAAAAGCATCCTGACTGGTTACATCACAGTCTGGTATGGAAATTCAAATACGCAGGAACGTAAGAGGCTGCAGAGAGTAGTGGACTCAGCCCAACACATCACGGGCACATCCCTCCCCACCATCGGGAGTATCTACAGGAGGCGCTGCCTCAAGAAGGCAACGTCCATCATCAAAGATCCCCACCATCCGGGCTGTGCCATCTTCTCACAGCTACCACCGGGCAGGAGGTAGAGAAGCCTGAAGTCCCACACCACCAGGTTCAGGAACAGCTGCTCCCCTTCAACCATTCGGTTCTTGAACCAACCTGCACAACCCCAGTCACCACCTCAGTACAGCAACACTGTGGCCACTTTGCACTAAGATGGACTTTGTTTTCTTTGTTCTAATTGTGTTCTTTCTTGTATAAATTGTGCATAATTTATGTTTAGATTATGCTTTTCTTGTGAACGCTGTTTATCTGATGCTCTGTGCCTGTGATGCTGCTGCAAGTAAGTTTTTCATTGTGCCTGTGCACACATGGACTTGTGCAGGTGACATTAAACTCGACTTGACTTTGAAGGTGCCGGGACGAGTTGATGAGACCACTAACGCAGCCAGTCACGGTCCTTGGCTTTACGGACGTCTTGCATTTCTTCTCAGGAGCTCCCAAAACACTTCTCAGCCAATGAAAAACTGCAGTGACTACACTTCAAGGTCAAATAAGGAACATGGTAGTCAATTTGTGCACAGCAAGATCCTGCACACTCTAATGAAGGGTAATGTTGATGGGGGGATCAATATTGGCCAGGGCCTCAGGGGAAAAGCCCCTGTTCTTCAAAACCTTGTCCATCTTCTGGAGGCAGCCAACGAGACCCTGGCTGAATGTCTCGTTGTGAACTGCAGCAATTCCTCAGCACTGCCCTGGACTGACATCCTGGAATGCCATGGAGTGAGACTTGACCCTGTGACTTCTAACCCAGAGGTAACCGACGCAAGGCTGACACAATAGAGACACGGATTACAGAAGCAAGGGAGTGATGTTCTACCTTCATGAGTCTGGAGCATTGGGTCCACCTCTGGGCTCCTCAATGTAGGAAGGACATCTGGGGCTGCAGGAGATTTACTCCACGGGGCTAGGATGAGAGATGTCAGTTGTTTGGAGAGACCGGAGAAGTTAGGATTGTTCCCCTCAGAGCAGGGAGGGTTAAGGGGAGATTGAATAGAGGGGTTCACATTATAAGATAAGAAATCTTTATTAGTCACATGTACATCGAAACACACAGTGAAGTGCATCTTTTGCGCAGAGTGTTCTGGGGGCAGCCCGCAAGTGTCGCCACAATTCCGGCGCCAACACAGCACGCCCACAACTTCCTAACCCGTACGTCTTTGGAATGTGGGAGGAAACTGGGGCACCCGGAGGAAACCCACGCAGACACACGGGGAAAACGTACAAACTCCTAACAGACAGCGGCAGGAATTGAACCTGGGTCGCTGGCGCTGTAATAGTGTTATGCTAACCGCTACAGTACAGAGTAACTGGGGAGAATTGGGACTGGAGTTGGTTTATTAGTGTCACTTATACTGAGGTACAGTGAAAACCTTGTCTTGCATACCATTCATACAGATCAATTCATTACACAGTGCATTGAGGTAGTACAAGGTAAAACAGTAACAGAATACAGAATAAAGTGTTACAGCTACAGAGAGAGTGCAGTGCAGGTAGACAATAAGGTGCAAGGTCATAACAAGGTAGATCGTAAAGTTAAGAGTCCATCTTAGCGTACTAGGCAACCATTCAATAGTCTTATAACAGCGGGATGGGAGCTGTCCTTGAGCCTGGTGGTACACGCTTTCAGGTGTTTGTATCTTCTGCCCGATGGGAGAGGGGAGAAGAGAGAATGTCTGGGGTGGGTGGGGTCTTTGATTATGGTGGCTGCTTCACCGAGGCAGCAAGAAGTGTAGACAGGGTCCATGGAGGGGAGGCTGGTTTCCGTGATGTTCTTTCTGTGGACACAGAGAAAAACTGTGCCCACAACTCTCTGCAGTTTCTTGCTGTCACGGGCAGAGCAGTTGCCAAGATTTACCAAGCCAAACCAAAGTTACCAAGCCAAAAGTGTTTCCATTGGCAGGAGGGTAAGTAACCAGTGTCACAGATTTAAAATAAAGGGTAAAGAGCCTATGGGAAATGAGGAGAAATACTTCAAACGAAGCAAGTTGTTGTGTCCTGGGACACCCTGCCCAAAGGTAGACACAAGAAATTCTGCTGATGTTGGAATCTAGAACAATACACAAAATGCTGGAGGAACTCAGCAGGTCAGGCAGCATCCATGGTGGGGGGGGGGGGGGGGGGGGGGGAATAAACAGTCGACAAAATAAACACTGGTGAGACCCGACGCAGATTGGGGTGACCGCTTTGTCGAGCAGCTTCGCTCCGTCCACAGCAACAGCCAGGACCTCCCAGTGGCCGCCCACTTTAATTCCACATCCCGCTCCCATACCGACATGTCGGTCCGCGGCCTCCTCTGCTGCCACGCTGAGGCCAGGCGCAGGTTGGAGGAGCAGCACCTCATGTTCTGCCTTGGGAGTCTCCAACCTGACGGCCTCAGCATCGATTTCTCTGACTTCTGGTAACCCCTCCCATTCCTTCTCCCCCCCCCCCACCCCCACAGTGTCTTCCCTTATTCCTGCGGCTCCCTTCCCCCTGCCTTGATGACCTGCCCATCTCCTCTCCTCCCCTCCCCCATCCTTTATTCCACGGTCCACCGCCCTCTCCTACCGGATTCCTCCCTCTTCAGCCCTTTTGCCTCTTCTACCTATTACCTCTCAGCTTATTACATCTTCTCCCCCGCCCCCACCCACCTACCTTCCCCACCGCCCCCCCCCCCGAACCCGCCTCTCCCCTGCCTGCGTGTGCTCCTCCCCTGCCCCCCACCTTCTTATTCCGGCTTCTGCCCTCTTCCTCTCCAGTCCTGATGAAGGGTCTCGGCCCGAAACGTCGACTGTTTATTTCCCTCCGCGGATGCTGCCCGACCCGCTGAGTTCCACAGCGTCTTTTGTGTATCTGCTCCTGCCCGAAGGTGGAAAGTAGATTCGACAGGAACCTTCAAAAGGAGAATTGGATTAAAAAAATGTTTAAAAGGAAATATTTACCAGAGGAACAGGGATAAAGCACGGGGAGTGGGACTGATAAAACCTCCCTTCTTCAGGGCACACAGGGTCCAGATGGAGTTCTAGAGTCTAGAAATGAGGGCAGGCTCTCAGGAAAAGAGCATGGCCATTAGGGGCTGCAGTGCCGAAAGTTTTCTTTACACAGAAGACCTTGTGAGTTCTCAACCTCAGAGGGGGCGGTTGCTCACTCGCTAAGTGTATCGAGGCTGCGCTTGACGTGGTTTTGCAGATTGTGAATTGGAGGTGGGGAGAGTGAACAAGGTCCATGATGGTGGTACAAGCTTGAGGGGCTCCACGAAATTGGACCGTTATACATTCCTTTCGGGCACAAAAACACAAACAGAAAGGGATCGAAACTTGGCTTATAGAAGAAGTTAAGATAAAATATCTTTATTAGTCAAATGTACATCGAAAACACATCTTTTTTTTTAGCGTAGAGTGTTCTGGGGGCAGCCCGCAAGTGTCGCCACGCTTCCGGCGCCAACACAGGCACGCCCACAACTTCCTAACCCGGACGTCTTTGGAACGTGGGAGGAAACCGGAGCACCCGGAGGAAACCCACGCAGACACACGGGGAGAACGTACAAACTCCTTGCAGACAGCGGCCGGAATTGAACCCGGGTCGCTGGCGCTGTAATAGCACTGTGCTAACCGCTACACTACCAGTATCAGTTCCAAATAGCAACCAGAGGAAGTTCCCAGAAAAAGAAGAAATCCAGAAATTCGGGAGTAGTTTAGAAGTCGACAAAATGTATGAAAAGTTATCAATTCAAGAGTTATGGGAATAACCTTGCAGGGAAGTCACGCTACAGCTATTTAAGACTTTAGTCAGACCACACTGTGTGCAGTTCTGGTCCTCCTCATTATAGGAAGGATGTGGAACTGTGGAGTGGGTGCGGAGGAGGTTCACCAGGATGCTGCCTGGATTAGAGGGTATGAGCTATAAGGAGAGGTTGGAAAAACCTTGGGTTGTTTTCTCTGGAGCGGGCGGAGGCTGAGGGAAGACCTGATAAGAGTTTTTTTTTAATTACGAGAGGCATAGATGGGGTGGTAGTCAGAATCTTTTCCCCAGGGTAGAAACGTCGAACACCAGAGGAGACACTTTTAAGGTGGTGGGGGGGGGGGGGGGGATAAAAGCGACATGAGGGACAAGTGGTAGGTGCCTGGAATGGGTTACCGGGGGTAGTGGTGGAATCAGGCAGTTTGGTGGAGCTTAAGAGGCTTTTAGATGGACACATGAATATGTAGGAAATGGAGGGACATGGATGATACTCAGGAGGAGGACATTTAGTTGAAATTAGCATCAAGATTGACACAACATCGTGGGCTGAATGGCCTGCCCAGTGCTGTACTGTTCTATGTTCTAGGAACATAAATCTGGGCTGTTAAGAGTATGTCAAAAGAAGGGGGGGAAAAAAAAGATTAACGAAGATAATTGCAAGTCCCTTGCAGTCAGAAATGAGGGAATTCATAATGGGGAACGAAGAATTTACACAGAAATCCAAGAAATACTTTGGATTTGTCTTCATCAGTCACAAAGAACTTTCCGGAAATGCCAGGGAACTAAAATTCCAATGAAAAGGAAGAAGTAAAGAAATTTGTTATTATTAAAAGTGCTGGGGAAATAGTGGGACTGACTGCCGATACACCACTGGGGCCTGATCATCTGCATCCCAGGATACTGAAAGAGGTAACCATGGAGATGGTGGATGCAGGCACCATTGTCAGCTTCCAAAATACTATCGTAGAACAGTTCAACTATAAGACCATAGGACATAGGAGCAGAATTAGGCCATTCAGCCCATCGAGTCTGCTCCATGAGCTAAACTAATACTATTCCTATCTAGCCCCATTTCCAGCCTTATCCCCATATCCCTTGATACCTTGACCAATTAGATACCTATCAATCTCCTCCTCAAACACCCCAACGATCGGGGCCTCCACTGCTGTATGTGGCAAAGAATTCCATAAATCCACGACCCTCTGGCTAAAGAAATTTCTCCTCATTTCTGTTTTAAAGCAGTACCCTCTAATTCTAAGATTGTGCCCTCTAGTCCTGGAATCACCCACCAGGGGAAACAGCTTGACAGAAATTCCTCCTCACCTCTGTTCTAAAGGGACACCCTTCTATTCTGAGGCTGTGCCCTCTGGTCATAGACTCTCCTAGACTATTGGAGACATCCTCTCCACGTCCACTCTATCCAGGCCTTTCAATATTCGGTAGGTTTCAATGAGATCCCCCCTCATCCTTCTAACCTCCAAGTATGTTGAAGAGTGGCTAATCAGTCCTGATGAAGGGTCTCGGCCTGAAACGGTGACTGTTTGTATCCCTCCATAGCTGCTGCCTGACCTGATGAATTCCTCCAGCATTTTGTGGGTGTTGCTAATGTAACATGACATTTAAATCACTTTATCTGACATTTGTAGTCAGGAAAAATGCAAGTCTGTTATAAGCAAATATGATATTAGGATACTTAGAAAACATCACAGGGATAAGACAAAGACACAATGAATTTTTGGAAGAGAAGTTGCATTTGACAAACTTATTGGAGTTTTTCCTTTTGTGGGATGTAACTGGTCAAATGGAAGGAGGAACCAGTGAATGTGGTCTATTTCAGTTTTTGTAAGGCTGTTGAATCCCAGGTAAAAGATTAATGTGCAACATTAAAGCACGTGGGGTTGAAGGTGATGTACTGGTATGCACCAAAGATTGTTTCTCTGACAAGAAATGGAAGAGCAGGAATAAATGGATCTTTTTCAGGGTGACAGACCATGACCAGTGAGGTTCGCAGGGACCAGTTGCTGGGCCCCAGCTACTCACAGGTGCTCATCGATAATTCGGAAGAGGGAACTCGAAGTAACATTTCTAAGACTGCCGGCAACATGAAGCTTGGTGTGACGGTGAGTTGTGGGGAGGTTGCAAAGGGACTTCAAGGCAAGTAGATCGTGCGGAGAAGCACATGGCAAATATGCAGTGTGTGAAGTTCATCCGTGGGTAGGGAAAACAGGAAGGCTGGGAATTATTGGAATCGAGTCCTCGTACGGACCGGTCAATGAAAACGCATGGGCAGGTGCAGCAAGCAGATAAGAAAGAAAATTCATTAGTCTTCGCCGCAAGGGGTCGTGAGCACGGGAGTAGGATGTGGACAGGGCCTTGGTGAACCACACCCCGGGTACTGTGCGTCGCTTTGGTCTCCTTACCTTAGGAAGGATGCACTTGTATTGGTCTTGGTTTATTATTGTCACTTGTACCAAGGTACAGTGAAAAACTTGTCTTACAAACCGATCGAACAGGTCAATTCACTACACAGTGCAGTTACATTGAGTTAGTACAGAGTGCATTGAGGTAGTACAGGTAAAAACAAATAACAGTACAGAGTAAAGTGTCACAGCTACAGAGAAAGTGCAGTGCAATAAGGTGCAAGGTCACAACAAGGTAGATCGTGAGGTCATGAGATCATAGGTCATAGTCCATCTTATTGTATAAGGGAACTGTTCAATCGTTTTATCGCAGTGGGATAGAAGCTGCCCTTAAGCCTGGTGGTACGTGCCTTCAGCCTCCTGTATCTTCTACCTGATGGAAGAGGAGAGAAGAGAGAATGCCCCGGGTGGGTGGGGCCTTTGATTATGCTGGCTGCTACACCAAGGCAGCGAGAGGTAAAGACAGAGTCCAAGGAAGGGAGGCTGGTGTCCGTGATGCGCTGGGCTGTGTCCACAACTCTCTGCAGCTTCTTGCGGTCCCGGGCAGAGCAGTTGCCGTACCAAGCCGTGATGCATCCAGATAGGATGCTTTCTATGGCGCATCGGTAAAAGTTGATGAGAGTCAAAGGGGACAAAGCGAACTTCTTTAGCCTCCTGTCACAGGGACAGTGCAGACCGACTCCTGGTTTGCAGAGAGGAAGGATTGATGCAGTCACCAGAGAGAAGAAAAGTGAGAGGGCATTGCACTGAAATAAGACCATAGGACATAGGAGCAGAATTAGGCCATTCAGCCCATCAAGTCTGCTCCCCCATTCGATCATGGCTGAGTTATTTTTCCCTCTCAACCCCATTCTCCTGCCTTCTCCCCGTCACCTTTGACGCCCTTACTAATCAAGAACCTATCAACCTCCGCTTTAAATATACCCAATGACTTGGCCTCCACAGCCGTCTGTTCCACAGATTCACCACCCTCTGGCTAAGGAAATTCCTCCTCATCTGTTCTAAAGGGACGCCCTTCTATTCTGAGGCTGTGCCCCCTGGACCTAGGCTCTCCCACTACTGGAAACATCCTCTCCACGTCCACTCTATCCAGGCCTTTCAATATCCGGTAGGTTTCAATGTGATCCTCCTAAACTCCAGCGAGTACAGGCCCAGAACCATCAAATGCTCCTCATACGTTAACCCTTTCATTCCCAGGATCATTCTCATAAACCTCCTCTGGACCCTCTCCAATGCCAGCATGTCCTTCCTCAGATATGGGGCCTAAAACTGCTCACAATACTCCAAATGTGGTCTGACCAATGCCTTATAAAGCCTCAGCATTACATCCTTGCTTTTATATTCTAGTCCTCTCGAAATGAATGCTAACATTGCATTTGCCTTCCTGGCTACCGACTCAACCTGCAAGTTAACCTTTAGGGAATCCTGCACTAGGTCTCCCAAGTCCCTCCACACCTTCGATTTCTGAATTCACTCCCCGTTTAGAAAATAGTCTAACGTACAGGATTCTGACAGGGCTTGCAGGCTGGAGGCAGGGAGACTTGTTTCCTTTGGTTGGGTGTCTAAAACTAGCGGGGGTGGAGGGGGGCTGTCACAATCTCAGGATAAGGCATTAGGCATTGAGGACTGAGACGAGGAGAACGGTCTTCACTCAGAGAGTGATGAACCTATTGAATTCTCAGCCGCAAAGTGGTGGAAGCCAATTCCATGAATACATTGAAGAAGGAAGTGCATAACACAAAAGGATTCAAAGCAGATGGGAGGAAAGGAGGAGTTTAATATTGAGATAGTGTTGTGAAATAGATTCGTGGTCTCAGAAGGCAAGGACTTGGAACACGGCCTGGAGATAAATGATTTATTTACAAAAGACAAACGCGGGAAAGGAGTAACGGGAACAACACACACACGTGCACACAGTTTATAGCGAGCGTGGGGAAATCACAACAGGTAAAATACACACACATACACACAACTAGCTACAGACAATCAAGGAAAAACAATACGATACCCACCACCCCTTGACTCAGTGCAAGCACAGCTCTCTGCTACCAGGGATACCAACTAAAACACTCCCGACCTTTTAGCCGTGCCGCCTCACCAATGATTTCTCCAGTGCCGTTCCACGGTCCCTCAGCCTGGAGTGAAGCAGGATGATCCCTCGGTACAGGCAAAAGAGAGCGAGCCAAGCACATGTGGCACTCTTTATAGTGCTGGAGGGCTGGGGGCTCCGGCCCAGGTAATTTACAAAGGCCAATGGCCCGGTACCAGCAAGGACTAATTGATTACAAAGGCCAATGGTCAGGTGTGAGCTGATGGGTGGGGTGGGGCCAAACCTTGATTGGCAGTGGTGTGTCTTCCAACCAGGTAGGGGGCAGTGCTGTCACATGACAGCCACGACCCTCCACAATACAGATGGAGCCTGTTACATGATAGGACAACCTCAATCGGCTGAATGGTGTGTTCCTGCTCCCTGACCAATTCTTGTTCCATTTCACATTGCTCTGTTCTCCTGAGCCAATCCCCTCCCATAACACAGGTCCTTTGCCTCTCGCTGCCTTGGTGAAGCAGCCAGCATAATCAAAGACCCCACCCACCCACAACATTCTCTCTTCTCCCATCAGGTAGAAGATACAGGAGCCTGAGGGCACGTATCACCAGGCTTAAGGACAGCTTCTATCCCACTGTGATAAGACTATTGAATGGTTCCCTTATACGATGAGATGGACTCTGACCTCACAATCTACCTTGTTGTGACCTTGCACCTTATTGCACTGCACTTTCTCTGTAGCTGTGACACTTTACTCCGTACTGTTATTGTTTTTACCTGTACGACATCAACGCACTCTGTACTAACTCAATGTAACTGCACCGTGTAATGAATGGATCTGTATGGACGGTATGCAAGACAAGTTTTTCACTGTACCTCGGTACAAGTGACAATAATAAACCAATACCAATACTACTCTTCCCGGCCCCTGACTCCTGCTCTGTGCTGACCCCTCTCTGACTCCTGACCCTGTTCCATTGAGGAGACACGTGAAGGGTCCTCACTCTGTTCTCAGACCCTCACACCAGTCAGAGCAGGGTGCTGTGTTGCAGTGACCCACCTGGGTGTCTACCTCCGCCCCGCCCCCCCCCCCCCCCAGCCATTTATGGTCACTTTCTTCTGCCTTCAATGTTGAAATGAGCTGGGAATAAACTGTTAAACATCCATTCGATTCTCCCCTGGTCCCAGAGGTGTGAGGGACAGGGAACATCTGGGGCAAGACGCCAATGAGCTCTCATCTTGCCCTTCAGTCTGTAGAAGGTCCCACAGGGAATTTGGGGGAAACCTCTTTACCCACAGAGCCGGGGCAGTGTGGAGCCCATCACCGCAGGGAGGGGTTCAGGTGAACGGCAGGGATGCATTTAATGGGGAGCTGAGTGAACACAGAGAGGGAGATGAAATACAAGAACCGTTCAACAGGGTGAGCAGGGAAGAGGCTGGTGTGGAGTAGAAAAACTGTCAGAGACTAGCTGAGCCAAATGGCCTCCTTTTCTACTGTACATTGTGTGTAACATAGGACACAGAATACAGCACAGTACAGGCACTATGGCCCATGATGTTGTGCCCACCTATATAAACCTACTCTGATAAATCTAACCCTTCCCTCCTACACAGCCCATAACCCTCTATTTCCCTTACATCCATATGCCTATTTAAGAATCTTTTAAATAACCCAATTGTATCAGCCTCTATCCCCACCCCCGGCAGTGTGTTCCAGGCACCCACCACTCTCTGTGTAAAAAAAACCTACCTCTGACATCTCCCCTAACCGTTGTTCCTCTGACCTTAAACTGATGTCCTCTGGTGTTGGCGATCGCTGCTCTGGGGAAAAAGTGCTGGCTGTCCACTCTATCTATGCCCCTCATAATCTTGTACACCTCTATCAAGTCGTCTCTCATCCTCCGTCGCTCCAAAGAGAAAGGTCCTAGCTCGCACAACCTTTCCTCATAGGACATGTTCTCTAATCCAGGCAACATCCTGGTAAATCTCCTCTGCATCCTCTCTAAAGCTTCCACATCCTTCCTATAATGAGGTGACCAGAAATGAACACAATACTGTGTGATCTAACCAGTGTTTTATAGAGCTGCAACATTACCTCGCTGCTCATGAACTCAATCCCCTGACTAACGAAGGCCAGCACACCATACGCCTTCTTAACCAACCTATCGACGCGTGACAACTTTGAGGGATCTATGGACTTGGACCCCAAGATCCCTCTGTTCCTCCACACTGCTAAGAATCCTAGAGACATTAAGGGTCTGAGACACAGGGTTTAAAACAGAACTGATTTATTATCACAGATCCAGAGAATTAAACTCTAGCCCAGTTACGGGGGTTCCCAACATCAGCAGAAACAAGCCCCAACTGTGCCCAATAACCAGGGTTCAATCCTGGGTGAGATCAGCAGCCACAATAACCGCAGAATCCAATGTCGACTGTCACTTATGAACTGTCTTTTGTCTTTCAGTGGCTGCTGCCACACTACAGCATACATCAGATTTAAACTTTCTGTCCACTGTGAACTGACTGGCAACATTTAAATGTTCAACATACCGTCTATTTAAACCTTCTCCCCATTGTGAACCTGCTGGTGTCTCAGCAGGTTGGATGACCGAGTGAATCCTCTCCCGCACTCAGAGCAGCTGAAGGGCCTCTCCCCAGTGTGAATTTGTTGGTGTCTTAGCAGGTGAGACGACCGGGTGAACCCCTTCCCACATTCAGTGCAGGTGAACGGTCTCTCCCCGGTGTGAACTCGCTGGTGTGTCAGGAGGTCAGAAGACCAGGTGAAACCTTTACCGCACTCAGTGCAGGTGAACGGCCTCTCTCCAGTGTGAACTCGCTGGTGTGCCAACAGGTTGGCAGAACGAGTAAACCCCTTCCCACACTCGGAGCAGGTGAACGGCCGCTCGCCAGTGTGAACCCTCTGGTGGGTCAGCAGGTGAGATGGCAGGATGAATCCTTTTCCACACTCGGAGCAGGTGAACGGCCTCTCCCCACTGTGAACTTGCTGGTGCCTCTTAAGATTAGCTGACTGACTAAATCCTTTCCCACACTCCAGACAAGTGAATGGCCTCTCCCCGGTGTGAACTCGCTGGTGTGTCATCAGGCTCGATGACCGAGTGAATCCCTTCCCACACTCGGAGCAGGTGAACGGCCGCTCCCCGGTATGAACTTGCTGATGCGTCACCAGACTGGACGACAGAGTGAATCCCTTCCCGCACATGGTGCAGGTGAACGGCCTCTCCCCGGTGTGAACACGCTGGTGTCTCATCAGGTCATACGACTGTGTGAATCCTTTCCCACACACGGAGCACGGGAAAGGCCTCTCCCCTGTGTGAACTCCCTGGGGTCTCGCCAGGTCAGATGACATAGTGAATCCGTCCCACATTCAGAGCAGGTGAGTGCCTTGTCTTCAGTGAGGATGTGCTGGTGTGTTCTCAGCGCCCTGGTTTATTGACGTAAGAACAATGTCATTTTCAACAGGAGGATAAATCAGTGAATATCTTTCCAGACAGAAAACCAGTAAAGTCACTCCCCATCATGGTGCATCAATTTCCAGCTGGAATGGGGAATTGTTTCTTTTCCAAGGATCAATAACCATACTGATGTGTCACTTTTATCAAGGAAGTACTTACACTTCATGTGGCTTCTTTCTTGGTTGGTTCATCAAAACCTCTCACTCACACAACATGTGTCTGGCTTTACCTGCTGTGCTCTCTGCATGAGGTCTTCCCTGGCTGTGTAACTGAGCTACAGCTCTTTCCACAGTCAGTGCACTGGATCACTCTCACTTGGGCTGTGTGTGTCCCACTGCCTTGCCAGTCACACTGGAGTTAGTAATCCTTTCCCAAATGTGAAACAGACAAGCAGCTCCCATTCCATATTCAAAGATCAATGACATTCAGGTGCTGGAGAACTGACTGACACCGTGGACCTTGTGTGATGTTGCGTCTGGGGTTCCCACGTACAAACCCCTGCTTGATCTACCCTGCAAAAGGAGTTTACAAAAGTCATCAATATGTACAGGACACATTTCAGATGAGATAATTTTAGTCTCTATGGCGAACTGTGACTTAGTTGGTAGGACTGACAGAATATTAGAACTTTAAGTGCAACTCTAGGGCTGTGAATACAAGTCTAGTCAAAGTCAAGTTTATTGTTATATGCAGGAGTACATGAATGCCCAGGTGCAATGAAAAACTTATTGCAGCAGCATCCGATATAGTACGGACAGATTATTACACTGTTGGAGGTGACATCTTTCACAAGTTTCTCATCTGGACACAAGTCCCCTGGATGTTTTGAAGAAGAGTTGGGAAGTTACCCTGGGATCCCAGAAATGATTCCAGAGATAAGGCATATGGAGTGATGGGGTAATTCTCAACAGAACAGGAGAGGTTGAGAGGAGATCCTATGGAGATACTTAACACCCTGAAAGGGTATGTCAGAGGGGAGAGAAACGGCTCCCATTGACAGAAGGGTCAAGAACGAAAGGACTTTTGATGCCTTCATGGTCTATAGGAGCACCCACTCGGTCTCAGTCCGCCCACTAGACTGCGGTTTCCCACCCAGTGACAGGGCAATCAATGGTCGCCGTCCTACCCAGAATCCCCCGCGCTCCAGAAACCGCTCCGCTGGCCGCGGCCTCGGGGTCTCGCCCGGGACCTGGGTGGATCGGGCTGGCGGGTCAAGGGCCGGACGCGGGCGGCGGGCGGAGGGCGAGGCCGATCCGCAATGCGGCAGCCCGCGGAGTTGCCGGAGCTCGCAGCGGTCCGTCCGCCCCGGCTGGCGGCTGCTCCCGGGTCCCGGCCCGTCGGCCCGGCGGCGCAGCTCCGCTCCCACCGTCAGCCGGCGGCCAGCCGCTGCCCCGAAGAACACCGCGCATGCGCCTTAGGTCACTTCCGAGAGCTGCCCCATGCGCCTGCGCGCTCGGCTCCTTCAACAGGGGATAAGGCGCTTTCCTCGCTCTGGCGTTTCTGGGTAATCATCGCCGCCATGAAAATGGTCGCAACACCATGAAGCGCTCAGTGACGGTCGCCCCAACAACTTTCCTAGCGCTCCAGGTTTTCTGGGACTGGTTTGGCATTATGGAGACTAAACAGTGACGGGCTTTAAGGGGATTTTATGCAATTTGTAGTTTAGCAGCAGATTTCGGCATCTATCTAATCTAGTTCTGTACGGCAAGCAGATAAAGTGTGTGCTGGCAAAACATTTATTATCATTGACATATGTTGTAAAATTTGTTGTTCTATAGCAGCAGTAGAGTGCAAGACCCACTGTGCCCACGACCCATCCATTGATAAAATGGGAAAATATATCACCAAGCCATGATCATAGTCAAGCCAAACTAATTTCAATAATTTATCGGCAGATTAAAAACCTTTGAATACTTAATAGGTCTTATGAGATTCCTTTCGTCTTATCCCGCCCGCAATGGTTTTACAACTTGAAATTAACCTGTTTTATTTAACTCCTCACTTTCCTGGTTCTCACGAAAGGCCTCTTACCTGAAATTTTAATTCTGTTTCTACAGATGCTTCCTAACCTGCTGAGCATTTCCAGCATTTTGATTTTTCAGACTTCCTGCAGTTTTTTGTATTGATGAGATTATACCATTTGATAACAAGCTAAATGATTTCATTTTAGTAGACTATCGCCTGACAGCAACACTCAGAACAAGAGGAACTTAGTTTTACAATTCCACTTTTAGATTGTTTTCTCAAGTATAAATACGATGCAATATAACACACAAGAAGAGCACAGGAAAATTGAAGCATACTGGTCTGGAATAGGAGCTGATGAAGCAAAATCGTTACAATGGAACCAAAACAAAGTTCAAAATGCAAACAACTAATTCTGAAAATATTCAGCATGGCCAGGCAGAATCTGTGCAGGGAGATAAAATGAAAACAAGGTTCAATTCTGGCAAAATAATTAAGGTCAGACACATGAAGTAGTTGCTGATACCGTGAATATTATTTCCAAAAACATTCGGCACCGATTATGCTTGTTGCGTTTCATTTATTTAGCACAGTAAGAGAGGGTGTGTAAAATTAAACATAGGCTCATAGCGGAAACCGAGTGATCATAACACACGTCCCTCCATTCAGCAGCTTTTGTCTTAGGGGTTACCAACAATTACACATTGGTGTATACACAATTGGAGACAGGAATGGTGATTGATAATTTGCAGATACTGATATAATCATAGGTGGACATCACTGATGGATGGGGACTGTCTTGGGTCACCACACTTATTCTCCAATGATACTCTGCATGTTGGCCAAAACAGAAGGCCCTGTAATCTCAGCGGCATCAGGTTCCCATTTTCCACCTGTCTGGAGACTTATCTGACCTCCCTTTGCTGTTACCTCGTCCAAGGCCTTAGTCCTCGAAGTTCTAACACAATCAACAATCAACAGTTGAACGCTATTTGAACAACCCGTGCTCTTTCATTAGATCTGTTCACAAAACAAAAAACGCTCATTACAACTACAATCGGCCTCGGAGTGGTGTTTCATCCACAATAAAACATCGGGAAGTGTCCCCTATTCCATCAAACACACACTGGGCAGGTGCAGTACCAGTTCGATATTGGAAGACCTTTACTAAACTAGTACCATCAGATCAGCCAACTCAGATACATATTAAATGCAATGCCCTGCGCTTTCACACAACTAAAGAAAGCCCACAACTCAGGTCCAGTATGGGCTGAATGTAGAATATGATTTCCTGTGTATTTAATTGTCAAACACTCGCAGTTAATTTGTGGGGCAGCTTTACATTCGATTTAACTCCAGCCATATTGTCGATTCAACGCCAAGGAAGGAGCGGCCGGTGGCTTGTTTAAACCCCAGCTCGTCCAAATCCTAATCAGATGCCAGTCCGAGTGAAACTCCTTGCTGTCGCGGTCAGAGAAGGCTGCAGCTTCATCCTGAAGTAACAGCGACGCTTGCGATCTCCCAGATTTCCTACATGCACCCGTCCAGTTCTCTCATTGCACCATCGGCAGGCTATGCTCAATTCAAGATCTTGCCCCCCCCCCCCCGCCAAACAAAAAAAATAAACCTGAGGCACTATCTGAGTGACAGAAAAAGTTAATTTCATTTGGAGGATACTTGTGATTAATGAGTTTCGGTGGAATTACATACCGATTTCCTCGGGCAATAATCGCTCACATTGCCGTCTGTCGCACCGGCGGCTCCCACTCCAGTCAGGTCCAACCCTTGAGTGAAACTCGACATCCTCGGTGATATTAAAGGCGCGATGCCAGCACAGCGCCGATCCGCGCAACCGAGCACCGCAGGACCCGACCACTTCCAATGTCACAGGGCCAGGCGGCCAACCTGATTGGAGGCTGCAACATGAGCAGTGATGTATCAACCTACGTCCAGACCTGTCCTACTCAGCGGTGTCAGTCACACCCAGCACCGCGTCAGGGTTAGGGTAAAGCTTCCTCTACAGAAGCCAACGACTTTGCTTCTTTTTTTTTTGACCTACGCGTATTCTTTTGGGGGTAAAAATGTTTCTTTCTACGAAATGGTCGGATAGAGAGGTAAGACGACCACGTGAAAGTGTGCGCTTTAATTTCCTCCGTGCTGGCAATCAAAATGATTTTTGTTTTAAACACTTCTTCAAGAACATTCAGCCCTGGTCCATCAGCAGAATGGACCCAAGCCGGCACAGTGAGGGTGGACCAGACCGGAATTTAATTATCAGGACCAGCAGCAGCGGAACCCAGCCCCTCCTGCAGTCACTTGTGGACACGCTGGTGCTTCCGCAGATTGGATGAATAACTGAATCCCTTCCCACACACGGAACAGGTGAACGGCCTCTCCCCAGTGTGAACGCGCTGGTGTGACACAAGATTGGATAACTGAGTGAATCCCTTCCCGCACTCAGTGCAGGTGAACGGCCGCTCTCCAGTGTGAACCTGTTGGTGCCTCACCAAGCAAGAAGACAGCGTGAATCCCTTCCCGCACTCGGAACAGGTGAACGGCCTCTCCCCGGTGTGAACCTGCTGGTGCCTCACCAGGTAGGAAGACAGGGTGAACCCTTTCCCACACTCGGTGCAGGTGAATGGCCTCTCCCCGCTGTGAACTCGCCGGTGCGTCATCAGGCTGGATGACTGAGTGAATCCCTTCCCACACTCAGAGCAGGTGAACGGTCTCTCCCTGGTGTGAAATCTCTGGTGCGTGGTAAGGTTGGACAAACAACAGAATCCCTTCCCACACATGGAACAGATGAACGGTTTCTCTCTGGTGTGACTGCGGCGATGGATCTCCAGCCAGGATGGGTAACAGAATCCCTTCCCGCAGTCGCGGCATTTCCACAGTTTCTCCCCGGCGTGAGTGCACTGGTGCCTGGTCAGTCCAGAGGCACGGATGAAGGCGCGCCCACACTCGGGACACGTGAACTGTTTCTCTCCGCTGGGAGCGGGGCTTTCTGCATCCACGTTCAAAGGTCCATCATGCTCCGACGCTGGTGGGTCGAGTGACTCTGGCAAGTCCCGAGGTGTTGTTTGCTCGGTGCTTCCTGTCCGTGAATCCTCCATTACTGGATCCCTGTGAAATAAATACAAACACAGTAAAGAAAGCATCGTGAGAGAGGCCCTGCAGGTTGACAATTTTTAAAAAACTGTTTCGGGTAAAAAAAATCCAGGAAAAGCTGGGTTCTGGGAAAAGATAATCGACCTGAAATGTTAAATCTATTTCTACCTCCACAGATGCTGCCTGACCTGCTAAGTACTTCCAGTGTTTATGGCTGAGGTCATTTGTTCACCTGCTCCAAGTGTGGGGAGGGACTCGCTCAGCCACCCAACTTTCACCACACACACACACACACACACACACACACACACACACACACACACACACACCAGAGGCCGTTCACTGGCTCCGTGGATGGAAAAGAGATCCCGCTCTTCCTCCAGTCTGCTGAACCACCGGAATGCTCGGCAGTGATCGCAAGGGTTGGATTCTGTTGTTGCTGCCTCCCGATACTGAACTCCCACATTGGATGGCTGTTCTCCAAGGTAACTGGGCTAGAGTTCAATGTCCTGGATAAACCTCCCATCAATCAGGTTCCTAGTAATCACACACTTTGCTGACCCGTGATAGACCTCAAGACTCTTCCCACTGGAGTCCCGACTCCGGGCACTCAGCGATCAGAATCAGAATTGTTATCACTGGCTTATATGATGCGAAAGTTGTCTTGTGGCAGCAGTACAGCAGAGAGACACAAGATTACTATAAATTTCAAAAATAAATAAATAGTGCAAAAAAAAAGCAATAACCAGGTAGTGTTGATGGGTTCATGGACTGTTCAGGAATCTGATGGTGGAGGGGAAGAAGCTGTTCCTGAAATGTTGAGTGTGGGTCTTCAGGCTCCTGTACCTCCTCCCTGATGGTAGTAACGAGAGGAGGGCATGTCCCAGGTGGTGAGGGTCCTTAATGATGGATGCCGCCTTCCTGAGGCACCGCCTCTTGAGGATGTCCTCGATGGCGGGGAGGGTTGTGCCCGTGATGGAGCTGGCTGAGTCTACGACCCTCTGCAGGCCTCTTGCGATCCTGTGCATTGGAGCCTCCATACCAGGCGGTGATGCAACCAGTCAGAATGCTCTCCACCGTACATCCACAGAAATTTGCAAGAGCCTTTGGTGTCATCCCAAACCTCCTCAAACTCCTCTAATGAAGTAGAGCCACTGATATCGCTGGGTAACCAGAAAGATCCCACAAACAGCGGCGAGGGGAGTGGTCAGTTCATCAAGAGTTGCCGGTCGAAGCATGAACATTGGCCCAGGACACGGGGAGATCTCTCCCGTGGACAGCGTGTGGGAGTTTCCACTGACGACACCAGATCAGGTGGAGCTGACAGGCCAGCAAGTCGGTGACCTTTCCCCTTAAACCCCTGACACCCCCAGCCAAAGGCTGAATGTGAATGGTTCCCTTATATGTTGAGATGGACTCTGACCTCACAATCTACCTTGTTGTGACCTTGCACCTTACTGTCTACCTGTACTGCACTTTCTCTGTAGCTGTGACACTTTATTCCATACTGTTATTGTTTTTACTTGTACTAGCTCAATGCACTCTGTACTAACTCAATGTAACTACACTGTGTAATGAATTGACCTGTACGATCGGTACGCAAGACAACTTTTTCACTGTACCTCGGTACTAGTGACAACAATAACCCAATAACCAAGTTAAACTTGGATGCAAAAATCTACCAAATCACCCGGGCTCTAAAAGTGAAATCTCCGGCATTCCGCTAGCACTGTAACTTCCCTCAGAAATCCCAGAGCACTTCCCGGCCAGTGGTGGAGTTTGGAAGGAATGAGGCAGGGAGGGCGAGGAGGAAGATTTCATTGGACGAGGCAGGTTGTGATCTGGGAATACACTGCGTGAAACCCTCAGGGAGGGGGAGAACCTCGAACCCTGCAGAATGAGCAGAGGTTAGGGACGAGACACGGAACACGCCAGAAACGTTCAGCGGGCTGGGCATCGTCTGTGGAGAGGGAAACGGTGACCTGTCAGCACTTCGGAGCTGTGGCCCATTCAGCCTCCGTGGTGTTTCCTTCGTCTTTCTGCCAAGGTGCATCACTTCTCGCTGGGTTAAATGTGATCAGACAGCCACCTGTCCATTCTGCAGACCTGCTCGTGACTTCTCACACCCCGCAACCCTCCTCCTCACCGTTTCCTCCTGTAGTTGTGTAAAATCTCCAAATCTGGAGACGTCAGCCTGCATCAGTCAGTGTAAACTAATAAAACAGAGGGAACCCAGCACTGACTCTTGGGAATACCGTCATCTGGTTCAGAAACAAAATTCTCCGATGATTCTGGTTCAATCCTGACCTTCAGAATCAGGTTTATCATCACTGATATATGTCGTGAAAATTGGTGTTTTGTGGGAGCAGTACAGTGCAAGACATAAAAATTACTCTAAGTTACAAAAATAAATAATTAGTGCAAACCAAAATAGTAATAATTCTACAGATGTGCTGTTGAAAGCATCCTGACTGGCTGCATCACGGTCTGGTACGGCAATCTAAATGCACAGGAACATAAGAAGCTGCAGACAGTAGTGGACTCTGCCCAGTACATCACGGGCACATCCCTCCCCACCATCGGTGGTATCTACAGGAGGTGCTGCCTCAAGAAGGCAACATCCACCGCCAAAGATCCCCGCCATCTGGGCCGTGCCATCTTCTCGCAGCTCCCATCGGGCAGGAGGTACAGGAGCTTGAAGTCCCACACCACCAGGTTCAGGAACAGCCGCTTCCCTTCAAACCATTCGGTTCTTGAACCAACCGGCGCAACCCTAATCACCACCTCATCAGTGGAACACGATGGACCGCCTCTTGCACTACCAAGGACTCGTCTCTGATTGTGGCTTTTTAATGTCTTGTTTCACAGTCTTTTTTTCTTCACTGCCATGTTCAACTTGCGTTCTGTGTTGCTGTTGTCTAAATCTACATGCCTGTGATGCTGCAAGTACGTTTTTCATTGCACTTGTACTCATGACAATAAATTTGACTTGACACCCCGATATTTCCCACTTTCCAATCAGGCATTTCCCTACATCCAGGGAGGACCGGAAGGTTATGGAAAGCCCTTCTGCAACCTCCTCCCCCACAAACGTCAGATGCATCCCATCCAGATCAGGTGCTTGGTTTAGATGAAGCAGAGTGAGCCGTTCTAACACCTCCTCCTCACCGACGATCAACCCACCGCTACCTCTCCCACACAGGTATCGGAAGCGTCCTCTTCGTCGCTACACGGTGCCCTGAACACCCAAGCCTCCACCCCACAACGTCCATCGGGAAATACGCGCGCAGCGACACAAAGCTGGGTGGGAACGCGAGCCATGAGGAGGAGACAAACTGCCTGCAAAGGGACGAGAGGCACACAGGCAAGCGGTGGCAGATGGGAATGAGGCAGACGGGAACATTCCTGTGGGAATGGGTGAGGTTTTCCACTCTGGTCAAAAGGCACAGCGAGAGATGCAGCACAGTAACACACCCACCGAGTCCATGTCAGCCACCAATTCGCACTAATCCGACAATAATCCCACTTTTCTCCTCTCCCCATATTCCTGATGAGATTTTTGTAAAATAAAGGGCTCAAAGGGTTAAGAATTCAGGGCTAGAGCTGCGGAAAGCTTAAAAAGTGCTCAAAAAGATGGTGTACAGCATGTTGCCAGGTCTTCAGGAGTTGAGTTACAGGGAAAGATTGAACAGGTTAGGACTTTATTCCCCGGAGCGTGGAAGAAAGAGGGGAGATTTGATAGAGGGTTACAAAATTATGAGGGGTATAGACAGAGTAAATGCGAGTAGGCTCTTTCCACCTAGATTTGGAGAGATAAGTACAAGTGGACATGGCCTTAGGGTGAAAGGGGAAAGGTTTAGGGGGAACTTCTTCACTCAGAGTGGTGGGAGTGTGGAACGGGCTGTCATCTGACATGGTAAATGCAGGCTCACTCTTAAGTTTTAAGAGTAAATTGGATAGAGACATGGACGGGAAAGGTCTGGAGGGTTATGGATGGTTGCAGATCAATGGGACTAGCGGAATAAAAAAAATGGTACAGACTAGAAGGGCCGAATGGCTGTTTTAGTGCTGTAGTGTTCTATGTTCTAAGGGTGTGGACACACAATATCAGGATAACAGATGTGTAAAGGATGAATAACAAGTCTTTGTTTGGTTAGAACTTGTCAGCAAGCGGTTGTATGACTTGTAGCCGAGGATAACAAGTAGTAAAATTAAGGAGTAAGCGCCGTAGACATTGTAAACCGCCACGGAGTGTGAACGCTCCCATCTCTCATGTACTCGAACCGTATAAACCTGTTAGCCGATCAATGTACAGACTCTGACCAGCAGTGACCAATGGAGTTTTCTATCTCTGCAGAGAAATGAAGAAGTTTGTGCTGAAAATGTTTCTGAGTGATGATCTCCAAGTTTATAGTAATTAAGATTTGGCGATAACATTTCCCATCAACTTCTCCCACTCACCGACACACTGCAGCCAATCACCCACCAATCCTCACTCCTTTGGGATAACGGGAAGTAAAAGGAGCACTCGGAGGAAGCCACGCGGTCACGGGGAGGACGTTGCCAACTCCACACAGACAGCACCGGGGGTCGGGATTGAACCTGGTCTCTGACGGGTTGGGAGCAGCGACCCTACCAGATGAGCCACAGCGGCACCCTTCGAAGTGCAGGAGACAAAACACTTTGAAAGTGTGGCTGCAAATGTCAGGGGACAGAGGGATCGCCCCTAAAGTTAACGCACAAAGTCCAGCAAGCAATTTGGAATCCATCTGGTGCATTGGCCTTTATTCCAGGTGGGTTGGAGTACAGAAGAAAAGGGCCCAGAAATGTGAGCCAGGAGCACTGATTTTAACCTGACGCTGCTTGTCTGAGGTCAGCGTCTCCCAAAGTGAAGCAAGACGAGTCACAAAGGAAGTTCGACTTTCGGAATGTGACAGGGAAACTTTGACCAAGTCGTCCCGGAGCAGCGACCACTGGGCGCTCTGGGACATGCAGGTCTTCATAGAGTGGTGCTGGAATGGGAACCGCAAAGTCCCAAACGTACCACTGGGCTGAAGCAGGACATTCGGTCTCAGTTTAACCTTGATCTCTTTGGCCCAACCATCCAACCCACCCGATATGAACCCGCGACCACTCACCCTCTGGGGCCCGGGATCCCCACTCCCAACCGACTCCCCAACATTCCTGCACTACCCTCACGCTCAGCCCTGACCTTGTGCCATCCAACCACCCTCCCCCCCCCCCACCCCCGCCACCCCCCACCACCCTATATTCTGGTCCTCACACCATGGGAAGGATGTAGATGCAGGAGCTTCGGAGAGGTTGCAAGAAAGGTTCACCAGGATGCTGCCTGTTTTGGGGAACACTAGCTACAAGGAGAGGTTAGACAAACTTGGATTGTTTTCTCAGGTGCCTTGGAGACTGAGGGGCAACCCCATCGAAGTTTATAAAATTATGAATCAGAATCAGGTTTATTATCACTGACATATGTTGTGAAATTTGTTGTTTTGTGGCAGTAGTACAGTGCAAGATGAAAATTACTGGAAGTTACAAAAATAAATAAATAGTCCAAAAGAGGAATAACGAGGTAGTATTCACGGTTTCATGGACCGTTCAGAAATCTGATGGCAGAGGGGAAGAAGCTGCTCCTGAAACGTTGAGTGACATATGTAGGGTAGAGCGTTAGAGGCTTTTTCCCCGGGGTGGAAATGTCAAATATTAGAGGGCGTAGGTGAGGGAAGCAAGTTTAAAGGAGATTTGTGAGGCAATTTTCTTTTTCGCTACACAGACAGTGGTAAGTGCCTGGAACACACTGCCAGGGGAGGTGGTGGTAGCAGATACACTAGCAATATTTAGGAGGCATTTAGACAGGTGCATGAACAGGCAGGGAATGGAGGGATTTGGATCACATGCAGGCAGATGGGATTAGTTTAATTTAGCATCCTGGTTGGTGCAGACATGATGGGATGAAGGGCCTGTTCCTGTGCTGTACTGTTTGGAGCTATAACCCTTTCACCCAGCCCCGAACTTTCTAACCAACACAACAACCCTAGCTACTTCACTTGTTTGCCAACCTGGCTCCAACTCTTTCTCCCCCCGCCACATCCAGACCCGGCCTTGGTCTCGGAGGGCACATCTTCAGCGGCAGGGAAGTGCGGGGCCCCTTAAATGCCTCGGGCCCCATCAACCAGTCACTGCTGAGGCAGCTCGAGCCACCTACCACCACTCTTCAGGGGCTCACGATCTCCAAGGTGAGAGATGTTACTGGGATCTTATAGGGCGTTAGAGCAATATTAACCTCTGAATGGAGACACAAGAGACTGCAGATGCTGGAAATCTGGAGCAACACACAAAAGGCGCTGGAGGAACTCAGCGGGTCAGGCAGCATCTATGGAGGGAAATGGACAGCCGAGGTTTTGGGTCGTGATCCTTCATCAGGGCAGGCATGGTAGTGCAGCGGTTAGCGTAACACTATTACAGCACCAGCGACCCGGGTTCAATTCCGGCCAGTGCCCATAAGGAGTTTGTACGTTCTCCCCGTGTGACTGCGTGGGTTTCCTCTGGGTGCTCCGGTTTCCTCCCACATCCCAAAGACATACTGGTTAGGAAGTTGTGGGCGTGTTACGTCGGCGCCGGAAGTGTGGCGACACTTGCGGGCTGCCCCAGAACATTATACACAAAGATGCATTTCACTGTGTGTTTCGATGTTCGTGTGACTAATAAAGATATCTTATCTAATATCTTATCTGGGCTTCATTCAGCCAGTCCAGATGAAGGGTCTCCACCCCAAATGTCAACAGTCCATTTCCCTCCATAGATGCTGCCTGACCCGCTAAGTTCCCCGACCATCTCTGAAAGTTAGCTTGCAACTGGGACAGTAGACTGTATTGATTCAAGAATGGATTTTTATAGGCAGGAAGATAGCAAAATGTAACCTCACAGTTTGGGAGAGGTGAGAGAGCGAGAGTGGACCAGT
This sequence comes from Pristis pectinata, assembly GCF_009764475.1. Classification (NCBI taxonomy): domain Eukaryota; kingdom Metazoa; phylum Chordata; class Chondrichthyes; order Rhinopristiformes; family Pristidae; genus Pristis; species Pristis pectinata. The sequence goes on along the minus strand of NC_067416.1, from coordinate 50,138,765 downwards.
GAACCTGCCATTTATAGGGAAAATGGTGGAATTTATTATCAAGGAAGTGGGAATAGCATTGGATAGATCAACATGGATTTACAGAAGGGAGATCATATTGAACAAACTTAAGAGTTTTTGTTTTGCGATTGCAACCAGCAGAAATGATGAGGATGAACCAGATGATGTGGGGTATTCGGACATTCAGAAAGAACCACTGGTAAGACTACTAACTAATAATACAGTACAAGGCAAAGAGGGTCTGCTGACATAGATAAAGGACAGGTTAAGCAGTTCGGGAATAAATGGGTGATGCATGTGTAAACGAGAGCAGAAGTAGGTCATTCAGTCACAAGAAACTGCAGAGAGTTGTGGACACAGCTCAGCACATCATGGAAACCAACCTCCCCTCCATGACTCTGTCTACACTTCTCGCTGCCTCGGTAAAGCATCCAACGTAATCAAAGAACCATCTTCCCCAGACATTCTCTCTTCTCCCATCGGGCAGAAGATACAAAAGCATGAAAGTGAGTACCACCAGGCTCAAGGACAGCTTCTATCCCACTGTTATAAGACTACTGAATGGTCCCCTAGTACGATAAGGTGGAATCTTGACCTCAAAATCTACCGCATTATGACCTTGCACCTTGTCTACCTGCACTGCACTTTCTCTGTAGCTGCGACACTTTATTCTGCATTCTGTACTGTTTTACCTCATACTACCTCAATGCACTGTGTAATGAATTGATCTGTACGAACGGTATGCAAGACAAGTTTTTCACTGTACCTCGGTACTTGACTATAGTAAACCAATTCCCTTGCTCTAATAAAACATCACGACTGATCTCTCACATCAGCAGCACTTCCCACACTAACTCCACATCCCTTGATTCTCTCAATATCCAAAAAGAAATCTATCAATTTATTTTTTTGAAATATACTCAGTGACTGAGCTCCACAGCCCTCTTGGGCAGAGAGTGCCAGTGATTCATCATCCTTCGGATGAAGACATTTCTTTTCATCTATGTCCTGATTGGCCAGCCTAATGTTTTGAGGCCTGTGACCCTTTGGTTCTGGAAACCCCACCCACGGAAAACAAATTCCCATCAATCCCGCCAAGCCCTGTCAGGATTTTGTCCTTTGTAATGAGATCACCGCTCATTCATCGCAACTCGAAATTGGCATTGTGGATCAGAGCGGACACTGCGGGCTGAAGGGCCTGTCCCTGTGTTGTGCTGCTACAGCTTTCCTCAGACGTAGCACAGGCCAGCACAGGAACAGGCCCTTTGGCCCACAATGTCTGCACTGACACACGATGCCGATCTAAACATCTCATCTGCCTGCTACTCATGGCCCATATCCCCTCCATTCCCCGCCCGTTCATGTGCCTGGCTAAATACCTCTTAAATCGGTTATTCCCCTCCATAGGTGCCGTCTGACCCGCTGAGTTCCTCCAGCATTTTGCTCCAGATCCCAGCATCTGCAGAACCTCTTGTATCTTAAACAGTACCATGGTATCTCCTTCCACCACCCACCCTGGTAGCACATTCCAGGCACCTACCATCCTCTGTGTAAAAAAAAAAGAACTTGCCTCATGAATCTCCTTTGAACTTTCCCCCTCTCACCTCAGACCTATGCGCTCTAGTATTTGACATTTCCATCCCGGGGGTGTGGGGAGGAGGGGATTCTGACCAGCTACTCGAGAGACACAAGAGAGACTACACATGCCGGAAATCTGCAGAAACACACACAAAACAAAAAAAAAAGCGCTGGAGGAACTCAGCAGGTCGGGCAGCGTCTATGGAGGGACGTGCACAGTCGACGTTTTGGGCCGAGACCCTTCATCAGGACCATTATCTGCGTCTCGCAAAACGTTAGATACTTCTGTCCGGTCGTACCCCCCCCCCCCCCCCCGGCTTCCAGCGCACAATCTAAGTTCGTCCGATCTCTGCATGTAGGAAACGCAGGCAAGGAGCTCATGGAACAAAGCCCCAGGCGCTGCACCCTCTCTAATGCAGGGAGATCTTGGGCAAGGTGGCCATGCTGATGCGCTTCAATCTTCCTGCACCGGAGGCCGACGTGCCAAGCTTGCCAGTATGAACCCTGTGGGCCGGCGATCCCGGGCGGGGTGGGGGAGGGGGGGTGGTCCCTGGGGTCCGGGAGCCGAGGGAGTGGGGTGGAAGGGGCCGGGACTGTCCCAGTGCAGCGGCCCGCTGCGGTGGCGGGACCTCGGCCCCGATCCTCTCCCTCACCCCACCAGCACTGCTCCCGGCGGTGATTAAACCAGCGGCCCGGCGCTCCGTGCCTACCTGGGGCCGAGCTCCCGGCGCCTCCCTCGGCCGGCGGGCGGACCCTCAGCCGCTGCCTCCCCATCTCATCCCTGCGGAACCCCGTCCGCCGCCGCCTGCACTGCGCCTGCTCGGCGGAGGCCGCTTCCGGTTTCTGGCGCCAGCGCCCTCGGCTCCCGTTACACCGATAGAGCGTTTTCTCCGTCCCGGGGACTTCTGGTTAAAAGCGGACGCCATTGGACATGGTTCAATTCGTCCTTGAAATATCGCCTTTCGGGTCTGAATCGTCGCTGTTTGCTTTCAGCTGGACATAGCGTTTGACTTCTGAACACAGTAGTAACGCAGGAACTAAAGAGCTGGTCATTGACTTCAGGAAAGGGGGCGGTGCACATGCACCTGTCTACATCAATGGTGCTGAGGTCGAGAGGGTTGAGAGCTTCAAGTTCCTGGGAGTGAACATCACCAACAGCCTGTCCTGGACAAACCACGTGGATGCCATGGCCAAGAAAGCTCACCAGCACCTCTACTTCCTCAGGAGGCTAAAGAAATTTGGTTTGTCCCCTTTGACTCTCTCCAACTTTTATCGATGCACCATAGAAAGCATCCTATCTGGATGCATCACGGCTTGGTACGGCAACTGCTCTGCCCAAGACTGCAAGAAGCTGCAGAGAGTTGTGGACACAGCCCAGTGCATCACGGACACCAGTCTCCCCTCCCTGGACTCTGTCTTTACCTCTTGCTGTCTTGGTGAAGCAACCAGCATAATCAAAGACCCCACCCACCCGGGACATTCTCTTCTCTACTCTTCCATCGGGTAGAAGATACAGGAGCCCGAGGGCACATATCACCAGAATTAAGGACAGCTTCTACCCCACAGTGATAAGTTCCCTTATACAGTGAGATGGACTATGACCTATGACCTCATGACCTCACGATCTACCTTGTTGTGACCTTGCACCTTATTGCACTGCACTTTCTCTGTAGCTGTGACACTTGACTCTGCACTGTTATTGTTTTTACCTGTACTACCTCAATGCACTCTGTACTAACTCAATGTAACCGCACTGTGTAATGAATTGACCTGTACGATCGGTTTGTAAGACAAGTTTTTCACTGTACCTCGGTACAAGTGACAATAGTAAACCAACACCAATACCTCTGCCGACAATTTATGCTGGATAATCGTTACTGTGTTCCAAAAAAACTGCTAGAGGATCTACAAACAGTCCAGTGGAGGAACTCAGCGGATCAGAATCAGATTTATTATCACTGATATATGACGTGAAATTTGTTGTTTTGCGGCAGCGGTACAGTGCAAGACATAAAAATCTATAAGTTACAAAAAATAAATAAATAGTGCAAAACAAAAAGGAATAACGAGGCAGCATCTGTGGAGGCAGAGCGATAGTCGGGTTGAGACCATGCATCAAAACATTGACCATCCCTCTGGCTCCACAGATTTTCCGACCCGCTGAATTCCTCCGGTAATTTGTTTTTCCCTCCTCCAGATTCCAGCATGTGCAGTGTCTTGTGGCTGTTGGAGGCAGGGGAGAGGTGAGATGGAGGGAAATGTGCAAATATCGACCAGAGCTTTGGGCGTCTTCTCAACTCCCCTTTAAAACAATCGTTTGTTTTCAGCTGAGAGAACAGGTTCTCAGTTTAAAAATTGTCTCGGATAAGTTGGAGGGAAATAAGTGGGGTAATGGGATTGCTCTGAGAACTGACATTGACTCGATGGACCGAATAGTCTCCTTCTTTGTGTTTGGTAAGATGTACGCGGTGAATTGGAAACAGACCCGAGCCCAATGACTTAAAATGTCTTTCAATTTGACCCAAACTTCTCTTTGAATAAAACAATTGTGTTGTATGTTATTTAATGGGATCTAGAGCAAGCAACATGCACCCACTCGGTCCAGGACTATAGTGTCCAAACTTTAACACATGGGAAGTCCTTAATGCGTCCCTCTTCTCCCTGTTCTCTTCCGGGTAGGAGATAGAGAACCTAACGACATGGTGTCAAGACGACAACCTTTCCCTCAAATGTCAGCAAAACAAAAGAGCTGGTCATTGACTTCAGAAAGCGGGGCAGAGCGCACACCTCTGTATATATCAATGACGCTGAGGCGGAGGTGGTTGAGAGCTTCACGTTCCTAAGTGTAAATATCAACAATAGTTTGTCCTGGTCCAACAACGTAGATGTCGTGGCCAAGAAAGCTCACCAGCATCTCCGCTTCCTCAGGAGGCTAAGGAAATCTGGCATGTCCCCATTGACCCTCACCAATTTTTATAGGTGCACCATAGAAAACATCCTATTCAGATGCATCATGCATTGGTATGGCAACTGCTCTGCCCGAGACTGCAAGAAACTGCAGAGAGTTGTGGATGCAGCCGAGTCTATCATGGAGACCAGCCTCCCCTCTGAGGACTGTCTACATGTCTCATCACCTCAGAAAAGCAGCCAACATAACCAATGACTTCTACCCCAGTCATCTCTCTCCCCCAACCCTTCCATCAGACAGTCATACAGCACAGAAACAGGCCCTTTGGCCCAACTGGTCAATGCTGACCAAGATGCCCATCCAAGCCAGTCCCATTTGCCAGCGTATGGCCCATAACCTTCTAAACCTTTCCTGTCCATGTACCTGTCCAACTGGCTTTTAGAAGTTGTTACCGTACCTGCCTCGACCACTTCCTCTGGCAGCGGAATCCACATAGGTCCCACCCTTAGTGTAAAGAAGTTGCCCCTCAAATTCCTATTAAATCTTTCCCCTCTCACCTTAAACCTATGCCCTCTTGATTCGCCAACCCTAGGAAAAAGACTGAGTGCATTCATACTAACCATGCCCCCCATGATTTTATACACGCCTACAAGATCATCTCTTGGTCTCCAATGCTCCAAGGAATAAAGCCCTAGCCTGTCCAATCTCTCCCTTAACTCAGGGCCTCAAGTCCTGGCAATATCCTCGTTTCTTCACTCTTTCCAGTTTAATAGCATCTTTCCTATAACAGGGCGACCAAAACTGAACACAATACTCCAAGTGCAGCTTCACCAGCGTCCTGTGCAACTGCACCATGACCTCCCAACTTTTATACTCGATGCCCTGACTGATGAAGGCCAGTATGCCAAAAGCCTTCTTCACCACCCTGTCTACCTGCGACTCCACTTTGTGAACCATGTACTTGTACTCCAGGGTCCGCTGTCTACAGCACTCCTCAGGGGTCTGCCATTCACTGTGAAAGTCCTACCTGGATTTAACTGTCCAAAATGCAACACCTCACACTTATCTGAATTAAACTGAAGTCCATATGCACCACGTCTACTGCCCTGGACTCATCAACTTTCTTGGTCACATCATCAAAACCTCAATCAAGTTCATGCACAAAGCCATGCTGACTACTCCTAATCAACCCCCGTCTTTCCAAATGTGCCTAGATCTTATCCCTCAATCCTTTCCAGTAATTTACCTACCACAGATGTTAGATTTACTGGTCTGTAGTTCAGGTTTTTCTTTGCTGCCCTTGTTAAATAAAGATTCCCTCTGTCTTCTATGGGCAGAGGAGATTTACCTAGATGTTGCCTGGATTGGAGAGCATGTCTTATGAGGATAGGTTGAGTGAGCTGAGGCTTTTCTCTTTGGAGAGGAGGAAGATGAGAGGTGACTTGATAGAGGTGTACAAGATAAGAGGCATAGATCGAGTGGACAGTCAGAGACTTATTCCCAGGGCGACAATGGCTAACACAAAGGGACATAATTTTAAGGTGATTAGAGGAAGATACAAGGGGGATGTCAGGGGTAAGTCCCCCCCCCCCCACAGAGTGTGGTGCATGCGTGGAATGCACTGCCAGCAGAGGTTTTGGGGGCAGATACATTAGGGAGATTTAAGAGACTCTTAAATGAATGATAGAGAAATGGGGGGCTATGTGGGAGGGAAGGGTTAGATAGATCTTAGAGCAGGATAAAATGTCAGCACAACATTTGTGGGCCGAAGGGCCTGTACCGTGCTGTAATGTTCTATGGTATGGCATGGTAGTGTAGCGGTTAGCGTAACGCTATTACAGCACCAGCGACCCAGGTTCAATTCCCGCCACTGTCTGTAAGGAGTTCGTACGTCCTTCCCGTGTGTCTGCGTGGGTTTCCTCCGGGTGCTCTGGTTTCCTCCCACATTCTGAAGGCGTAAGGGTTAGGAAATTGTGGGCATGCTATGTTGGCACCGGAAGTGTGGCGACACTTGTGGGCTGCCCCCAGAACACTCTGCACAAAAGATGCATTTCACTGTGTGTTTCTATGTACATGTGACTAATAAATAAATATCTTATCTTATGTTCTATGTTTAAAAGCACAATATTCACTACCTTCCAGTCTCCCGTGGTGAATGATGCAAATCTCTCAGCCACAAGCTACAAAAGATACAAGGCAGAAGATGCAAAAGCTTGAAAACCACCAGGCTCAAGGACAGCTTCTATCCCGCTGTTATAAGACTCTTGAGCGGACCTCTTGTACGACAAGATGGACTCTTGACCTCACAATCGACCTTGTCGTTATCCTTGCACCTCATTTGTCTGCCCGCACTTGCTCTGTAACTGTACCATTATATCCTGCATTCTGTTATTTCTTATCCATGTGTACTACCTCGATGTACTGATGTGATGAAACGATCTGCCCGGATGGCAAAACAGAAGTTTTTCACTGTATCTCAGTACATGTGATAATAATAAACCAAATGCCAACTACCAAATTCGTTGGTTCCTCTGTTATAAGACAAGTTCTTTGAGGTCTCAGAGGGCAAGGACTCTGGACACAGTCTTTGGAGTAAGAAAACGATTTATTCACAAAGACAAACGCAGGACAGAATGAACAGGAACGGATGCACACTTACACACACAGGTGATCACGAACATGGGGGAAGTTGCAACAAGGGTGAGATACACACACACCCACAACAAACTGGTTACAAATGATCAAGGAAGAAACAATACAATGCCTGACCCCCTGAGTCAGTGAAAGCATCGGCTCTATGCTCCTGGGAATCTACCTAGGACGCACCTAACCCTTGTGGAGGTGCACACTCTTACCAATGGTCTCCTCAGCATTGTTTCACGATTCTTGGAGCAATCAAAACAGAGAGAGCCATGCACATGTGGCATTGTTTATAGTGCTGGAGGGCTGGGTGCTCCAGCCCAGGTAATTCAAACAATCCAATGATTCAAGGCCAGGTACAAAGGTGTGTACAGGAGCCAATGGTCAAGGGTGTGCACTAATGGGTGGGTGGAGCCAGACCTTGATTGACAGTGGTGTGGCTTTCGACCATGTGCTCAATGGTGTCATGTGGCAGCCAATGACAGCAGGTCTCCCGGAGACCTCCGAATGGTACCTCCCTGAAACGCTGTAACAATTTCAGCTGCATCTTCTCCCAGGTCCTCACTGGGTACACGAGCCCGACTGCTCGCCCCGGAGAAACCGCTTGTGCTGGGACCGAGCACAAGGTGTCACACTATAAACTACTGAGGCGGCCCGACCCAAACCGAGTCCGGGCAGTTAAGATATTCTTCTAGACGCGGCCACACCCGAGCCTAACACACAGACAGCCGTGTCCCACCGGACCAAGAGGATTATTCGAGGAGGATTCTTGTTTCCCTCAGCTCTGAACTGGAGCGTCAGGCTTGGTTTTTAGGCTCGGGTCTTGCAATTAAAGCCTCAACACTGTAAATCAGTGGGGAGACCATGACCGTGGGATTACTACCTGCGATGTACTTCTGCACTCTTTTTACTGGATAGTCGTACATTCAACCACCATCTTTATGACTGAATGATTTTATGTATTGTTGTTTCATTTAAAAATGTAAGAAAACATATACAAAAAACTACCATTACAGACAGGCCTACATAGTGTAAAGCAGGTGCTTTATCACGTGGCGGGCCAAAACAGACGGATAGAAGGTGGAAGGTAGGTGGATGTCCCACTCTGTGATCTCTGCTGCTCTCCAGCTCTTCGACAATGTGCTCAGCTTCTAACATCACTCCCTTTCATTCCCCCCCCCCCTACCTTCCCCCTCTCACCTGGACTCACCTACCACCTGCCAGCTTCACAAGATCACAAGACAAGGGAGCAGAAGCAGGCCATTCGGCCCATTGAGTCCGCTCCAAGGAAAAGGGAAAAAAGGTGAAAAAAAAACACACACAATATTCTAACCTCAATTTCCGGCCTTATCCCCATATCCCTTGATACCCCGAATATTTAGATATATGTCTATCTTTTCCTTAAACGCCTCCAATGATCTGGTCTCCACTGCTGTACCTGGCAAGGAATTCCACAAATCCTCTGGCTAAAGAAATTTCTCCTCATCTCTTTTAAACCTGTACCCTCTAATTCTAAGATTGTGCCCTCTGAAAACCTGTACCCTCTAATTCTAAGATTGTGCCCTCTGGTCCTGGACTCACCCACCAAGGGAAACAGCCTAGCCACAGCCTAGCTTGTGCTCCTTCCCTCGCCCCCCCCCCCACCTTCTTATTCTGGCTTCTGCCCTCTTCCTTCCCAGTCCTGATGAAGGGTCTCGGCCTGAAACGTCGACTGTTCATTTCCCTCCATAGATTTCCCTCCAGTATTTTGCGTGTGTTGCTCCAGATTCCAGCATCTGCAGAATCTCTTGTGTCTACATTACCTGGTGAGCCAGATGCCGAACCATCGGGAGTTCCGAACAAGTCCGGTAGTGGATCATCGGAGGTTTAGTAGATGGACGCATTACTGTGCATGTTGCAGCGTCCAGTGAGTATAGTCTCCTCTTTTGCGTGACATCACCTCTTTTGCGTGACATCACCTCTTTTGCGTGACATCACCTCTTTCGTGTGACGTCATCTCTTTCGTGTGATGTCATCTCTTCCGTGATGTCACTGGGAGACGAGTCGAAACCTTTGGCTGTTTGTGGGAGGAGCTGAAGTGACAGCTGCCAATGGGAGCGACTTCTGACTGAGTAACCGGTGGGGGGGGGGGGGAGCAAACGATTTGATATTAAAACGTGTCATTCAATTAAATGTAAATAATCAAAAATGTATTCGGATTGACTGTAGTTGTAGTGACTGAAATGGTCCCACGGATTTAATTTTTATATTAAAGCACTTTGATGTGAGCAGTGACTCGGAAAGATGGTGAGAGACAGAGAGAAGGACAGAGAAAGAGGGGAGAGAGAGAGGGGGAAAGGGGCAGAGGGAGAGGGGGAGAGACAGACAGGGGGAGAGACAGACAGGGGGAGAGACAGACAGGGGGAGAGACAGACAGGGGGAGAGACAGACAGGGGGAGAGACAGAGAGGGGGAGAGACAGAGAGAGAGAGAGACGGGGAGAGAGAGGGAGAGAGAGAGAGGGAGAGAGACAGAGAGAGGGAGAGAGAGAGAGGGAGAGAGACAGAGCGGGAGAGAGACAGAGAGAGAGAGAGAGAGACAGAGAGAGAGAGGAGGGTTAGACAGAGAGAGAGGTAGACAGAGAGAGGGGAGACAGAGAGAGAGGGGCAGATAGAGACAGAGAGAGACGGAGGAGAGAGAGAGAGATGGAGAGATGAGAGAGAAGGGGAGAGAGAGAGAGAGGTCAATGGGTTCATGAAGCAGAGCAGTCCATAACCGAATAATGCATGTACCTCAATCTTCCATTGTATCTTATCTGTATTTCAAAATAATCTAAAAGTGAAAAAGTAAAAGTAAATTACTCTTATATTGGGTACGGCTGTCCCAGACGCTGGCAGGGCACATGTAGTAAATGGCAGGAACTTTAGGAGTGTTAAACACAGAGAGACCTTGGGAGCAAGTTCATATTTCAACGAAAATGTAGACACAGGTGGACAGGGTAGTGAAGAGTGCTTGCCATAATAGGCCGAGGGATTGAGTAAAGAGTCGGGAGCTCATGTCCCAGCCGCTACAAAACGGTGGCCAGGCTGCACTTGGAGTATTGTGTAGAGTCCTGGTCGCCGCAGGATGTGGTCGCATTAGAAGAGTGCAGAAGAGGTTCATCAGGACGTTGCCTGGAATGGAGGGCTGTAGTTACCAGGAGAGTTTGGATAGGCTAGTTTTTGTTCTCACTGGAGCTTAGAAACTCCCCGGGGTGGCCTTATAGAGGTTTGCAAGATTATATGGGGGGGGGGTATGATAGGGTAAATAGTCATTGTCCTTATTCCTCATGTAGGGGAGTCTAGAACTGGAGGGCACAGGTTGAAGGCGAGGAGGGAGAAATTTAAAGGAGATCGGAGGGGTATGTTTTTCGCACAGGTGGTGGTGGACCTGCCAGAGGGGGTGGTGGAGGCAGATACAGTTACATAGTTTAAGAGGCATTGGACAGATACCTGGATGGGAAATGAGTGTGTAATGCAGGTAAATGGGATTAGCGTAGATCAGCATCATGGTGAGTGTTATGTTTGTTCTTCATCAAGAGACAAACTTCGCGTTGGGTTTTAACATCTGAACATTTGATTAACCAACACCAGACTGGTTTGCTTTCCCTCTCTTTTTACAGCCACTTCCCGTTCCCCCCATGTGACCCCTTGCATTGCCGACTGGGAACTGTAGTTCTTTATGATAACCACATAGTAACACAGTCAGCACAGGTGAGCTGGCTTGAAGGGCCCATTTCTACACTGTGTAACTCTATGAGAGTCTGACAACAAAAAAAGGCTTCCTACTGTTAACAATTAGTGGCAACCTACAAGCCTGAATAAATATACAAATACTTTGTTAAACCATTCCATGTTTTTGAAGTAAAATTCGTCTGTGTCTGGCTGAGACTTTTTCCTCTTCAACGGAGAAATGGATGTGGGCTTTGCAGCAAAGGTTTTCATTCTTAAGAAGGGCTGAGATGTTAAACTCTGTTTCTCTCCCCTCCTTGTCTTTACCTCTCACTGCCTTGGTGAAGCAGCCAACATAATCAAAGACCCCACCCACCCGGGTCATTCTCTCTTCTCCCCTTCTCCCATCAGGTAGAAGATACAGGAGCCTGAGGGCACGTACCACCAGGCTCAAGGACAGCTTCTATCCCACGGTGATAAGGACTATTGATTGTTCCCTTATACGATGAGATGGACTCTGACCTCACGATCTACCTGTTGTGACCTTGCACCTATTGCACTGCACTTTCTCTGTAGCTGTGACACTTTATTGTTTTTACCTGTACTACCTCAGTGCACTCTGTACTAACTCAATGTAACTGCACTGTGTAATGAATTGACCTGTACAATTGGTATGCAGGACAAGTTTTTTCACCTGTACCTTGGTACAAGTGACAATAATAAACCAATTCCAATAGATGTGCCCTGACCTGCTGAGTATTTCCAGCATTTTCTGTTTTAGGGTGATTGGCAGGGCTAGATTTTAACAATTGCCCATCCTGCTGCCAAGTCCTAATTTACACTGGAGACACAAGAGACTGCAGATGCCGGAATCTGGAGCAACACACCATCTGCTGGAGGAACTCAGCAGGTCGAGCAGCAACTGTGGGACCTCCAGCAGATTATTTTTCTCTCTCCTAGTATTGGTTTATTATTGTCACTTGTACCGAGGTACAGTGAAAAATGTCTTGCACACTGATCGTACAGGTCAATCATTACACAGTGCAGTTACATTGAGTTAGTACAGAGTGCATTGGGGGTAATGCAGGTAAAAACAATAACAGTACAGTGTCACAGCTACAGAGAAAGTGCAGTTGCAATAAGGTGCAAGGTCACAACAAGGTAGATCCTGAGGTCAGAGTCCTATCTCATTGTGTAAGGGAACCGGTTAATAGTCTTATCACAGTGGGGTAGAAGCTGTCCTTGCGCCTGGTTGTACGTGCCCTCAGGCTCCTGTATCTTCTGCCTGATGGAAGAGGAGAGAAGAGAGAATGACCCGGGTGGGTGGGGTCTCTGATTATGCAGCCTGCTTCACCAAGACAGCGAGAGGTAAAGACAAGAGTCCAAGGAGGGGAGGCTGGTGTCCGTGATGCGCTGGGCTGCGTCCACAACTCTCTGCCGTTTCTTGCTTTTGCTCTGTTCTGCTTACTTGGAATTTGTTGCTGTTCGGTAAAATGCTAAAATTCCAGGAGAGCCGGGGATTGCATCTCCTCACTCAGCCTCTGGAGCTTGCATTACCGAGCCGCGCTGCCGCCGTTTGCCGGGCAGCCGCGGTAACCCGGCGGGGCCGCGGTCCCGGGAGCAAGAGGCCAGGTCCCGGAGCATGATCTCACAACCATCCGCAGTGTGGCCCGTCCACACACACACACACACACACGTTCGGGGCAGCGGAATCGGGTCTCCAGTTTAATCAGCACCCGGGGCCGAGCCCAGGACTAAACCCGGGGAACAAGGTTCAGGAAACACCTGGGGCTGCCCGCGCTGGGACAGTCCCGGCCATTCCACCCCCCCCCTCCCCCCAACCCTGCGCCGCGCCAGGGTCCCGCCAGCCCGGAGCGGGCTCTGGGGATCTCCGGCTGCGCCTGCGCATTTTGCCCGACCTCGGGTCGTCCAGACCGGTTTCTGGAGCGCGGGGAATTGTGGGAGGGACGGCGGACATGGGTCCCGTTGCAACCAGCGCTTTCCTGTTCGTCCGCAGCAGAGTTCAGAAACGCGGGCAGGCGGAATGAGAGCCGGTGAGGTCTCCGGACCCTGCCGACATCCAAATCCCGGTAGATAACGGCCACGGTTGAGATTGAGACCGAGACCAAAAGTAAAAAAAAGCGAGTTTAACTCCCAGTGAATAAACACCTCCGATTTTGTGATTCAATGGATTAATGGGCTAACTTCATCATTTAACGGAGGATTAACAAGTTTTTCCTTATGTCACCTTTAGTTACTTTGTCCATCACCTTCTACATCTTGTGGTTCTTGGGCATTCTACTAGAGGTGAAGTTTCTTTTCAACTACTCTCTTTAAATACCTAAACTCTCACGTTTGCAGGAGAATTACCCCAGCTTCTCTAATCCATTGTCCCATGAGTGATTCTGGGACCTTGGGGATAATTTACCACCTCTTCTTAAAATATGGTAGGGTACATATGCGTCCACCTAAGTCTCTCAGGTTCGAGATTCTCGTGTCACCTCCAACAGTTCAGAAATCGCTCAGTACTACACTGTGTTTAATGTGTGTACTCATGTCTCTGCAGTGGGACTTTAAGTCCAACTTTCTGAGAGAGGCAGAAGTGCGACCAAATAAATCACCATTGACCATTATGCCTGAAATTATCTGTTCTGAATTGCTGATTTGAATGTATTGATGACTATTGTAGCACTCCTTTGAAGGGGATTATGAGCAGAGGATTTGTGTCTGGTATCTTAAATCCAACATCAGATCTGCAGTGTCAGTCAGGTCACCAGCACCTGAATGTCATCAACATTTGAATATGGAGCAGGAGATGCTTGTCTACTTTATTTCTGGGAAGAAATTTCAAACCATATGAGGACTAATGAGGCAGTGAGAGCCGCACACCTAAATCAGGGCGTTTCTGACCTTTAACCAGTTACACAGCCAGAACGCAGTTACAGCACAGAGAAAGATAAATCTGCGTTCTCCTTCTGTGTGAGGTTTCAATGAACCAATCTGAAGAGAAACTGATCTTTCAGCCTCTGGAGGAATGAGCAAATATGTACTGATAGAAGTAATACATCAGTATGAATTGTACAATGTTTGAAAAAGAAACAATCACCTATCCCAGCTGAAAATCAGTGCATTATGATGGGGAGTGACTGCCTGCTTTGTGGCTGGGAAAGAGTTCATTGATTTATCCTCCTGTTCAAAGCACCATTGTCCTTATATCAACAATCCTGTGCCCTGAGAAAGCTGCAGCGCATCTTCCCAGAGAAGGGCTGTTTCACTGCTCTGACTGTGACAGGTTTTCATTCAGTCATCTGACCTGATGAGACACCAGCGAGTTCAAAGCGGGGAGAGGTTATTCCGTTGCTCTGAGTGTGAGAGGGGATTCACTCGGTTATCCAACCTGCTGAGGCACCAGCGGGTTCACACTGGGGAGAGGCCATTCACCTGCTTGGTGTGTGGTAATGGATTCACTCTGTCATCCAGCCTTTTGACACACCAGCGAGTTCACACGGGGGAGAGGCCTTTCGTCTGCTCTGAATGTGGGAGGCAATTCGCTCAGTCAGCTCATCTGAAGAGACATCAGCAAGTTCACACTGGGGAGAAACCGTTCACCTGCACCGAATGCGGGAAAGGATTCACTCGGTCATCCAGTCTGATGACCCACCAGCGGGTTCACACCGGGGAGAGACCATTCACCTGCTCCGAGTGCGGGAAGGGATTCGTTCAGTCACCCCACCTGCTGACACATCAGCGAATTCATACCAGGGAGAGGCCCTTCATCTGCTCTGAGTGCGGGAAGGGATTCAATCGATCATCCGATTTCCTGATACATCAGCAAATTCACACCGGGGAGAGGCAGTTCACCCGCTCCGAGTGCGGGAGAGGATTCACCCGGTCGTCCAGCCTGATGAGACACCAGAAAGTTCACACCGGGGAGAGGCCGTTCACCTGCTTCAAGTGTGAGAAGGGCTTCACTCGCTCAGCCATACTCGCAATACACCAGCGAGTTCACACCCAGGAGAAAGTTTAAGTGCACTATACGTTGAGAATTTAAACATCACAGCCACTGAAAACACCAGTGAGTTCACAAGGGAACACTGGTGTTGGACTCTGCAGTCAATTGCTGCTGCTCGTCACACCCCCAGGACTGAACCCTGGGCACTGGGCACGGCTGGGGTTTGTTTCTGCTGGTGTTAGTGACGCCTATAACTGGGCTGGAGTTTAATAATTCTAGGTCTGTGACAAATAAATCAGTTCTGTTTTAAACCCTGTGTCTCAGACCCTTAATGTCTCTACACACAACGTACAGTAGAAAGGGAGGCCATTCAGCCCAGCTGCTCCCTGCCAGTGCTTCTGCTCCACACCAGCCTCCTCCCCTCACTCTGTTGGACTGTTCTTGTATTTTTTCCCCTCTGTGTTCACTCAGCTCCCCACTAAATCCAGCCCTGCTGTTCACCTCACCCACTCCCTGCGGTGACGCGTTCCACACTATCCCTGCTCTGTGGGTGAAGAGGTTTCCCCCGAATTCCCTGCAGGACTTCCTGCAGACTGCAGGACAAGACGAGAGCTCACTGGTGTCATGTCCCAGATATTCCTGTTCACCAGGAGAGACTGTACTGGGTGTTTAACTCTTTATTCCCAACTCTTTTCATCCTTGAAGGCAGACAGATATGTGAAGGTCCGAGAGACACACAGCTGGGTCACTGCAGCACAGAACCTGCTCTGATCGGTATGAAGTCTGAGAGCAGAGTGAGAACCCATCAGGCATCAGTGAAATGCTACGGGGTCTAAAAGCACGAGAGGTCCGAGGGCAGAGGTCGAGGGCTGCTGGCAGCTGTGGTGGGGGCCTAGGCTTCTCCAGTCTCACCAATAGAGGGAGGGACAACGAGCTGACCGTACCTGCCACCTCTGACCTATGAATCTCGATGCAGAACTTGCTGTTTGCAACCAATTGAGCCAAGATAGAAATTCAGATTTACCAGAATCCTTGCATTTTGGGAAAAGCTCTGAACTTTTTTTTGATGGTATTCTCGGCGTTATCGTTTGATTGTGGATATAAAAGTGATTGTATTGTGTGTCGCAAATCCAACACATTGGCAGTCGCGAATTGTGGCCCTTTTTTTATTAGAACATAGAACAATTACAGCAGAATTCAGGCCCTTCGGCCCACAAAGCTGTGCCGAACATGTCCCTACCTTAGAAATTACTAGGCTTACCCATAGCCTTCTATTTTACTCAGCTCCATATACCGATCTAACAGTCTCTTGAAAGACCCTATCGTATCCGCCTCCACCACCATCTCCGGCAGCCCATTCCACGCACTCACCTCTCTGGGTAAAAAACTTACCCCTGACATCACCTCTATATCTATTCCCCAGCACCTTAAACCTATGTCCTCTTGTGGCCACCAATTCAGCCCTGGGGAAAAGCCTCTATCTACCCTATCAATACCTCTCATCATCTTATACACTCGTCAGTCAGGTCCCCCCTCACCCTCCATCTCTCCAAGGAGAAAAGGCCGAGTTCCCTCAACCTGCTTTCATAAGGCATGCTCCGCATTCCAGGCAGCATCCTTGTAAATTTCCTCTGCACCCTCTCTATGGCTTCCACATCTTTCCTGTAGTGAGGCGACCAGAACTGAGTATTGATCAGTTTGTCTACCACTTCTAACCCAGCATCATTTGAAGTACTTTCTGAACACTGCTGCCAATAGCTGAAGTAAGTTTAGTCACTTCAATAAAGTTTCTGTGATTTCCTCCTGTACTACTCTCAGAATCCTCAGATGCATCTCATTTGGGCCTGCTCACTTATGTGCTCAGTATTTTTTTAATACCTCCATGCTGTTGACTCTGATGCTATGACGCAATGTGGCTGCGATGCTGCTGCAAGCAAGTTTTTCATTGCACCTGTGCATACGTGCACGTGCAGATGGCAATAAACTCAACTTTGACTTCTGTGCTCAGTTCTGGTCGCCTCACTACGGGAAGAATGTGGAAGCCATAGAAAGGGTGCAGAGGAGATTTACAAGGACGCTGCCTGGATTGGGGAACATGCCTTATGAAAGCAGATTGAGTGAATTCGGCCTTTTCTCCTTGGACCATCGGAGGATGAGGGGGGGGCCTGAAAGAGGCATTGATCAGGCAGATAGTCAGAGGCTTCTTCCCAGGGCTGAAATGGTTGCCACAAGAGGACATAGGTTTAAGGTGCTGGGGAGTAGGTATAGAGGAGATGTCAAGAGTAAGTTTTTTACTCAGAGAGTGGTGATTGTGTGGAATGGGCTGCCGGCAATGGTGGTGGAGGCGGATACGACAGGGTCTTTTAAGAAACTTTTGGATAGGTACATGGATCTGAGTAAAATAGAGGGCTATGGGTAAGCCTAGTAATTTCTAAGGTAGGGACATGCTCGGCACAGCTTTGTGGGCCGAAGGGCCTGAATTGTGCTGTGGGTTTTCTATGTTCTACCATGTCCAATGTCTCAACTATCTCCACTATTACTTTGGAAATACCTTTTTCCCTGGTGAAGACAGATGCAAAGCACTCCCTTAGTACTGCACATTGTTTTCAGCAACCTTGCACGTTCCCATTTTTGCCTCCACCATATACCATTCATTTACTATTTATATGTCAACAGAACACCTTTGGATTCCATTTATTTTGGCAGCTAATCTTTTCTCAGATGCTCTATTTGCCCCTTTCATTATAGCTTTCACTCCCCCTCTGGTTCTTTCCTAATGAGCCTGGTTCTTGCTGGTATTTACTTTGCGGAATCACAGAATGGGATCTCGGAACTACTATGGGTTGAAGGAAGCCTTTCTGTTCATGGAGTCCCACGCCAGCTCTGCATGCAGTGGTGTGTCCAGTGCCATCCTAATCCTCTGCAAATTATTTCCTCTTTGAAAGCCCTGGATGACTTTGCTTCTGGAAACTGATGATTATCCTCGTCGCTCTTCACGGTGAGTGTTTTTCCTCACATTTTCCCAGTGTCATTTTACCGTCACTCAGTCTGTATCCCCGGTCCTTACACCATCTACCAATGGGGACAGCTCCTCTCTACCTACACCAGCTAAACCCTTCGTGATGGCCTAATTCTGCTCCTATATCTCATGGTCTCATTGGCAGTACAGTAGCATAACGGTTAGCATAACGCTATTACAGCGCCAGCAACCGGGGTTCAATTCCCGCCGCTGTGTGTAAGGAGTTTGTATGTTCTCCCCGTGTCTGCGTGGGTTTTCTGGGGGTGATCCGGTTTCCTCCCACAGGTTAGTAGGTTAACATGGGTGCAACTGGGCGGCGCGGGCTTGCTGGGCCAGAAGGGCCTGTTACCATGCTGTATACATAAAGGAAAAGTAAATGCGGGGGCTGATGAAGTGAAAGGTCAAAGTCAAGTTGATTATTACATGCGCAAATACAGGTGCAATGAAGCAGCACCACAGGCACATAGCATCATATAAGGAGCATTCCCAAGATATAAATTAAACAATTTTTACAAGAAAGAACACAATTAGAACAAACAAAAACAGTCCACTTTAGTGCAAAGTGATCATAGTGTTGTAAAAGTGTTGTTATTAGGGTTGTCATCAATGGTTGAAGGGTGGACCTGGTGGTGCAGGACTTCAGGCTTCTGTACCCCCTGCCCGATGGTGGCCGTGAGAAGGTGGCACGGCCCAGGTGGCGGGGATCTTTGATGATGGACGTTGTCTTCTTGAGGCAGCGCCCGATGGTGGGGAGGGATGTGCCCGGGATGTACTGGGCAGAGTCCACTACTCTCTCTGCAGCTAATGTTCGAATTGCCGAAGCAGACCATGATGCAACCAGTCAGGATACTTTCAACAGTACGTCTGCAGAAGTTTGTTAGAGGTGAGGAAGCAGGGAAAATAAAATTATGCAAAGGTCTATCACGTTGACGTCCGTGGGCGACCGCTGTGCACGGAGCGGCGGCCGTGTGAGGGGGAGCCCGGCAACCTCGGCCACCGCCTGCACACCCTCCCCATTCGGGACTGAAGCAGCCCAGAGCGCAGGCGCACGTCCGCCGTGACGTCAGAAACGCGGGCACTGCGGACCTTCCCCGCGGAGGCTGCCGGAGGGTGGGTTGGGTGGGAGCGGAGCGCCGGGCCGCGGAGCAGCCTCCGGCTGGGGCTGGGCTGGGCTGGGCTGGGGGGTGGAGAGAATCGGTGCGGGCTCCAGAAACCCCGCGGGTCGCCGCCGCCACCGCCCCGGGACCGCGGCTCCGTGCCGCCGACCCGGCCCGGAAGACATTGCGGGTGGGGGACCGCGCATGCGCCTTCCCCCCCCTCGGCTGCCCTCGTTCTTTGCGGGGCGGTTTCTGGAGGGCAGGGGATTGTGGGTAGGAAGGCCGACATTGCTCCGGCTGCGTCCTGCGCCTTTGGACTGCTCTGCAAGCGGAGTCTGAGAATGCAGGCAGGCGGATTTGGAGCCAATGGGTTTTCTAGACGTACCCGATGTCTCGATCTTCCTAGCTGACGGCTACGTTTGGAAAAATATATTATATGTAAGTCTATTTTCATATATGTTTGTCCAAAAATGAGGAACTAAGTTTAACTTCCATTGACAAATAACCTCTGATAATACGTTTACCTGAATCGCGTGTGAAAATTACGTCAATGTGGGTAAAAATATATCTTGCCTTAGTTGCTTTTGGTTCTTTTACCAATCTACACCCTTCTACCCTCTGGTTCTTGGACCTTTTGCCAATGGGAAGAGCTTCTCTCTATCTTGTCTGTCAAGATACTGAGACATTTTTGTACCTGTATTAGATCTCTGCCCAACCATCTCTGTTTTGAGAGCAACCCCACTTTTACAGTCCATCCACAGTCCCTCATCCCTGGATCATTTATTTGTTCCCGGGGATAAATTGCCAACCCTTCTTCAAAATAATAAAATGGAACCTTTTAAGGGAAACTTCAATTATGTTTTAATGATGGCCAATTTCAGGCAGGAGTCACAGAATGTGATTCTTCCCCTGACAGAACTGACATTTCAAGACACTTGCAAAGGCACCATCTCCAACAGTGCAGCAATCTATCAGCACTGTACTGGAACGCCAGACTTAATCTTTGTGCTTTTGAGTTGGACTTAAACCCCTATTCCAGAGACAAGAGTGCTGCTGACTACTTCATAGCTGACCATAGATACTAAAATTTATCTCCTCACAGCTGCTGTCTACCTGTTGAAGACCTTTGTAAACTTTTTACAGGGCAAAAAAAGCAGAAGATTTGTGTCTGGGAATTTCAAAGACAACATCACGCCGCTTCTGTATATCATTGACTTTTGACAATGGAAGAGGAGATGCTTCTCTGTTTTATTCCTGGAAAGAGATTACAAACCATATTGTGACCGCTAAGGCAATGAGACTCACACCTGTGAACTGGGAGTGTTCAAAAGCATCAAGTGTGGAAAGAGCTTCGGACAGTTATACAGCCAGAGGGGAGTGCACACCAGTCCTGTGTGTGTGAGGTTTTGATGAACTAACCTGAGGAGAAATTAGAAACATTTTCTACAAGTCACAGCAGGAGAGGACAAATGATTTGTCAGTGCAGGTTGGTCTGTAATGAAGTTGACTGCTGCATCCTTCCACTGAAACCACCAAACTCATATCCCGGCACATTTCTGTTGAATTAGGCCTTTCTGCTGCTCTGAGAGAGGGAAGGATTCACTATGTCATCTGACCTGAAGAGACACCAGCGTGCTCGCACCAGGGAGAAATCATTCACATGCTCTGAGTGTGAAAAGGGATTCAATTGGCCATCTGGTCTGCTGAGACACCAGGGAGTTCACACCAGAGAGAGGCTGTTCACCTGCTCGGAGTGCGGGAAGGGGTTCACGCTGTCATCCAAACTGATCACACATCAGCGCGTTCACACTGGGGAGAGACCATTCACCTGCTCTGAGTGTGGCAAGGGATTCACTCTGTCATCCAGCCTGATGAGGCACCAGCGAGTTCACACCGGGGAGAGGCCGTTCACCTGCTCCGAGTGCGGGAAGGGATTCATGCAGTCATTCGACCTGATGACACACCAGCGAGTTCACACCGGAGAGAAGCCGTACACCTGCTCTCAATGCGGAAGGGGATTCACTCGGTCATCAAGCCTGATGAGACACCAGCAGGTCCACACTGGGGAGAAGCCGTTCACCTGTTCCGACTGTGGGAAGGGATTCACTCGGTTAACAAGCCTGGTAACACACCAGCAAGTTCACAACGGGGAGAGGCCGTTCAGCTGCTCCGAGTGTGGGATTGGGTTCACCCGGTTATCCAGCCTGATGACACACCAACGGATTCACACTGGGGAGAAGCCGTTCACCTGCTCAGAGTGTGGGAAACGATTCACGCATTCATCAGAACTGGTGACGCACCAGCGAGTTCACACCGGGGAGAGGCCGTTCATCTGCTCTGCGTGTGGGAAGGGATTCCTTGAGTCATCCAACTTGCAGACACACCAGCGAGTTCACACCGGGGAGAGGCCGTTCACCTGCTCTGAGTGCGGGAAGGGATTCACTCAGTCATCCCACCTCCTCAGGCACCAGCGGGTTCACACCGGGGAGAGGCCATTCACTTGCACTGTGTGTGGGAAGGGATACATCCAGTCATCTGAGCTACTGAAACACCAGCGAGTTCACACTGGGGAGAGGCCGTTCATCTGCTCTGAGTGTGGGAGGGGATTCACTCAGTCATCCCACCTGGTGAGACACCAACGTGTTCACACGCAGGAGAAAGCATAAGTACGTTATACACTGGCAATTTAAACACGGCAGCCACTGAGACACCAGTGAGTTCACAGTGTTGGTCTCCGTAGTTCCTGCTGGAACTCATCCAACTCCGTGCTGACACACCAGCGCACCCGTCCCAGAGAGGGGTTGTTCACTTGCTCTCATTGTGGGAAAGGGTTCACGCGATCAGCTGACTTGATGAGTTGCCACACTGGGGGGAGGCAGTTCACCTGCTCTGAGTGTGGGAAGGGGTTCACTCTTCCATCTCACTTGTTATTGCATCAGATGGTTCAGACGGGGGAGAGGTTATTCACCTGCTCTGACTGTGGGAGAGGGCTCACTCAGTCATCTTCCTCCTGACACGCCAGCGAATACACACCGGGGAAGAGGCCATTTGCAGGAAGGGATTCATTCGCTCATCGGACCTGCTGAGACACCAGCGCGTTGGCATCGGGGAGAGGCCGTTCACTTGTTCTGCGTGTGGGAGGGGATTCACGCAATCGTCCCATCTGCTGAGGCGCCTGAGAGTTCACACCAAGGAAGATGTTTAAATGTTGCCACACGTGGAATATTTAACCATCGTTAGCCACTGAGACATCGGTGGGTTCACAGTGACTGTGAGCGTTGGGTTTTGCAGTCATTGCTGCTGCTCGTCACACCCCCAGGAGTGAACCCTGGGCATTGGGCATATTTGGGGTTTATTTCGGCGAGTGTTAATGAGGAGGTGTAGGATTAATATACTAGAACTGTATTGATATCTTAAGACGGATGAGAGTTATGGCTGCTCGAAATACTGATTTAAAAAGTGTCCTTTAGGCCAGAACAGCCACACCACTGCTTACCTGGGCTGGGTGCTGTGTGGTAATTGCTGTGTCTAGAACTTAATTGGATTCCCATTATGCTTGACTATGGAGATGATGGTCAATCATAATGGGAAATGGGAAGGCTGTCTCAAACAATGAAGGTGATACCTGCCTTTGTCTCACCCGATTGCAAAATGATTAGCTGAACCTGTGGTGTGAGGCTGCTCTTTGTCCATCTGCAGTAGCCCTTTGTCCGTTTCCTGCTCAACCAAGAACTCCGGCACCTGACTCATTAAAGTGTGCGTGACAATACCTGTATAAGTCTCTGTCTACCCCTTTGTACTGGGCGAACTCGGGAAGCGACTCTTAGTGAGTGCTGAAGAGAATTCTCCTAGCGGTGCACTGCTAATAAAGGTACTTGTTCGAATCGACCTCGTGGCACTGTGTTATTTACAGCGGACGGATAGGGAAATTGATTTCGGGACGACATTAAGAACTGCTGTAACCGGGCTGTAGTTTAATATTCTAGGTCTGTGACAAATAAATCAGTTTTATTTTATACCCTGTGTTTCAGTTTCTTACTGTCTCTGTACCACACAATGTACAGTAGGAAGAGGCCATTCAGCCCAGCCAGTCCCTGCTGGTGTTTCTGCCCCACACCAGCCTTGTCCCCTCTCACCTGTTGGACTGTTCTTGTATTGCTTTTCCTTCTCTGTGTTCCCTCAGCTCCCCACTAAATCCATCCCTGCTGTTCACCTCAACCCCTCCCTGTGGTGACGGGTTCCACACTGTCCCCGCTCCGTGGGTGAAGAGGTTTCCCCCGAATTCCCTGCGGGACCCTGCAGACTGGAGGGCAAGACGAGAGCTCACTGGTGTCTTGTCTAGGACGTTCCCTGTCCCTCACGTCTCGGGACCAGGGGAGAACCTCACGGGGTTCAACTGTTCATTCCCGACTCTTCTCATTATTGAAGCCAGAATAAAGTGGGCTTTAGACACACAGGTGAGACACTGCAACACGATACCCTGCTGAGGGTCTATCAGGTGTAGGTCTATCAGAACCGGAGTGGGATTGGTGCAGGGCAGGAGTTAAGGGCTGGGCCAACAGTGTGGGGG
Source organism: Pristis pectinata (assembly GCF_009764475.1). Classification (NCBI taxonomy): domain Eukaryota; kingdom Metazoa; phylum Chordata; class Chondrichthyes; order Rhinopristiformes; family Pristidae; genus Pristis; species Pristis pectinata. Next base: position 50,115,313 of record NC_067416.1, on the reverse strand, counting down.
GGCGGTGGCGGAGGGGGCGGAAGGACCTACGGCAAGAGGGAGGGAATCAACCCAGGAGAACATAGGAACCATTGTGAAACCACAGCGGGAGCTTGGCGACGTGATTGAGCCTGCTCCATCGTTCAGCGAGGCACTGGCTGATCCTGTGACTTGCCCACTATCCTGATTCACAATCTCCGAACCGACATTAATTTCACCCTGGAATATACTCAGTGACTCAGCAGCCACACCCTCTGGGGTAGAGAATTCTAATGAGTTACAGTCCTCTGTGTAAAGAAATACTTCTCCTCAGTCCTATACAAGTCAATCCCCCTTATCCTGAGATCACCGCCCCTGGTTCTGGACACTCGGGTAGAACATCCAGGCTTTGTCATCTACCTAGAATCTCCTGTGCCCCAGTGACCACCTCTCACTCTTATGAACTCCAGTAAAAAAAGGGCCAGTCTTTCCTCACCAGACAATCCCCTTACCCCAGGAACCAACCCGCTGAACCTGTGCTACACTGGCTCCAAGGCAGGTACATCCAGCCTAGGGTGCGGGGACTAATTCAGTGTACGCTGCCCCAGCTGTGGCCTCTCCAAAGCCCCATGCAGTCTCAGCAAGACTTCCTCGGTGATCAGGAAACTATTAAAAATAATAATCATGGGGAAAAGAAATTTCCAGAACCTGAGGTAAAACAAAATTGCTGGAAACACTTAGCAGATGTGGCAGCATCTGTGGAAAGTTGTTTCAGGTCTTTGATGCAGTTGCTGCCTGGCCTGATTTTTTCAATTTCAGGTTTCCAGCATCTGTGGTTCTTTTTGAATTTCAACAAAGAAGTTGTACAGATCTAATCAGAATCAGGTTTATTATCACTGACATATCTCGTGAAATGTGTTGTTTTGCGGCAGCAGTACAGTGCAAGACATAAAAATTACTGTAAGGTACAGAAATAAATAAATAGTGCAAAAGAGGAATAACGAGGTAGAGTTCATGGACCGTTCAGAAATCTGACTGTGGAGGGGAAGAAGCTGTTCCTGAAACGATGAGTGTGGGTCTTCAGGCTCCTGTACCTCCTCCCCGATGGTGGTAACAAGAAGAGGGCATGAAAGGCAATTGCGTTTGGGTGGCTGATTGAATATTTTGATGAGGTAATGAGGAAGGCTGATGAAGGCAATGCAGCAGGTGTTGTTTATGTGGAATTTCAGAAGGCATTTGACAAAGTTCGACATAAAAGGCTGGATAGCAAATTGAGGCTGAAAGGGTCAGTGGGTGTATGGGGAGAAAAAGTGACTAAATGGCACAAAGCGGGTAGTTGTGGTAAACGGCAGTTTTTCAGACTGGAGAATGGTGAGCAGTTGTTGGGACTAGTGCCTTGTCTGATAACATATTGATAAAATGGACGTGGTGTCATTGCAAAACTTGCAGATGATACCAAGGTCGGAGGTGTGGTAAACAGGGAGGAAGACGCTAGCAGACGGCAGAAAGGCACAGGATAGACCAGCAGACAAGCGGCATGTGAAATTTAATCCAGCAAAGTGTAAAGTGATGCAAGAAGGAGAAAGAAGGAACGCTGAAGACCAAAGGGTGTGCAGGAAAAGAGGGATCTGGGTGGCAGATCATGTTGACAGCCTCAGTTAGTGAAGCAAAAGGGTTCCTGGGCTACGTCAGGTGCTTGTCTGTGCGGGGTTTGCACGTTCTTCCCGTGACCGTGCGAGTTTCCTACAGGTGCATCTGTTTCCTCCCAACCACGTGCGAGTTAGTAGGTTAATTGGCCGCTTTAAGTTGGTCCCAGTGTACAGGTGAGTGGTAAAATCTGGGTGGAATTGATGGAATGTGGGGAGAATACAGAGAAACTAGTGCTCGATGGTTAGCGTGAACTCAGTGGGCTGAAGGGCCAGTTTCTGAGACTTATGACTCTACGACTGACTGGGGTGCACAGTACAAAATAAGGTAGCTTATGCTGAATGTTGATGAAACACTGGTTCAGTCACAGGTAGAGTGTAGCATCCAATTCTGGTCACCACACTTTAGGAAGGATGTGGAAGTCCTCGAGAAGGTACAGGAGAGACACAAAAAAATTCTGCAGCTGCTGGAATCTGCTGAAGGAACTCAGCAGGTCAGGCAGCATCTATGGAGGGAAATAAACAGTTGACGTTTCAGCAGGAGAGGTGTACTGGACTGGTTCTAGGGACGAGGGTTTTCAACTGGAGGGCTAGATTGGAGAAGCTGTGATAACCGAGCATAGTCGGTTGAGAGGATTGTACGGGGTTTAGATAGAGTAGATACAGAGAAGCTATTCCCATTAACAGATGGCTCAAGGAGCAGAGCACACAGGCGGAGTGACGGGCAAAAGATACAAGGGAGATGAGAAGAAAAAACAGTTTTTTAATGCAGAGAATGCAAAATTCTCTATCTGTACATGAGGTGAATAACTATTTAAACTGTAAATCATTTTTGAAAGCCCCAATTTACAGGGGGGAAGGAGTGGGAGGAGGTGGAGGGGAGGGAGGAGGGGAGAGGGAGGAGGTGGAGGGGAGGGAGGAGGGGGGGAGGGAGGAGGGGGAGAGGGAGGAGGTGGAGAGGGAGGAGGTGGAGGGGAGGGAGGAGGTGGAGAGGGAGGAGGGGAGAGGGAGGAGGTGGAGGGGAGGGAGGAGGGGGAGAGGAGGGGAGAGAGGAGGAGGGGGAGAGAGGAGGAGGAGGAGGGGAGAGAGGCGGGCGGGGAGAGAGGAGGATGAGGAGGGGGAGAGAGGAGGAGGGGGAGAGGGGAGGAGGGGGGAGGGCGGAGGGAGGAGGAGGGGGAGAGGGAGGAGGAGGGGGGGAGGGAGGAAGGGGAGGAAGGGAGGAGGAGGGGGGGAGGGAGGAAGGGGAGGAAGGGGGGAGGGGGAGGGGGAGGTGGGGGGGTGGGAGGGAGGGGGAGAAGGAGGGGTAGGGGGAGGGAGAGGAGGGAGAAGGGAGGGGGAGGGAGGGGGGAGTGGGGAGGTGGGGAAGGGGAGGGGGGAGGGGAGGGAGGGGGGAGTGGGGAGGGGAGGAGGGAGAGTGGAGAGGGTTGGAGGGGGAGGGGGAAGTGGGGAGGGAGGGGAGGGGGGACGGAGGGGGAGTGGGGGCGGTTTGGGGAGGGGGAGGGGGGAGTGGGGGCGGTTTTGGGGAGGGGGAGTGGGGGCGGTTTGGGGAGGGGGGAGTGGGGGCGGTTTGGGGGGGAGGGGGAGGGGGGAGTGGGGCGGTTTGGGGAGGGGGAGGGGGGCGGTTTTGGGGGGAGGGGGAGGGGGGAGTGGGGGCGGTTTGGGAGGGGGAGGGGGGGCGGTTTGGGGGGGAGGGGGAGGGGGGAGTGGGGGCGGTTTGGGGGGGAGGGGGAGGGGGGAGTGGGGGCGGTTTTGGGGAGGGGGAGGGGGGGCGGTTTGGGGGGGAGGGGGAAGGGGGATGGGGGCGGTTTGGGGAGGGGGGAGGGAGGGGGAGGGGGGATGGGGGCGGTTTGGGAGGGGGGAGGGAGGGGGAGGGGGGAGGGGGGCGGTTTGGGGAGGGGGAGGGGCGCAGGCTCCGGAGGGAGGCCGCCGGGCCGGAGCGCGCAGGCGCGGGCGTGAGGCTTGCGTCACGAGCAAGGCGCAGTCGAAGGCAGCGGGAGAGAAGCTTCCAGAAGGACGAGGGAGGCCCAGCGGCAGCGCGGCGCCGGGCCGCCGAGGAGCAGCCCGCCCGGCTGGCGGCGAATGGGTACGAGCTGCAGGTTACCGCGGCCCCGCCTCCCGTACCAGGGGCCGGGGCGAGTTGAGGAAGAAACTGCCCCCACCACCCCCCCCCCCCCCCACCCGGAATGCGGTGGGCGCTGTGTGGATAGACGGGTTTCTGGAGCGCAGAGGATTGTGGGAAGGGCGGCAGCCATTGATTCCACTGAGACCAGTCCTCCGCTGCTGGTCCACCTGGGAATGGGCGTCGCCGGGCGGGGCGGCCGGCCGGCCAGAGGCTGGCATTGTGTGCGATATGAGTTGGAACTGTGTTAAAGTCCCAGCAAAAGGAGAGCTCGCCTTTAGGTGAAATTGTAAACTGCCACGTAAATGGCGATGGGCTACATCAGCCACGTACCAACAGATGTTCCAGTGTATCGGAACCCATTGGGGTCTAACAGTCTTCAATTGAAACCAAATGCAAATCATTTAGGGTATCTTTAAAACTATTTTTATAAGATCCTTATTAGTCACATGTACATCGAAACACACAATGAAATACATCTTTTTGCGTAGTGATTTCTGGGGGGCAGCCCGCAAGTGTCACCACACTTCCGGCACCAACATAGCATTGCCCACAACTTCCTAACCCGTACATTTTTGGAATGTGGGAGGAAACCCACACAGACAAGGGGAAAACGGACAAACTCCTTACAGGACAGTGGCCGGATTTGAACCTGAGTCACCGGCGCTGTAAAGCATTGTGCTAACCACTATGCTACCGTGCGCCAAAAGTGACTTGTAACCTTTTGGTTTTCTGTATTTTCATCACTGTACCCCTCTGTATCCATATTAGTTCCATAACTGTCCTCAACATCCATGCTTACCAACCTCTGTTTCAAGTTACGGCAAACTACCCATGTTCATCTAATCCCGTGCTGGAATATAATGTCAAGATCGCCATAACATTCCTCTGAGTGTCCAAAAATCCATTGATCCTAGCCTTTAGTAAATTGATATTTGATTGTTGATTGGTTAGAGGGTTAAGGATTAAAGGGAGAAGGTGGGAAAATGGGGTTGAAAAAAAATCAGCCCTGATTGAGTATGCTCTGCCATTCAATGGGTGGAATGGCCTAATTCTGCTCTTATATCTTATGGTCTCAATCAAGTGATTTGTTCAGAGGAGGAGTGAGAGCAGAAGTGGGGGAAATGGAGAAGATGTGGTTGTGAGCCCTGTCTGCAGTGGAGAAGGTCACAGTTAGGTCAACAGAAGACATCACAGGCTGGGCTCATTGATACCAAGTTCATCCACTTTCCTCTGTTAACATAATTGGTCACACTGGAACCTGGGACCAAAGGGTTGGTTCTGGTGTATTCCAAGCATGAGGACAAAGTTCATTAAACTGGTGTCTTAGAGGGGTTGTATTTGTGTGAATCTTCGAAGTGGGTCAAAACCATTAATGTGGCGGGGGGGGCGGAGACGGGGGGGAGAAGATGGATGATCCATTAATTTGTTAAGGAAGAAACCACAACTATAAGCTGATGATTGGTTCACTAATGGGGTGAAGTGATTAGAATAGTGAAGGATAGGATATTTAAACCAGTGCACAAGGGAAAAGGGTGGACAGCAGACAATTTAGATTTCCTTGAATTGAATCCCATGCAGACTTGGTTTAAAATCTTGACCAGCTCGAGACAATGAGCAAGAAGGTCAATGGTGCAAGGTGCCGAGACTGAGCTGCCCTACCCCTGTACCCCTGTCTCATTCCATCTGTCAGGGTCCCTATGTCCTTTTTTCATGTAACTGTATTCCTGTATTTAGGGTGGTGGCTGTCTCTCTGAGAGCCAATAAATTCACTAGTCTGCAGCCTTGTTGGGGTTATCAGTACAGTGATAGTCTTAATCTTACCTTAGTCACTGTTACTTTAGTACCGAAAATGTGATGACAGACTTATACGCAACAAGCTCCCACAAGTGTGCAATACCATAATGTCCAGATAAGCTCTTTGCAGAGATGTTAATTGAAGTGCAAGTATTGACCAGACTCCGTGGAGATAATATTCACCAGGCTTCTGGCCAGGGAGCTTTTCAGGCCACCTAAGAGAACAGATGAAGTATTGGTTGAAAGATTCTTCTGAGAGAGGTCTCACCTGGCAGTGCAGCTCTCTCTCAGCGTCAGCCTAGATGTTTTTACTCAGCTCTGGACTTAAAACCAACCCCCTGCCCACCCAACCAACCTTCCGAATGAGAGGGAAGAGTGACAAGTAATAGCTGAACAGGAAAACTATAATTACTCGTTCAGAATTTCTATCCTGCCCTTTGTGTTGTGATGACTTTTGCAGGTTTTTAAAGAAGGGGAGGATTTGAAGGTGAGATCTTCAAAGCAACCATCCTCAGGATCTGACAGCCACTCAATACATCTGCATCTGAATGTCTTGGGAGAGGAAATTCTGTCGGTTCCACCTCTGGGAAAAGACTCACACACCTGAGTGGGAGTGATCGAGAGTCCTGACTAGACAGGGCTTCAAAGAAAGGCAGAGACAGTACATCGCCATTTACAGTGGGGAGAAACAAGCATGTATGTGTGTGTGCAAGAGGTTTTGATGAATGACCAAACTGCGATGAAATCGTCTAAGTTTTCTTCAAGCCTTTGAAGGGGGAGGAAGATATTCCCCTGATAAAAGCTTTTGATAGTTGGAAAGGAACCAATTTCCCATGTCAGCTGGAATTTTAAGCAGTACACCGGGGTGAGACTTTTTCCAGCTTTGTATCTGGAAAGTGGTTCACAGGTTTATCCTCCTGTTCGAAACACGGTTGCTTCGTGCCAATGAAAACATTTCACTGCTCTCACTGTGGGAAAAACTTTAAACGGTCCAATGCCCTGATCACGCACCAGCGGATTCACACCGGGGAGAAGCCGTTCTCCTGCTCCGAGTGCGGGAAGGGATTCGCTTCGGTCATCGGACTTGGTGACCCACCAGCGGATTCACACCGGGGAGAAACCATTCACCTGCTCCGAGTGCGGGAAGGGATTCACTCAGTCAAGCTATCTGGTGATACACCAACGGATTCACTCTGGAGACAGACCGTTCACCTGCGCTGTGTGTGGAAAAGGTCTGCAGATTCTTCCCAGCTGCTAATACACCAGAGAATTCACACTGGGGAAAGACCGTTCACCTGCTCAGAGTGTGGGAAAGGATTCACACAGTCAGCTAATCTGAAAAGACACCAGCAAGTTCACACCTGGGAGAGGCCGTTTAGCTGCTCGGAATGTGGGAAGGGATTCACTCAATCATCCCATCTGCTGACACACCAACGAGTTCACACCTGGGAGAGGCCGTTTACCTGCTCCGATTGTGGGAAAGGATTCAGTGAATCATCCTCGTTGCTGACACACCAGAGGGTTCACACTGGAGAGAAACCATTTACCTGCTCTGAGTGCGGGAAGGGGTTCAGTCAGTCGTCCTCCTTGTTGAAACACCAGCGAGTTCACACCGGGGAGAGGCCGTTCACCTGCTCTGAATGTGGGAAGGGATTCACTCTGTCTTCATCCTTATTGACTCACCAGCGGGTTCACACTGGGGAGAGGCCATTCACCTGCTCCGAGTGCGGGAAGCGATTCAGTCGGTCATCATCCTTGCTGACTCACCAGCGGGTTCACACCGGGGAGAGGCCATTCACCTGCCCCGAATGCGGGAAGGGATTTAATCGGTCGTCCAACTTACTGACACACCAGCGAGTTCACACTGGGGAGAGGCCATTCACCTGCCCCGAATGCGGGAAGGGATTTAATCGGTCGTCCAACCTCCTGACTCACCAGCAAATACACACCGGGGAGAGACCATTCACCTGTTCTGAGTGCGGGAAAGGATTTGCTGTTTCCTCGTACCTGATTAAACACCGGCGTGTCCACGTTGGGGAGAAAGTTTAAACATGCTGTGTGTGAATATCTAAACAGCCCAGCTGCTGAGGTACCAGTGGGTGTTGAATTCTGCAGTTATTCCCGTCAGTGATCAGCCCAGGATCGGACGATTGTTATTGTGGACATGCGGGGTTTGTTGCTAAAAACCACTGCAACTTGGATGGAGACTAATATGTTGGAGCCTTGCTAAATAAACCACTCATGTTTGACACACACTGACTGGACTGTGCTGAGTTTTGCTGGCAATTCCAATTAGAAGCTCTGCTGTTCAGCTGCGTATTGAATGTACAGGACACAGACAGGCCAGCCGGCCCATCTGGTCTCTGTCATATGTTCGTGCTGCACAGCAGTCTCCCCTCTCTTGCCTCAGTTATTTTCTGTGCTAGTGGTTTCCACATTGTTGCCACTCTCTGGGTGAATGTAGATTATTTACACCACATACAATGCACTATTCTGTATTCTTAAACTAATAATGTACACTGCAACACTGTTAGACTCGCAATAATGTGTAGCATACCTGCAATATTATTACTGACCTGGAAATAATGACCTGGGTATTGTGGTAGGAATGAAAGTGAAGCTACACTGTGAAACCAGGATTTCACCCGTGTTCAATTTCCCTTCACCTCTCTCTCTCTCCACGTTTAAGATGCTACTTAAAACTTGTCGCTTTGAGCAGCTACAAGAAACGTAGTTGGATTACCAAAAGGCATTTGACCAAAAGGTCACTGTTCAAAATAAAGGCTCAGCATCAAGGGTAATATATTAGCATTAATAGAAGGTTTATTAACTGACAGAAAACAATGAGGTGGAATAAATGGTTGGTAAGCTGAAACTGGTTGGGTGGTTCGGAAATATGTGCTGGGGCCACAGTTATTTACAGTCTGTCTTCATGGTTTAGAGGAAGGGGCCAACTGTCGTCAATCCAAGTTTGCTGTTGATACAAAGAAAGGTGGGAAAAAAAGATGTGACGAGGGCAGAAGAAGTCTGCAACGGAAGGGAGAGGTTAAATGAGTCAGCAAAATGATGGCGGATGGAGTGCAAAGTGGGCAAAATACTTTGGTAGGATGAGCAAAATAGAAAATGATTGAAGTGTTGTGAAATTAGTAAACGCTGATGTGATGAGATCTGGGTGTCTTCCTATATTAAAAAAATGAAATTTAGCACAGATTACAGCAAGAAATTAGGAAGGCAAATGCAATGTTGGCTTTTTATTGCAAGGGGGAGTACGTACAAAGGTAAAGAAAGTTTTTTTTAAGTTTTTATTTACAACGTGGTAACAGGCCCTTCCGGCCCAACGAGTCCGCGCTGCCCATTTTAAACCCAAATTAACCTACCCGTATGTCTTTGGAATGTGGGAGGAAACCGGAGCATCCGGAGGAAACTCACACAGACACGGGAGAACGTACAAACTCCTTACAGACAGCGACGGGAATCGAACCCCGGTCGCTGGCGCTGTAATAGCGTCGCGCTAACCGCTACGCTACCGTGCCGCCTTGGTAAAATGTAAAATGTAAAAGGCTTTGGAGACAGCGCCCCTGGAGCGCTGTGTACAGTTTGTCTCCTATTGAAGCAGCAATGTCCTTGCCTTGGAGGCAGTGCAGAAATGGTTCACTGGACTGATTCCTGTGATGACAGAACTGCCTTTTGAGGAAGGGTTGACTGATCCTGTGCTCAAATGAGAGGAGATCTGATCCAAAGATGCAAGAGTCTGAAGGGATTTTACTGGATGGTTGCTGTGTGGATGTTCTATCTCGCAGGGATTCTTGAAGGAAGGGACGTTGAATAAATTGTCACACATTTATGATGGAGATGAGGAGGAATTTATTCTCCTGACATTCTCTGAGCCTTACAAATTCTCTTCTCTGGAGCTGCTAGAGAAGAGTTGTGTCATTATATTCAAGATTTTTTGGGCTGTACAGCAACCAAGGGTTGTGAGATTCAGGTGTAAAACTGGAACTGAGGCCAACAGTCAGGTCAGACAAGTTGTATAATCAGTCCCATCCCTGAGCCCACTCCCTTGTAGAGAAATGTAGGCAGGAAGCACAGGCACCCACAATTACCACTGGTAAATTCTCCCTCCCTACCTGCAAATGTGACATCTCACGGTACTGAGTTAACCCGTGTTAAAACACCAGAATGTCTCCCCTCTCTTTGTTGGAGCAAGCTTGAGAGGCCACTGTGGTCTACCCCACCCATCATGTTGTAATGATCCATGAGTTGTAGCATCCTGTACATGCAAGTTTTTGATGTAAGTTTAATTATTTCTATTGGTATAAATGGTAGAATATTTTATATTTTGTTTCATGAATGATGAAATTAAAATGTTGCTTTGTCCTGGCCGCAGCTCATTAGTTGGCACATTATTTCATAAAATTACCTGTATCATGCAAGAAAGGACATGGCTCTGTTTCAGACCCAAGACCTGCGTGACCTGGGAGAGCTCGCTGCGACAGCCTCACAGATTGAAACATCACTACCTGCACTGCAGCCTCCAATGAACTCGGGAATGTCACAAGTGGACAGGCCTTGGTCTGTTCCACAATACAGATCCAGCCTCCTCGGTGATGTCTCCGGGACACAAGTTTCAGACCCTGATTGGAGTGGAGGAGATGGACTGACAGCTGGCAGTGGGAGCGGCTTCCGTAGGTAAAGGAAAAAAGTGCAGTCTGTAATTGTAGTTGCTACATAAATATTATTGTATGCAATTCCACCGAATGTCATTAAACATGGAAATTATTCAGCTTAATATCTTCAGTGAACCATCAGAGATTGGGCCTTGCACTTAACATTCACAAAAGTCCTCTACCAAATTGCCACCATTGTACAGCACTGCCCTCTGACAATAACGGTCTACGATGAGATCCTGGAGAACGTGAACGGCTTCCCGTATCTCAAGAACCACCCCTCAACAAAGGCAGATATCAGTGATGAAATTCAACATTGCCTTCTGTGCATCCTCCCCCGAGCCAACACTGGGATCCTGACTACACTCAGTTGGGTAGGTCACACTGTTCACACGCCCAATACCAGACACTCTGTTAGAAGCTCCAACACAGCATGTGGTTCCCAGGAGGGCAGGAAAAGATTCAAGGGTGTTCCAGAAGCCTGCCAGAAAAATGGTAACATCCCATCAGCTCCTAAGAATCCTTGGCACATAATCACTCACAATGGAGAACATTCAGGATAGCACTGAGAATCTTGATTCCACTCATCAGGAACACACAGCCCACTGTGAATGGTGCAAGGAATCACTACCTGTCACCCACCTGCCCCTTCAAGTGACAGAATTGCAGGTCCCACATTCCCCTCATCAGCCACCTCAGAGCTGGAGTGGAAGCAAGTCACCCTTGACCCCAAGGGACTGACATGGGCACAGAGAGAACAGAACTATAAGCCACTGAAAGGGTTCCAAAGATTTAATTTTTAAAATCATATTTATGTCAAAATATCTTGAAGGGAGCAGGGACTTGGAACGTGAAGAGTGAACTGGATGGGAGAAAGATCAGTGGATTTGCCAAGCTGCTCTGGGGGACCTGCACTCTCAGACTTAGAACATCAGGTTTCAATGACTGCAGGGGCAAGGCATTTCACTGAGATTGCCCTCAGTCTCAGGTGTGTTAGCAAGTTGCGGTGTGACAAGTCACTGGAAACTTCTCTCATTGTGCTTCAAGGCTTGATTTTCAATTCCATCATTTGCCTGGTGTTTACTTTGTTGTCAAGCTAACCCATAAATCAGCACGTTTTACCTGACAATTATACATAGAAGATAACATCGCGGGCTTCCCCCAAGGTAGTGCAACGTATCTACTGCAAAAAGCTGGTAAACCTTCATATTTCCTCTCTATTTTTATTATACTTAACACAACAGACATTTATTCTAATTCTACCTCAATCTCTACGTAGTATGGGAGACTGGGTGATGACATCACCGATCCAGTACCGACCGGAAAACCATCCACGGTGTGCACACTGACGGAGCCTGGACCGGTGCAGAACCAACTCTGGAGACACAACAATAACCTTTAGAGACCTGCAACTGCCCACTCCCATTCTGCGTCTCTCTGCTGGGATATTGTGCTCGTTTTGAACGGACTTCCCAATTTATGGTTCTTCATTTTGCCGGTCTTGACTTCTGATCAGCTGCTCTTTAAACATCTCCCACATGTCAGATCTGGACTTGCCCAATTATTTCCCTCTTGCTCCTATCTAATAAAGTTATAATTTGCCCTCCCCCAATTTAGTAATTTCCTACAAGGTCCAGACTTATCCTTATTCATAACTATCTTCAATCTTACAGAGCTGTGATCACTGTTCCCAAAATGCTCTCCCACTGAAAGGCTGGGCCCATTTCCCAAAACAAATGTAGTTACTTCCAATATCGGGGAAGTTAAAGTCACCCACTACAATATTGGGGAAGTTAAAGTCACCCACTACAACAACCCTGTCAGTTTTACACCTTTCTATAATCAGTCTACACATCTGTTCCTCTGTCTCCCGCTGGCAACTGGGAGGCGTCTAGTAAAACCCCATCAGAGTGAGAGCACCCTTTTTAATTTTTGAGCTCTACCCACATTGCCTCAGTGGATGAACCCTCTAGTGCGCCCTCTCTGACTGCAGCTGTGACATTCTCCTTAGTTAGTAATGCAACTCCTCCCCCCTTTTACCTCCCTCTCTATCTTGTCTAAAATATCGTAACACAGGAAAGTTGAGATGCCGGTCCTGTCCGTCTCGCAGCCAAGCCTCCACTCTGGCCACAACATTCCAATGTAGTGATCCAGGCTCTAACTTCATCTGCCTTACCCAGAATACTTCTCGCATTGAAATGAACACACTTCAGCCCATTGGTCCCACTGCGTTCCTTAATCTGTTCCTCCCTTTCAGACTTGCTTGTCATAGCCTCTACCTTCACCTCACCCCATCCATTTGTTGTCCTGCTGCTCTGGTTCCCACCACCCCACCTCCGCCACTCTACTTTAACCCTCCCGAATAACCCTAATGAAGCTCCCTGAGAGGATATAAGTTCCCCTCTGGTTCAGATGCGACTCATTCCTCTTGTACAGCTTCCACCTGCCCTGGAAGAGAGCCCAATGATCCGTATATCTGAAGCCTTCCCTCCTGTACCAGCTCCTTAACCACATGTTGAACTGCACCACCTTCCTAGTTGTCACCTCACTAGCATGTGGCGTGTGTATTAATCCTGAGATTACAACCCTCCTTTTTAAACTTACTGCCTAGCTCCCTAAAATCACTTTGCAGGACCTCATTTCCCTTTCTACCTATTTTATTGGTACCAATATGGACAACGACTGCCCTGTACCCTCTCAGAGACATCCTTGACCCTGGCACCAGGAAGGCAACACACCATTCTGGAGTCTCACTTGCAGCCACAGAAACCCTTGTCAATGACCCGAACCATCGAGTCCCCTATCACTATCGTTCTGCCTGACTTCACCTTTCCCTGCTGAGCCTCAGAGACGGACACGGTGCCACTGACCCGGCTACCGCTGCTACCCTCTGAAAGGTCACCCCCAACACTATCTAAAGAGGTCTACCTGTTACTGAGGGGGATGACCACAGGGGAGCCAAACATCATACATCAGCACCAGAATATCATGGGAGGAAAAATATACTTGTCTGTTCTATCTCTGGGAAAAGATTTCGGTCGTCAGTGCAACTGGCAAAGCAGTAAGACTCACACGGCCGTATGGGACTGTTCCAGAGAATAGACTGCGGACAGAAGTTTAAACCATTACACAACCAGGGGAGACAACTCCATATTCACAGTGGGGAGTAACACTCATCGGCACTGTAACATTATCAGCTGTTGAAAATGTTGGTCTGCTTTCCGCCCGGGAGAAGATTTTAAACATCAGAATGAACTTCAGGTCAATCCTACCCAGGTGAAGTGTTACTGAGGCACTGTTATGGAAAAAGTACCACAACCAAAAAAAACACTGGGAGACACGAGGTGCCAGATGCTGGAATCTGAGGCAAAAAAAACCCAATCTGCTGAAGGAACTCAGTGACTCAGTGAATCCTCTGGAGGAGAAAGGAATTGTCGACGTTTCTGGTCGAGACCCTGCATCAGGAAAATAAGCACTTGCGCGTGTGCGACATTTTGATTGATTGACCTGCAGTGAAACATTTTCATTCAAGGCTCTGAAGGAGAGGGAAAATGCTTCCAAAGCACTGTCAGAGCATTTCGTAGATTGCAGGAAGGGAAACTGTTGCAGCAGGAGATCTGGGCTCAGCAAGTGGGAGAAAACTTGACCTGCTCTGTAAATGGGAAAGGGATCATTGATTTATCCCCCTGATCAAAGCACTGTTGTTCTTACAGCGATGAAAACATTTCAGTGTTCTGATTGTGCGAAACACTTTAAGGGATCCAATGCCTTGTTAACACACCAGCACATTCACACTGGGGAGAGGCCGTTCACCTGCTCCGTGTGCGGGAAGGGATTCAGTCAGCCATCCCACCTGGTGAGTCACAAGCGGGTTCACACTGGGGAGAGGCATTCTCCTGCTCCGAGTGCGGGAAGGGATTCAACTGGTCTTCTTCCTTGCAGGCACACCAGCGGGTACACAGCAGGGAGAGACTGTTCACCTGCCCCAAGTGCGGGAAGGGATTCGCTCACAAGGCTAAACCTGCCGACGCACCGGCGCCTCCACCTCCGCTCGACGCCGTTCCCCTGCTCCGTGTGTGGGAGGGAATTCAATCAGTCGTCCTTGCGGGCCCACCAGCGCTCTCACGCTGGGGGGAGGCCGTTCAGGTGCTCGGTGTGCGGGAAGGGGTTCGCCCACTTGTCCAACCGGCTCAGGCACCAGCGGGTGAACACGGGGGAGAGGCCTTTCACCTGCACCGTCTGTGGGAAGGGGTTCAACCGGTCGTCCAACCTGCAGACCCACCGGCGGATTCACGACTGGCAGAAGGTGTAAATATGGAGTCACAGGTGGAGTCCTAAGATAAAGGAGCAGAATTAGGCCATTCAGCCCATCGAGTCTGCTCTGCCATTCAATCATGGCTGATCTATTTTTCCCTCTCAACCCCATTCTCCTGCCTTCTCCCGTAACCTTTGACGCCCTTACTAATCAAGAACCTATCAACCTCCGCTTTAAACATACCCAATGACTTGGCCTCCACAGCTGTCTGTGGCAATGAATTCCACAGACTCACCACCCTCTTGCTAAAGAAATTCCTCCTCATCTCTGTTCTATTCTGAGGCTGTGCCCTAGACTCACCCACTACTGGAAGCATCCTCTCCACGTCCGCTCTATCCAGGCCTTTCAATATTCGGTAGGTTTCAATGAGTACAGGCCCAGAGCCATCAAACGCTCCTTATAAGTTAACCCTTTCATTCTTTGGATCATTCTCGTAAACCTCCTCTGCACCTTCTCCAACACCAGCACATCCTTCCTTAGATATGGGGCTCAAAACTGCTCACAATACTCCAAATATGGTCTGACCAATGCATTATGAAGCCTCAGCATTACATACTTGCTTTGATATTCTAGTCCTCTTAAAATAAATGCTAACATTACATTTGTCTTCCTTACTACCGACTCAACCTGCAAGTTTACCTTTAGGGAATCCTGCAGTAGGATTCCCAAGTCCCTTTGCACTTCCAATTTCTGAATTCTCTCCCATTTAGAAAAAGAGGTCTACGTCTTTATTCCTTCTACCAGAGTGCATGACGTACATTTCCCTACGCTGTATTCTATCTGCTACCTCTTTGCCCATTCTCCCAACTTGTCCAAGTCCTTCTGCAGACTCCCTGCTTCCTCAACACTACCTACCCCTCCACCTAGCTTTGTATCACAGCAAACTTGGCCACAAAACCATCATTTCTGTCATCCAGATGATAGACAGGCAGCATCTGTGGAGGGAAATGGACAGTCGACGTTTCGGGCTAAGGCTGTGCCCTCGGATCCTCGACTCTCCTGCTAATGAAGACAGAGGGTGGTGGTAGATGGAGTGTATTCTGCCTGGAGGTCGGTGACCAGTGGTGTTCCACAAGGATCTGTTCTGGGGACCCCTGCTCTTTGTGATTTTTATAAATGACTTGGATGAGGATGTGGAAGGGTGGGTTAGTAAGTTTGCTGATGATACAAAGGTTGGTGGTGTGGATAGTGTAGAAGGTTGCTGTAGATTACAACACGATATTGACAGAATGCAGGGCTGGGCTGAGAAGTGGCAGATGGAGTTCAACCCGGACAAGTGTGAAGTGATACACTTCCGGAAATTGAATTTGAAGGCAGAATACAAGGTTAATGGCAGGATTGTTAGCAGTGTGGAGGAACAGAGGGATCTTGGGGTCCATGTCCATAGATCCCTCAAGGTTGCCGTGCAGCTCAACAGGGTTGTTGGCCTTCATTAGTCGGGGGTATTGCGTTCAAGAGCCGCGAGGTGATGTTTGCAGCTCTACACAACTCTGGTGAGACCACACTTGGGAGTATTGTGTTCAGTTCTGATTACCTCATTATAGGAAGGACGTGCAAGCTTTAGAGAGGGTGCAGAGGCGATTTACCAGGATGCTGTCTGGATTGGAGAGCATGTCTTATGAGGATAGGTTGAGCTCGCTGGGAACTTTCTCTTTGGAGAGGAGGAGGATGAGAGGTGACTTGATAGAGGTGTACAAGATGATAAGAGGCATAGATCGATGTGGACAGTCAAGAGACTTTTTTCCCAGGGCGACCAAACGGCTAATGCGAGGGGACACTACCAATACTCTCAGCACCTACCTTGTTCAGCCACCTCAGATTCTTGTCCGATCACCTCTCAAACTGCCCGATTCCAAAATGGGGGCAGGACCAACCGATGCGATCTTTCCTCACAGCGCAACTTCTCGCCGGCCGCTCCGCACCTGATGTCCGGCAGCGACTGGGACGGACTGTGGAGGCCCCACCCCCAAAACACCCCAGGCAGGCCACGGGCAGGGCTGAGCTGTTATCGTTTTTCATCGATTTTAAATTTCTCTGACATTCAGAGACATTAAAATTGAAGTGATCAATAAACTTCCTTTAAAAAAAACTAAAACACACAATTAAGAACATTACAGCTGAATAACTGGCAGGAATTTGCTCCGCTCCCCGTGCACCCTGGTGTTTCCCATCATTGGAATGAATGTGGTCTCGGATCTCCTGCTGGCACTGCCCTGCCTGTGTCCTGTACCTTCCGGGAATCTCAGAGACATTCAGGGCCAGAGCAGGCCTGCCGTCCACAGCCACCGCCCTGTGCTGGAGGGACAGAGGAGAAACTCACTGGCCCTCTGCATCTGAAGTGCAGCAACCTGGTCGGGGAAGCAGCTGTACTTTGGGTGGGGAAGAGCAGTTGCCCCGCTCCTAAAAGCCTCTGATATCTCCTAACAGGCAGCAAAGCTGGGGTCAGGATGTGACACTCACGAACATTTAAACCCATTGAATTACAGCAATTAAAGAAACTAAATTATTTTTAAAAATTAAGAGTTAATAAAAATTACGCACATTTAAAAACATGAAACAAGAGCGCAGTCATTGATAGGCAGCTCTCCCCGCATCTCCGACCTTTGTCCCACAATCCCCACCGGAACGAGTGCGGTCTCGCATCCAGTGCCAGGTTCAGGATCCCAGAGGCGATTCCCCAGACGCAACGTTGGGACACCTCGGCCAAGCTCCCCAGGGACCGGCAGAGCGAGGATGGAAGGTGCGCCGAATCACCAAGACGGTCCCAGACGTCACCCGGCCCACGTCTGTGGCCGGTTAAAAGAACGAAGGCTGGCGTTACCCATCCGAATCACCACCAAAACTCACCACAGTGTGGCCCAGTGCATTGAAAACAGAAGCGACCCTACTTGGATGAGATTGGCAATACTGATCTCCAGCCCAGTTACAGCAGCTTCATAGAACAGCAGAAACCAACCCCAAACGTCCACAATAACAATCGTTCAACGCTGGTGTGATCAGCAGTACAGTAAGGTAATGTTTCTTTATTAGTTACATGTACATCAAAACACACAGTGAAATGCATCTTTTGCGTAGAGTGTTCTGGGGGCAGCCCGCAAGTGTTGCCACGCTTCCGGCGCCAACATAGCATGCCCACAACTTCCCAACCCGTACGTCTTTGGAATGTGGGATGAAACCGTAACACCCGAAGGAAACCCACGCAGACACGGGGGAGAACGTACAAACTCCTTACAGACAGCAGCGGGAATTGAACCCGGGTCTCTGGCGCTGTAAAGCATTACGCTAACCGCTACACTACCGTGCCTGCGGAATCCAACGCAGGACTGGTGTCTTGGCAGCGGCGACCTTTCAATATTCCACAGACGACACGTTTAACCTTCCTCCTGCTTCACTGGCAGTTTAGATGATTCAGCAAATCCCTTCCAATGCCCAGTGGGGGCAAAGAGTCTCTATCCAGTGTGAGTCCGCTGGTGCCTCAGCAGTTGAGAAGAATCACCGAACTTTTTCCCGCACTCAGAGCAGGTGAATGGCCTCTCGCCAGTGTGGACCCGCTGGTGGGTCAGCAGGTTGGAGGACTGGGTGAACCCCTTCCCACACTCGGAGCAGGTGAACGGCCTCTCCCCGGTGTGAGTGGACTGGTGTCTCAGCAGGGAGGAGGAGTGGCTGAAGCCCTTCCCGCACTCGGAGCAGGTGAACGGCCTCTCCCCGCTGTGGGTCGACCGGTGCGTCAGCAGGGACGATAACTGAGTGAAGCCCTTCCCGCACTCGGGGCAGGTGAATGGCCTCTCCCCGGTGTGGACTCGCTGGTGTCTCAGCAGTTGGGAAGAATAAGCGAATCCTTTTCCACAGGCGGAGCAGGTGAACGGCCTCTCCCCGGTTGTGAAGACGCCGTGTATCAGCAGGTGAGTTGACTGGGTGAACCCTTCCCGCACTCGGAGCAGGTGAAGGGCCTCTCCCCGGTGTGGACGCGCGGGTGCCTCAGCAGGTGGGACGAATGTGTGAACCCCTTCCCGCACTCGGAGCACGTAAATGGCCTCTCCTTGGTGTGAATCCGCTTGTGCGTCTGTAAAGAGGAGGACTGAATGAAGCCCTTCCCACACACGGAGCAGGTGAACGGCCGCTCCCCGCTGTGAATGCGCTGGTGTGTAATAAGGGCATTGGATAGCTTAAAGAGTTTGCCACAGTCGGAACACTGGAATGGTTTCATTTTCAAAACGAAACTCGGATAAACAAAGCACTCCCTAATCTCAATGCAAGTAAACGTCTCCTCCCAGCCTGTTGCACAAGTTTCCAGCTGGGATAGCAAACCGTTTCCTACTCCCGACAACCTGCATTCCATAACACTTCCAGCTGGGAATTACCGCTCAGTCTTCTACTTCAGGTCAGCTGATTAAAACCTCACCACAGTAGAACATGGGCTCACTGTCCTCCGGTGCTTTGCCCTCAGGATGCACAAAGCTCTTCCCACAGTCAGTGCCCTGGGACACACAGACTCAAGGGGCCGTGTGTGTGTCGGGTTGTTACACTGAGGTCCAACGCCCTTCCAAGGAAGAGGAGGGAGCATCGCTCCCTCCACGTTCGGAGGCCGTTGATGTTCAGTCACTGAAGAACCCAGTGACTCTGTCAGATCCTCGTGCGATGCTGGGATCAAGAATCCCGCCTGCAGATCCTCCCCTCATAATAATCTGCAAAAGAAATTTGAAAAGAGTAAAACTCCAATAACCCACTACCTGATTACTCTGAAGTCCCCCGGTTTGGCACCCGGATTGCCAGGAAATGTTTTACTATGTTCCCTTTCCCACCCGCCGGGCTCCCACTTCCCGCACACCCCTTAAATTGACCAGGGTGCCTGATCCGACGCTCTCTTTTTAACACTGGGTTTCAACGGGAAGGTGGGGGGGGGGTGGGGGGCGGGCAGTGCACATGCTCCTGTTTACATCAACGTTGCTGAGGTCGAGAGGTTTGAGAGCTTCCTAGGAATAAATATCACCAACCACGTAGATGCCACGGCCAAGAAAGCTCACCAGCGCCTCTACTTCCTCAGGAGGCTAAAGAAATTTTGGCATTTCCCCTTTGACCCTCACCCACCAATTTTTAATCGATGCACCACAGAAAGCATTCCTATCCCAAGGCACCACAGCTTGGTGGTGTAGCAATTAGTGAAATGCTATTACAGCGCTCAGCGACCTGGGTTCAATTCCTGCCGCTGTCTGTAAGGAGTTTATACGTTCTCCCCGTGTGTCTGTGTGGGTTTCCTTTGGGTGCTCCGGTTTCCCTCCACATTCCAAAGATGTACGGGTTAGGAAGTTGTGGGTGTGCTATATTGGCACCAGAAGAATGGTGACACTTGTGGGCTGCCCCGAGACATACTCAGTAACTCAAAAAGACGCATTTCACTGTGTGTTTCGATGTGCATGTGACTCATAAATAATATCTTAAGTATCTTAAACTGTTTCTGCCCGGGACCGCAAGAAACTGCAGCAAGTTGTGGACACAGCTCAGCACATCACGGACACCAGCCTCCCCTCCACGGACTCTGTCTGCAGTTCTTGCTGCCTTGGTAAAGCAGCCAGTACCATCAAAGACCCCACCCACCCTGGACATTCTCTCTCTCTTCTCCCCCCTACCCCATCAGGAAGAACCACCAGGCTCAAGGACAGCTTCTACCCCCGTTATAAGACTATTGAATGGACCTCCTGTACGACAAGATGGACTCTTGACTTCACAATCTACCTCGTCGTGGCCCTTGATAAGATATCTTTATTAGTCACATGTACATCGAAACAAACAGTGAAATGCATCTTTTGCGTAGAGTGTTCTGGGGGCAGCCCGCAAGTGTCGTCACGCTTCCGGCACCAACATAGCATGCCCACAACTTCCTAACCCATACGTCTTTGGAATGTGGGAGGAAACCGGAGCACCCAGAGGAAACCCACGCAGACACACGGAGAGAACGTACAAACTCCTTACAGACAGTGGCTGGAATTGAACCCGGGTCGCTGGCGCTGTAATAGCGTTACGCTAACCGCTACACTACCATGGCTGCTATTGTCTGCCTGCACTGCACTTTCTCTGTAGCTGTGACACTTTATTCTGCATTCTGTTATTGTTTTCCCCTGTACTATCTCGATGTATTGATGTGGTGAAATGATCTGTTTGGACGGCATGCAAAACCTCGGAACGTGTGACAGTAATAAACCAATTTAGGTCACTGTGGCTGTGAGAAAGCTGCACTACCTGCTGTGCCACCGTTTTACAGGCTGTTAGTATCGGAGGATTCACAGACAAAGACCTGCCAAAGTTGTACAACACATTGGGACCGAAACATCATCCCGCTCAGCAGGAAGGAATGGTTCAGGGGTTCCAGGTCTGGCCACAATCAAGCATCTGCCTGACCAGACACAGCACAGTCAAACCAGGAGAAACGTCGTTGGCACGGAAGGATTTACTGGTTTGCCTGGAGTAGCAGACGACTAATGAGTTCACACTGGAGGTAGAAGGCTTTCCTGCTCTGGACGTGTGAAGCGATTCTGCATTCCTCTCATCTGCAGAAGCACCAGCAAGTTCACAAGTAACTGCAAGGGGTGGATTTGGCCATCATTGCTCCTGCTTTAGCTACACCCAGGATTGAAGCACGCTCACTCCTGCAATCCTGAACCGCTTCTGCTTTTTTCACAACTTCTCACCCTCGACGCAAGCGCCAGCGCCCAAGGCGCGGTAACTGCATTTGGTGGCGGCGCAGAGATAGGTGGGAGAGCAAGTTGTGACAAGGACAATAAAGAGGCTACAGAAGGTGAGTGGCAAAGATTGTGCGACTGTAGTGCGGCGGTGGGAGATTGTGAAATGGTCTAATTTGACAAGAAACACAAAGAAAAAAAAAAAGCATTACCTAACTGATGAGGGCTTACAGGGCTGAGTTATAGAGCAATACAGCACGGAAACAGGCTCTTTGGCCCAACTCGTCCATGCTGACCAAGATGCCCATCTACATTCGTCCCTTATCCCCCCCCAAACCTTTCCCATCCATGTACCCGTCCACATGTCCTTTAAACGTTGTCCATCTGCATCTGAAAGCTTTACTCACACCTTTGTACCTCCAGACCACCTTTCAATGCACACTCCTCGCTGGGCTTCCTTGTTCCACTCTCCAGGAAACCCAGTCCGTCTAAAACTCTGCTGCCCACTTCCCAAACAAGTCCTGTTCACCCACTGCGTGCAGACTAAATGGTCCAGCAAAGTTTTCCAACCCCTCCATGGTTTCGGCCCTCCTCATCACTACAAGTGGCCCCAGTCCTGCAATCCTTCAAGGCCACTCTGCTCCTCCAATCGCAGTGTCTCTATCCTATCACCTCCGACATCGGTTTTGCTCAGGCTTTAACTTGTTACTGAAGATGGAAACAAATTCAAACTACTTTTTAAAGAAAACTGTTTAAATTCCCAAGAAGAGAAAAATCCACAAGACTTTGGGGAAAGAGCAGCGAAGTGGGATAACTTGGATTGCAGCGGGACCTGGGTCGCCGAGTGCACGACACACAAAAGACGAGCCTGCAGGTAGAAGAGTGTCATTGTCTGTTGCTGGGGAACTGAATACAATGCTCCCGTTACGAAGAGCGCCTGGGAGACGGCACCCCAAGGACACTGGTCTCCTCGTGAAGGGGAGGAGGTCAATGCACTGCAAGCAGTTCAGAGAACATTTCCCTGGAACGGGCAGGTTGTCTTGTAAGGTTGGACAGGCTCGAACTTGCATTCGCTGGAGCCCAGAGTGCGTCATACAGCTGTACAGTCCAGAATAGGTCCTTCCGCCCAACTCGTCCACACCGACTGTGATGCCCGTCTAGGTTAATCCCATTTTCCCGCATTAGGACTGCATCTGTCTACTCTTATCCTGTACAAATACCCCTCCAGATGCCTTTTAAACACTAATTGTACCTGCCTCTACTGCTACCTCTGGCAGCTCCTTCCATACGCCCATGTTCCTCTCTGTGTAAAACTTGCCCCTCGTATCCCCTTTGAATTTCTCCCTCTCACTTTAAACCTCAGCCCTCATCCCTGGAAAAAGACTGACTTGCTCCCTTCCTAAATCCCCTCAGTCTCCGACATTCCAGTGAGAATAAACCCACCCCATCCAATCTCACCTTACAGTGAAAGCCCTCCACAGTTCAGGCAACATCTGCTGAATCTCTTCTGCACTCTTTCTAATGCTACCACATCCTCCCCGTGCACAATCTCGCGAGTGCGGCCTGACCAGTGTCTTCTCAATGCCTCAGCCTATGAAGGCAAGCTTGCCAAACCCCTTCTTCACTCCCCTATCCACTTGCATCACCTTTTTCAGGGAGTTATGAACTTGCACCTCAGGCCCCCTTAGGACATCAGCATTGCTGTAGTCCCTGCCAATTACTGTACATGTCCTGTTAGTATTTGGTATTCCAAAATGCACCATCTCACACTAGTCTGGAATAAATGCTACCACTCTGCTCAATGAATACATCCCTCTAAGTCCTTTCCCAACCTTCTTTGCTTTTTACCACTGCACCAATTTTTGTGTCAGCAGCAGACACATTAATCAGTCCACCTACATTCTCATCCAAGTCACTTGTACATGCTACAAACAACAAAAGGTCCCAGCACCGATCCCTGCGGTATACCACTGGTTACAGACATCCAGTCTGAAAAACAACCCCTAAACCATTACTTTTTGCCTTCTATCGCCGAGCCAATTTTGGATCCAGCTTGCCGACACACCTTGGATTCCGTGGGCCCTAACCACCCGGACCAGTCTGCCGTCCGGTGTAGAAGACAATGGGAAGGGAGCTCTGGTGAACAAAGGGTTACTCCGTCTGTCTGTCTCTCTCTCTCTCTACTGGTAAACAGCTTGAGCCACCTGCTCGTGTAGTCTGCTTGGCTGATAAGGAGCTGCTGAGCAAGGCCACAAGGAAACAGGGTTGTGACTGACTGTGAGAGATGTGTTAACCTATCTGGCTGCACACAACAGCCTCGGCTTGACCAATGGTAGCGTGAGCTGGTCGAGCATACCCAAATACGGGCACGCCTGTGCAGTAGGTGGACACCCGCCGGAGAACAATGTATTTAAGTTTGTTAGCTCCCTGTATTCCTTGAGTCAGTCCACGTGCAGGGAGGAGCAGCACTGACTGTTTGCTCCTCCATGTACCCCCACTCCCGCTAGCGTTAAGCTATAAAGGACTTAATGTACGCTCCTTGGTTCTGCTGTTGTCTGCTTTACTACAGCGCGGGTCGACTTTCACATGGTACTTCGTCAAAAGAGGGGACTTAAATGAGGGTCTTGTCGTGCGGATGTGGAGAGGACATGTCCTCATGAGGGAGAATCCAGAACTTGGGGCTCACCAGTTAAAAATAAGGGGCCACCCATTTAAAACAATGGCAGGGAAATTTTCTCCCTTAGAGGGCAGTTTGTAACTCTCTAAGGGTGGTGGAAGCAGAGTCTTTGAATCTTTTTAAAGCGGAGGTAGACAGATTCCCCAAGAGCAAAGGGGTGGAAGGTTACCGTAGATAAGCAAGAATGCAGAGTTGAGATTATAATCAAACCAACCATGATCTTATTGAATGGTGGAGAAGGTTGAAGGGCATGTGGCGACTCCGAAGATATTTATTAGTCACATGTACATCAAAACATACAGTGAAATGCATCTTTTTGCGTAACTGAGAACGTGCTGGGGGCAGCCCGCAAGTGTCGCTACTCTTCTGGCGCCAACATAGCATGCCCACAATATCCTAATCTGTACATCTTTGCAATGTGGGGGGAAACCGGAGCACCCCGAGGAAACCCACGCAGATATGGGGAGAACGTACAAACTCTTTACAGGCAGCAGTGGGAATTGAACCCAGGTCGCTGGCGGTTCAATAGCATTACACTAACCACTATGCTACCGTGCTGCTGCTGGTCTGTATGTTTATATGTTGTTAATATGCCCTTTATTGGGTAATCTTCTGGACAAACATCGGAGAAATAAAGATTTAAGGCCATTGTACGTTGAGTCTAACAAACATCTCTTAATTCAATGATAATTTCCACTAAAGTACTGTGGCAGCTAGTACCTGCACAGGGAGATCCCTCAAACAGCAGTGAGATAATCGGCTAGTGTATCAGGTTTTGCTTCTGGAGTTGGTCAGAAGCCAGTGATGGTCCCTGTGATAGTTCCAGTCAACAACTGCCCTGTTTTCAGCGTGGAGAACGAGGTTTCTTATGAGGGGACAGGAGCTGGTTGACCCTGAAAAGTACCTGAAGAAATCACTGTCCTTAAATCTTTCTGATGCCAGTTGAAGTTCCTCCTGCATTAAAACAGTTAACATTGAATATAAATCCTAACTTATTTTTGCTGCAAAACCTAGAATGTAACTGGGTTCTGAATTCATTCTGCAGGGTTCTTATATAAAAATCATCCCACACTGACTCTCAGCCGATGACACGTTTTGGAATGAGTCATGACTGCATAAATTAAATTCCATGTTTTAGGTGGGTTCAGGCCTAGAAAGACCTGGGGGAATATGTTCACAAATCTCTGAAGGTACCTTTTCAAGGCACCGGTTTCCTGAATTAAAAAAATATGGATTAAGGTATCGGAAGAGACTTTCAGAATCTCAGGACATCCTGAAACACTTCACAGCCGAAGAAATACTTTGTGTCATCACGGCACAGAACAACGCATGGAAAATGTGCCAGCTTCTCTATGTGCAGCAAGCTGCTGTAAAAAGCAGTGTGATAAATGGCGATATGGTATATTTTTGTGATGTTTTTTGAGCATAACTGTTGTCCAGGACACCAGGGACGAAGACTGGGAGAACAAAGCAGGATTAGTGTATTTGAACTCAATGGACCATAGGATTCATTTCTGTGCCATGACCTTCAAGAACCCTCTTCAAAAGAGTGCTATTGATTCTGTCACATCCACCTGAGAGATCAGATGAGTCTCTGGCTTAACATCTCACCAGAAACTGCAGTACTCCCTCGAAACTAACCTGGACTCTCAGGACTGATTCTTGTGCTCACATCTCCAAAATGGAATTTGACCTCCCAATCTTCTTATTCAGATACAATGGAACAGTCCACCAATTCAGAGCTGACAACACATAAATCGAAGCAGAACCTGTAAAAGCAAGGAAGTAATACTATATATTTTTAAAAAAACAGATCATCGTTTAGACCTTGACTGTGAAAGATTCTGGACACCACATTTTAGGGAGAACATCAACATGGAAGAGGAACACCACGCACTGGAACTCAGCGGGTCGGGTAGCGGCTATGGAGGGAAATGGACAGTCGGCGTTTCTGGGTCGAGACCCTTCAGGGTCCTGATGCAGGTTCTCGACTCGAAACGTCGACTGTCCATTTCCCTCCATAGACACTGCCCGACCCGCTGGGCTCCTCCAGCGCTTTGTGTGTTGCTCCAGATATCCAGCATCTGCAATCTCTTGTGTCTGCAACAAGCAGGAGCAGACTAGTTATGAGTGAAAGACCAGAGAAGCTGGGATTATTCTCCTTAAACAGAGAAAAGGAGATTTAATAGAGGCCATCAAATTCCAGAGCAGGTCAAGAAAGACCGTTCCAATTGGCAAGAGGGGTCACCAACACGCAGATCCATGGAATTCATTACAGTTGATCTGGACTGAATTTACAAAACCCGTGTGGTTCATAAAATCAGGAGAGGCCAAGTGGGATCAATGGCCGCCGTACCCACAGTCCCCCGCGCCCTGGAAACCCCTCCGTTGGACACGAGTCCCGGGTGGGGTGGGGGTGGGGGGAGGGTCCGTCCCCAGTGCGGCGCTTCTGAGGTCCGCACCCATTCTTCCCCCAGCTGCGGGGGCTGCAACTGCCCCAACCCCAACCCCGGCCCCGGCGTTGATTATAAGGCGCCACCCAACGCCACCATCCGCCGCCTACCTTGCCGGGACATCAGCCGGGCCCTCACTGCGCATGCGAGGAAAGCGGCCTCTGGCGCCTGCACCGTGTTGTTCCACCGATAGGGCGCTTTCTGAAGCGCGGAGATCTCTGGGTAATGGAGGCCTCGCTTGATCCTGTTTCAAAGCTTGAATCAACAGCGCCTTCCTCATATCTCCCTCATCGGCTGGCCGCCAAAGTGAAGGTTAGAAACGGTAGACGTGAGTGCATTATCTTCCAAAATCCCAGAAGACTGGAAAACTGCACAGGAAAGGAGGGAGACAGAAAGAGGGGAAAACAGTAAGTTGACCTGTCATCAGGGGGAAAAGTTGGAATCCACTTTGGTGACAGGACCTTTTGCAAAATCATGAAGCAATTCAACAGATTCAACAGGCTTTTATGAAAAAGAAATTAGTTTTGATGAATTTATGAGTCGTTGAGGATGTAACAGACAGGGTGGATAAAGGGGAACCAGCAGATGTAGTGAATTTGGATTTCCGAAAGGAAATGAGGTGCCACGTGAAAGGTTACTGCACAAGGTAATAGATCACAGCGTTAGGGGTTATATGTACTGCACGGTCAGATATTGGCTTGCTAACAGAAAACACTGGGGATAAATTGATCATATTCAGGTTGGCAACTGTAATTGGAAAAAGTAGCATAGAGATCAGTGCTGACAGTAGGATGTCAAGGCCTTGGAAAGAGTGAAGGTTAGAATTACCAGGAGATGAGCAACTTGAGTCACGGGGAGAGACTGCAGCAACCGAGTTTGTTTTCAGAGCAGAGACAGTTTAAACAATATTTGGTAGAGGTGTTTCAAAATCATTTATAGGTTTGAGAATAAGAATAATAATAGCAATAAGGATAAATAAATTTAGACCATGTGGTATTGGGGGTACTGATGAAAGTGTCCTGACTGGTTAGATCATGGTCTGGTACGGCAATTCAAATGCGCAGGAATGTAAGAAGCTGCAGAGAGCAGTGGACTCAGCCCAATACATCACGGGCACATCCCTCCCCACCATCGGGAGTATCTACAGGAGGAGCCGTCATCAAAGATCCCCACCATCCAGGCCATCGCAACTGCCGGGCAGGAGGTACAGAAGCCTGAAGTCCCTCACCACCAGGTTCAAGGACAGCTACTTCCCTTCAACCATTCGGTTCTTGAACCAAACGGCACAACCCTAATCAATGCGACACCATGACCACTTTGCACTAACAGTGACGTTGTGATTGTTTTTTTTTGTTCTAATCACGTTCTTACATAGAACATAAGTACAGCCCTTTGGCCCACGATGTTGTGCTGATGAATATAAACCTTATCCACATTCAATATATCCCCCTCTTGACTTCACCTCCCATAACCCTCTATTTTTCTTTCATCCATGTGCCTATCTAAGAGTCTCTTAAATTACCCTATTGTATCGGCCCCTACCAGCCCCCAGCAGTGCATTCCAAGCACCCACCACTCTCTAACCTACCTCTAACATCTCTCCTGAACTTTCCTCCACGCACTGTAAATGGGTGACCTCTAGTATTGGCCATTACCGCCCTGGGGAAAAGGTGCTGGCTGTCCACTCTGTCTATGCCTCTCACAATCTTATACACCTCTATCAAGTTGCCTCTCATCCTCTGTTGCTCCAAAGAGAAAAGCCCAAGCTCACTCAACCTCTCCTCATAAGACATGTTCTCCAATCTAGGCAGCATCCTGGTAAATCTCCTCTGCACCCTCTCCAAAGCTTCCACATCCTTCCTGTAATGTGGCGACCAGAACTGAACGCGATACTCCAAGTGTGGTCTAACCAGAATCTCATAGAGCTGCAACATCACCTCGCGGCTCTTAACTCAATCCTCCTGCTAATGAAGGCCAACACACCATATGCCTTCTTAACCACCTTATCAACTTGCATGGCAACTTTGAGGGATCTATGTACATGGACCCCAAGATCCCTCTGTTCCTCCAAACTGCTAAGAATCCTGCCATTAACCAAGTGCTCTGACTTCAAGTTCGATCTTCCAAAGTGTATCACTTCACATTTCTCCGGATTGAACTCCATCTGCCACTTCTCGGTCCAGCTCTGCATCCTGTCTAAATCCTGTTGCAACTTACGACAACCTTCTGCACTATCTACTACACCACCAACTTTCATGTCATCAGCAAACTTACCAACTCACCCTTCCACTTCTTCATCCAAGTCAATTATAAAACTCATAAAGAGCAGGGGTCCCAAAACAGATCCCTGCGGAACACCACTGGTCGCTGACCTCCAGGTCGGATACTCCCCTTCTACAACCGTCCTCTGCCTTGTGTGGGCAAGCCAATTTTGAATCCACACAGCCAACTTTTCCATGGATCCCATACCTCATGACTTTCTGGATGAGTCTACCATGGGGAACCTTGTCAAACACCTTGCTAAAATCCATATATACCACATCCACCGCACTACCTTCATCAATTTGTCTTGTCACTGCCTCGAAAGACTCTTAGGCTTGTGAGGCACAATCTGCCCTTCACAAAGCCATGTTGACTATCCCTAATAAGACTATGCTTCTCCAAATGCCCATAAATCCTGTCCCAAAGAATTCTCTCCAATAGTTTACACACCACTGACGTGAAATCCACTGGTCTATAATTCCTCGGATTATCCCTTTTACCTTTCTTGAACAATAGACTAACGTCTGCTTTCCTCCAACCCTCTGGTACCGCTCCTGTGGCCAGAGAGGACGCAGAGATCATTGTTAACACTCCAGCAATCTCTTCCCCTGCCTCCCACAGTAACCTGAAGTATATCCTCTCTGGTCCCAGGGACTTACCCATCCTAATGCTTTTCAGTAGCTCCAACACTGCTTCTTTCTTAACCTCGACATGCTACAGCACATTTGCCTGTTCTACGATGACCTCACGTTCGTCTACGTCCCTCTTCCTGGTGAGCACTGAAGCAAAGTATTCATTCAGGACCTCCCCTACCTCCTTCACCTCCAGACACAGTTTCCTCCCTTATCCCTGAGCGGTCCTACCCTCACCCTAGTCATCCTCTTGTTCCTCACATATGTATAGAACGTCTTAGGGTTTTCCTCAACCCTACTTGCCAAGGTCTTCTCATGTCCATTTTTAGCTCTCCTAAGTCCCTTCTTAAGGTCCTTCCTGACTACCTAATAACTCTCAAGAGCACTGTCTGATTTTTGCTTTCTAAATCTTAAATATGCTTCCTTCTTCCTCTTGACTAAATCTCCCACCTCTCTTGTTAACCATGGTTCCTTCACCCTACCTTCCTTTCCTTGTCTCAGTGGGACAAACCTGTCTAGAACCCCATATATTTGGTCCCTAAACAACCTCCACATTTCTGCGGTGCATTTACCAGAGAACATCTGTTCCCAGTTTACACTCCCAAGTTCTGGCCTAATACCATCGTAATTTGCCCTCCCCCAATTAAATACTTTCCCATAATGTCGGCTCCTATCCTTGTCCATGGCTATGCTAAAGGTCAGGGAGTTGTGGTCACTATCCCTGAAATGCTTGCCCACCGAGAGGTCCGTCACCTGACCAGGTTCATTGCCTGGTACCAGATCCAGGGTGGCCTCTCCTCTACTCGGCCTGTTCACATAATGTGTCAGGGATCCTTCCTGTACACACCTAACAAATTCTGCCCCATCTAAACCTTTTGCACTACGGAGGTGCCAGTCAGTATTAGGGAAGTTGAAGTCACCCATGACAACAACCCTGCTATTTTTGCACCTTTCCAAAATCTGCCTACTTACCTGCTGCTCAGCGTCCTGGTGGCTATTCTGAGGGCCTATAGAACACCCCCAACAGAGTGATCGCTCCCTTCCTGTTTCTGACTTCCACCCACACTGACTCAGTGGATGATCCCTCTATGATGTCCTCCCTTCCTACGGCTGTGATACTATCTCTGATTAGCAATGCCAACCCCCAACCCTTCTACCCCCTTCCCTCTCCTTTTTGAAACATCTAAACCCCAGAACCTCGAGCAGCCACTCCTGCCCTTGCGACAGCCAAGCCTCTGTAATGGCCACAACATTGTAATTCCATGTACTCAACCGTGCTCTAAGTTCATCACCCTTATTCTTAGCACTTCTTGCATTGAAGTAAACACAGTTCAACCCATCTAACTGACAGCATTTATGCCCTATTCCCTGTCTATACTTCCTGACATTCTCTGTACAAATCGCATCTACTTCTACCCCAACTGATCCATCCTCTAATCTGACACTCTGGTTCCCATCCCCCTGCCAACCTAGTTTAACCCTCCCCAACAGCTCCAGCAAACCTGCCCACAAGAACATTGGTCCCCCTCGAGTTCAGGTGTAACCCGTCCCTTTTGTAGAGGTCAAGCCTACCCCAGGAGAGATCCCAATGATCCACAAATCTGAACCCCTGCCCCCCCTGCACCAACTCTTCAGCCACTCGTTAGTCTGCCGTATCTTCCTATTCTTTTCTTCCCTGGCACGTGGCACAGGCAATGATCCAGAGATTACTATACTTGCTTTTCAGCTTCCTTCCTAACTCCCAAGACTTGCTCTTTGGGACCTCATCCCTCATCTTACCCATGTCGTTGGTGCCAGTGTGCACCACGACTTCTGGATGCTCAACCTCCCCCTTAGGAATGCTGCGCACTCGATCCGAAATGTCTCCAACCCTGGCACCTGGGATGGCAACATACCACCTGGGAGTCTCATCCTTGTTCTTTCTCGTAAAAATTGGGTATAGTTTATGTTTTTCTTGTGAATGCTGCTTATATGATGCTCTGTGCCTGTGGTGCTACTGCAGGTAAGTTTTCATTGCACCTAGTGTATGCATGTATGTACTGATGCATTGACAATAAACTCGACTTTGACTTTGAATATATTGCCATGTATTGAAAACTGGTTAACAGACAAAAGACAGAGGACAGGATGAACAGGTCATTTTTGGGTTGGGAGGTTGTGACAATTGGGCACCACAGCGATGAGTCCTAGAGATCAAGTATAATGTGTCTAAGTTTTCTGATGGAAGGAAGTTGGAGAGTAGTGTGAATGGTGAGGAGGATGCAGCAAGGAGATATTTACTTATTAGTCACATGTACATGAAACACACGGTGAAATGCATCTTTTTGCGTCACTGAGGATGTGCTGGGGGCAGCCCGCAAGTGTCGCCACGCTTCCGGCGCCAACATAGAACGCCCACAACTTCCTAACCCGTACGTCTTTGGAATGTGGGAGGGAACTGGAGCATCCGGAGGAAACCCACGCAGACACAAGGGGAGAACGTACAAACTCCTTACAGACAGTGGTGGGAATTGAACCCGGGACGCTGGCGCTGTAGTAGCGTTATGCTAACCGCTACACTACCAGAGTCAGGAAAAAATAGACAGTTAAGTGAATGGGCAAGGCCAGGGTGGATAGAAAAATTGAATATTTTTGGAAGAGGAAGAGGTTAAAAGGTGACACGAGATTCTGAAGATGCTGGAATCTGGAGCAACACACACAAAGCGCTGGAGGAACTCAGCAGGTCAGGCAGCATCCACGGAGGGAAATAAACAGTCGATGTTTCGGGTCAAGACCCTTCATCAGGACTGGAGAGGAAGAGGGCAGAAGCCAGAAGGAAGGGGAAGGGGAAGGGGAAGGGGAGGAGCACAGGGGATGGGCGAGTCCAGGTGAGAGGGGGGAAGGTAGGTGGGTGGGGAAAGGGGGATGAAAGGGAATGATGTAGGAAGCTGAGAGGTGATACATGGAGATGCAAAGGGCTGAAGAAGAAGGAATCCTATAGGAGAGGACAGTAGACCGTGGAATAAAGGGAAGGTGGGGAACAGAGGGAGGTGATCGGCAGGTCGTGAGGGCGAGAGAGGGGAAAGAGCAAGAGTGAGGGGGGCCACAGGAATGAGGGAAAAACAGCGGGAGTTGGAAAAAAGGGGAAAACAGAGGGAAGGGGTAACCAGAAGTTAGAGATATGGGGTTGAGGCCGTCAGGTTGGAGACTCCCAACCTGGTATGAGCTGTTATTGCTCCAACCTGCGTCCGGCCTCAACGTGGCAGTAGAGGAGGCCGTGGAAAGACATGTCGCTGTGGGAATGGGAAGTGGATTTGAAGTGGCTGGCCACCGGGAGATCCTGGCAGCTGCAGCGGATCAGAAGGAGTTGGTATTCAGTGCAACCTTGTCCTTGTACGTGATCCACTGATAGTTAACGTAGCAGGTACAGCAAGCAATTAGGAAGGGAACGGGGAGCAGTTCGAAGGGGGCAAAAGGCCAGCTCCTACCCTATTTCTGAATGAAGAGTCAGTATCCAGACACAGATTTAAAGCAAGTGGCATAAATTCCAGAGGTGAGACTGAGGAAAAAAATGTTGGAGACACTCAGCAGGTCAGGCAACATCTGTGGAAATATTGTGAATGTTTGGACTTGAAGATCATTTGTCAGAAATGGGGAGGTGAGAAAATACGTTGGTTTTAGGTGACACACAGGGTAAGGAGGGGATGGACAGAGCAATGGGAACATCTCAGAGAGGGGGAGACCAGGGTTTCCAAGGTGACTACAATATTTACTGAGGCATTTGGTTAATAGATTAACAAGGGAGTTAGAGAGGAAAAATAAACTGAAATTTTTTGAAAACCCTGAAAGTGGCGTCACAGGTAGACAGGGTGGTGACGGAGGCTTTTGGCATGCTGGCCCGAATCAGTCAGGGCACTGAGTACAGAAGTTGGGACGTTATGTTGCAGTTGTACAAGGCGCCGGTGAGACTGCATTTGGAATATTGTGTTCAGTTTGGGTGGCCGTGCTATAGGAAAGGTATCATTCAGCTGGAAAGAGTTCAGAGGAGATTTACGAGGA
The DNA here is from genome assembly GCF_009764475.1 of Pristis pectinata. Lineage (NCBI taxonomy): Eukaryota > Metazoa > Chordata > Chondrichthyes > Rhinopristiformes > Pristidae > Pristis > Pristis pectinata. The sequence goes on along the minus strand of NC_067416.1, from coordinate 50,082,072 downwards.
TGTTGCCAGGACTCCAGGGACTGAGTTCTGGAGAGAGGTTGAGCAGGTTGGGACCTTTTTTCATTGGAGCAAAGGAGAACGAGGGGGTGACCTTATAGGGGTGTACAAAATCATGAGGGGCATAGACAGGGTCAATGTGCAGAGTCTTTTCCCCAGGGTTGGGTAAAATCAAGATCTAGAGGGCATAGGTTTAAGGTGAGAGGGGAGAGATTCAATAGGAACCTGAGGGGTAAATTTTTCACCAGATGTGGAATGAACTGTTGAGACAGATGTGCATTAACAATACTTTAAAGGTAGCTGGACAGGTACATGGATTAAGCTTTAGAGGGATATGGGCCAAACACAGGCAAATGGGACTAGCTCAGATGGGGATCTTGGTCGGCATGGACAAGCTGGGCAGAAGGGACCATTTCTATGCTGTATGACTTTGACTAAACAAAGGGATAGGTAAAGGTTGCAAAATGCGACCCGAGCTATTGCTGAACCTGAAACCAAGAGGAGAATGCTGGAAACACCCAGCAGATCAAGCAGTGCCTGAGGAGGGATGGCCAATTTCTATGGGATGAGCGTGGATCCGACCAGGGAAGCTGGAACTAACCGTTGACCAGCAGAACTGTGGTGGAACAATGGGCTGCCCTCAGGGAAGAGGCAGCTGAAGCACATCCCCGTGAAGAACAAAGGAACAAGTGGATTCAGTGCTCCCTGGATGATGACAGAGATTGAGGCGAAACAAAAAGGCTGCTCATGGCAAGTGCCGGGTTGCAAATACAGAGAACCAGACTGACTGCAGCAGAACCAGGGCGGGAGAGGAGAAAACTAAAATAAGAGAGGATCTTGAGAAAAGATTAGCTGGGAATCCAATGGTGCTATCACCTTGGGGACAGTAAAACGATCGTACATGGAGGAGGGAGGGTGATTAAGCACAAAATGGTGACTTCCAACTTAATAACGGAGGAGATGGATGACATTGAGAAATAGATAACACGGAGTAATTGGAAAAAAATGTCTGAATATAGAAGTGGATAAGTCACCAGGACTGGATAGGATGCATCCTAGAATTCTATGGGAAGAAATTGCAGGGACACAGACCGCCCAGTGACCCGGGTTCAATTCCCGCCACTGTCTGTAAGGAGTTTGTACGTCCTCCCCGTGTCTGCGTGGGTTTCCTCCGGATGCTCCGGTTTCCTCCCACATTCCAAAGACATACGGGTAGGTTAACATGGGTGTAAATGGGCGGCGCAGACATGTTGGACCGGAAGGGCCTGTTACCGTGCTGTAAATAAAGTTTTAAAGTCTTAAAAAGTTTTAAAATTCAGGAGAATGGCTTTTCTCCCCCCTTATTTTGTCTGCCCCTCCACTTACCTCTGTCTCCCAACCCCATCCCTACCCCTCCCCAACCTGGCTCGATCTACCCGTCAGCCTTCACCGCCCCCACCCCCTCAATCCGCCAATCATCCACTGGCCCCAGTCCCACCACACCTCATCTTTACGCTGGCCGTCTCCCCTCTCCACTCTTGAGTCCTGACGCGGGGTTTCAACCCGAAACGTCGACAGTCCCACAGATGCTGCTCAACCTGTTGAGTTGCTCCAGCAGATCATTTGTTGCTGTGAATTCAGGAGTAACTTCTTCCCCCCCCCCAGAGAGTGGCCACAATGTGGACCCCACTCCCACAGAACGTGCTTGAGGTGAACAATACAGGTACATGGAAGTAGAAGGTCAATGAACAAAGAGGGGAGAAAAACAGTAGAAGGATATTCCGCCGGTGAAAAAGAAGAGACAGCTGGTGTGATGAATAAACAGTGGCAAGAACTAGATGGGATGAACAGCTTTGTCTTTGTACTCTTGTATTCTATCCATCGCAGAGTCAAAGGGCTTGCAAAAATCTTTAAAAGAACATTGATTTATTTGATATATATTCCAAGTACTACCCTCCAGCCCATTTATTACAACAACCAGGGTCCAATACTGTGTGATCAACAGTAGCAATAACTGCAGGATAGAACTCCTGCGGGCACTCGTGTCTCGACAGCTGCAGCGTTTAAATATTGAACAGGTAAACATTTCTCCGTTGATATTCAAAGATCCGTGACATTCAGATGCTGACAAATCGATTGACTCGATCAGACTTTGATGCGTTGTTCATTTTGAGGTTTCCGCTGTTAATTCCTCCCCTTCTGGTACTCTGCAAAAGCCGTGGACAGAAGTCGCCATTAACAGCAGGTTGTTAATCTTTCCCCCCAGTGTGAACTCGCTGGTGTGTCAACAGATGGGATGACTGAGTGAATCCCTTCCCGCACTCGGAGCAGGTGAACGGCCTCTCCCCTGTGTGGACCCGCTGGTGCCTCATCAGGCTGGACGAGCGAGTGAATCCCTTCCCGCACTCAGAGCAGGGGAACGGCCGCTTTCTGTCGTGAAGCTGCTGGTGTGTGAACAGGTTGGATGACAGAGTGAATCCCTTCCCACACTCGGAGCAGGTGAACGGCCTCTTCCCGGCGTGAACGACCTGGTGCCGTAGCAGATGCGACGACTGAGTGAATCCCTTCCCGCACTCGGAGCAGGTGAACGGCCGCTCCCCAGTGTGGACTATCTGGTGCGACAACAGATGGGAGGACTGAGTGAACCCCTTCCCGCACTCCAGGCAGGTGAACGGTCTCTCCTCGGTGTGGACTCGCTGGTGGGTCAGCAGAATGGATGACCGAGTGAACCCCTTCCCGCACTCGGAGCAGGTGAACGGCCTCTCGCCGGTGTGGACCCGCTGGTGGGTCAGCAGCCGAGATGAATGGCTGAATCCCTTCCCACAGTCAGAGCAGGTGAACGGTCGCTCCCCGGTGTGAAGCCGCTGGTGCCTCACCAGAGCACTGGATCGCTTAAAGCCTTTCCCACAGCTGGAGCACTGAAATGGGTTCATCGGTGTGGAGGCAAGGGTGTTAAACAGGAGGATAAATCAGTGAGCCACTTCCTAGACACACAGCACGTTAAGGCCTCTCACCAATGGAACGCACAAGTTTCCAGCTGGGACAGCTAACTTTCTTCCAGTGATCAACTTATTTCGATGTACACGTGACTAATAAAGATATCTTATCTTACTGTCCTGATCAAAGTGTTATCTTGAAATTATTTGCCCGCTCCTTCACATCGGTCACTTGATCAAAACCTCTCATGCACACACACACACAACGGGCACAATCAGGTCTCCCCACCATGAAAGGGACGATGTCTCTCTGGCTCTAAGTGCCCAATGTTCTTTCCCTTCTCCGTTCTGAAAATCTGACTCCGCTGCGTGTCTCAGTGCCTTGACCGTCACAGCAGTGTTTGAAATAAGTTTCCCAGAGACAGATTGGGCAAATGTTTCTCCTTTGATATCCTTAGACCAGTGATACCAGATGCTGATGAATCAATTGACTCAGTCAGACTTTGACATGTTGTTCGGTTTGAGATTCCTGTTGTTAAATCCTCCCCTTCTAATACCCTGCAAAATGGGTTTAGAAAAGCCATTGTTAATTACAGAATATAAATCCAGAACAGATGGTGACTTAAGCAGTACCATTCTCAGCTCTTGAGATTGTGGGCTAACATCAAACATCAGAGACTTGAACTCTAATACCTAGCCTGTTGCTCCACTGCAGTGCTGATGGGGTGCTGTTCTACCAGAAGTGCCCTGCAGGCAGGAGTCAACACCAGGAGTTGGTGGACCAGAACTTACATGTTCACTGGTAAGTATCTGGGCTCCAATTAGAGACTAAATCTCATGAAGTATCCAGAGAACTAAAGGTGATCCACTGGACTTTAGGAGGCAGAGACAAGAAGTGTGGTAAGAATCCTGAGAAACCTCCATTCAGGCCTCTTAAGTTGTATTTGATGGAAGAGCTCATTTCATAAACATAAGTAGTTTTTGATTTTTTTTTTCTTTATCTTATATACAATTGTTTCTCTTACCCAAGAGAAATAATAATAAGCAAAGAAGAGTCTAATTTCAGGCAAACTCACCAAGAACATAATCAGCAGAGGACTCGTGTCTTCATACCATGAGAACACAGCGGATCTTTCACCCCAGCACAACTCTCCTGAAGTAACCTCCCTAGATTTCCTTCAGATTTAAGCATCTTTCGATATTGGTCTTGAGTTTACTCAGCGACTGAGCCTCCAATGCCTCTTGGGGAAAGAATTCCAATGATTTATTGTCCTCCAGGTGAAGAATCTTCTCACCTTACGCCTAAATGGAAGAGCCCCTTATTGAGACAGTGATCTCTGGTTCTAGACACCCCAGCCAAGAGAAGTCATCCTTGCATCTACTATTGTAAGAATTTTGTACGTTTCCACGAAATCACCTCTCATTCTTCTAAACTAAAGATTAAAGGCCGAGTCTACTTAATTTCTCCTCACATGACAAACTCGCCATCTTAGGCATCAGCCTGATGAACTTTCAAGGCACTCTCTCACAAGAAGACCATTCCTTTGTAAAAAAAAACAGAAAATGCTGGAAACGCTCAGCAGGTCAGGCAGCATCTGTGGAGAGAGGAACAGAGTTCGTTTCATCTGTTCTGACCCAAAATGTTAACTCTGTTTCTCTCTCCACAGATGCTGCCTGATTTGCTAAGTGTTTCCAGCAGTTTCTGTTTATTTCAAATTACCAGCATCTGCAGATTTTTGTTTTCTTTCTTTCCCCACCCCAGCAGTTTTCCTTAGATTGGGAGACCAGACCAGACCACACAATTGTCCACCTGTGTTCTCACCAGGGCCCCAAAACATTGTACTAAAACTTCTTTACCCTTGTACTCAGTTCCTCCTGTCGTAACAGCCAATATACCGTTTGCCTTCCTATTCCTTGCCGTACTTGCACATTAACTTCCAATGATTTGTGTTAAAAAGAACCCTGACCCTCTGAACACCAACACCTTTCAACCTCTCGCCAGTTAAAAAGTGCTCTGCTGTTCTAGTTTATTCTATCAAAGTGGGTGACCCCACAGCTTTCTATATTATATTCCACTTGTCTATTGACTTAACCTACTATATTGCTCTAAAGCCTCTCTGTGTGTTCCACACAAATTTGTATCCTCAACACACTGGATGTATTGCATATGGTTCCCCTATCCAAATCATTGACACAGGTGTACGTTATGAACAGCTCAAGCCTCAGCATCCATCCCTGCTGATCATAGCCTCCCAATCCAAAAATAACCTCTTATTCCTAACTCTGTTAACTGTCTGTTTAATTAACCCCCATTTTGTTTAATAACCTCCTGTGTCGCACCTTATCAAAGGCCTTCTGAAAATCCAAATGCACCACATCCACCGGTTTCATTTGCCTTTTGGCAGAAAAGATAAAAAAGCCCATCATATAAGTGTCGAGAGACTGCAGGTCTCTAAGATACAGAGGACCTGGGTGTCCAAGTGCAAAAGGCTAGTATGCGAGTACATTAAGAAACTAGGAAACCTAATAGAATATTATCTCTTGCTGCTAGGGGGATTGAAAGCAAAGTAGATAGGGCACTGGTGAGACTACATCTGCAGCACTGAGTTCAGTATTCATCTCCTTACTTAAGGAACAATGTTACCACGGTGATCCAGTTCAGAGAAGGACTAGCACCTGGAAATGGGCAGGTTATCTTATGAAGGGAGGTTGATCAGACTGGACTTGTATCTGCTGGATTTTCAAAGAGGGGACATATTTGAAACCAGTTCCCGAAGGGTCTTGACGGGCTGAATGCAAAGACCAGTTCCTTTTACGGGAGAGTCTGGAACTAGGTGTCATGTAAAAAATGAGGTTGCCCATTTAAGACAGAGATGGAGTACAACTTCGCCCCAACATAGTTTCTCCTGTCTCAGTCTATAAGAGACGTTTCCCAAACCACCACAGCCATCTCCTAAGAAACAAAAGAAATTGGAGCAGGTGTGGGCCCTCTGGTCTTTGAACATTCACCATTCATTCAGATCACAACTGATCTTTTACCTCAGTGCTATTTTCCTCCATATCCCTTGATTTCCTTAACATCCAGAAATCCATTTATCTGTTTTGAACAAACATAATGATGGCTTACACAGCCATCCCAGGTAGAGAACCCCAAAGCTTCACCATCTCCTGAGGGAAGAAATTTCTCGTCTCAGTCCTCAACGGCCAACCCCATTTTCTAAAAGTGTGCCCTTGTCCTGGACTCCTCCATCAGGGGAAATATTCTCCCCTGCATCTAGCCCGTTGAGTCCCAAGTTTTGATGAAATCTAAACTCTGAAGAAAGCTGTGCCAATATACTCCGTTCCCTCCTCATACAGCAAACCCACCATCCCTGGAACCAGCATGGTGAATATTTGCATTCCCTCTGTGGCAAAGGAGGCCAAAGGTAGACACAACACTCCAGGTGCAGTTCAACCATTCGGTTCCTGAATCCCAACCAGCACAACCCTAATCACTAGGGTTTAGCAACACTATGACCACTTTGATCATTTTGCACTATAATGGACTCTAATTGTGTTCTTTCTTGTAAAAATTGTGCTTAATTGACACTTAATTTATGTTTTCCTTGTGAATGCTGCTGATCTGATGCTGTGTGCTTGTGATGCTGCTGCAAGTAAGTTTTTCACTGCATGCCCTTGTGCAGATGACAATAAACTCGACCTTGACTTTAAGTTTCACCAAGGCCCAAACAGTTGCAATAAGACTTGCTCTTGTAATTGAACCCCCACCCGCACCCCCACCTCACAGTAAAAGCAAACATACAACGTGCCCTAATCACTTGCTGCCTTGTGACTTGTTAGCCATGTTGGCCAGTGACTTGTGTACAACCACACCCAAGTCCCTTTGAAGATCTTCAGCACTCATTTCACGAATACTCTGGTTTTCTATCACACGCACTAACTGGATAACCTCACATTTTCCACATTATATTCCATCTGTCACGCTCTCGCCTACTAATTCAGCTTGCCCATATCCCCTTGAAGCCTCCTTACATCACGATCCCACCACATCTGCTATAATCTGCAAATTTGTTAATTCGGCATTTTGTCCTCTTAACAAGACCATTGGTGTGGGTGGTGAATAGCTGAGCCCCAATCCCCATTCCCTGCAGTTACCCATCAGTCACAATTGTCCAACCCAAGAAAGATCCATTTAGTTCCACCCTTTAGACCACATGCCTTTGTGGTTGGTTAGTTTAGATTTAAAACCCTGGTTTCAGACCGAATTAAATAATTTTCAGTCCTCACACAAAATTCACTATGATCACTTATAATGAAAAACCCAATAACCACAGAAAATGAATTAACCCTTCCTTATTGCTCAGTGCCAGACCTACAATAACCCGTTCCGCTGTTGTCTCGATCAATATGTTGAAGAACCATCCATTCTACCACAACAAATTTGTCCACCACACGACCACTGCTAATTTGACGTGTGTAGCCCATCTATCAAGCCCTCCATTTTTGTTGTATTACCCGTTACATTTTGCCTCTAATTTCCTGACATTAATACCCTACACAACACTCCTGTTTGGGGACCTTTTGAAAACTCTCATTTTATTTTGCCCCTTGCTGTTTCATAGATCCACCCAAGCTGATTCTCAAGAAAGACCGCAGATGCTGGAAATCTGGAGTGACATGCTGAAGGAACTCAGCAGGCCTGACTGATCCAAACTGATTCTATTTCTTAACTTATGATCTTCTCTATTTATCTCATTTTTTATTACCAGGTCTACCCAGTCTCCTCTTCCATTTACCTCTATTAAAAAAGTTAAGTACAATGAAATTTAAATTTAAATGTCTTGCTTGGGTCACTCTGCAACCATGTCTCTGCAATGGCTGAACCTGTTTATTTCTATACGTGCCATTTACCAACCTACCTTGTTGTAAAAAGTAAGACAAAGGCAGAAGGGGGAATGGCTGACAACGCTGAAGATCAAGAAATGAAATCTGTTTGGGTGGAGCTAAGAAACAGCAAGGGGCAGAAAAAAAAGTTTTGAAAAGGTGCACCTCCGCCACCTGAGAAACATTGATGACCTAAGTTCAATGTCCCCTCACCAAGTCTCCACATGCCCCATTGAAATCCCTTCAAAACCTCTTGTACATTAAAGATAAGACTCTTGACCTCACAATCTTCCTCGCTACGGCCCTTGTACCTTATTGTCTGCCTCCACTGCACTTTCTCTGCAACTGTAACACAATATTCTGTTATTACTTTTCCCTTGTACTGCCTCGATGTACTTTTGAAATGATCTGTATGAATGACCTGCAAAACTAAGGTTTTCACTGTACCTTGGTACATTTGACAATAATAAACCAATTCGCTAAGGAGGGTGGAGAAAACAGGTAACATTTGACATGACCTGGCTGAGTACATGGATGTCCTGCAATTGGACAATGGGAATTTGGATTAACTTAATGTAAGATTCTGATGGGATCAACCACTGCTTCACCAAACCTGCAGCCTTTGGAAAGTACACAAAGTGCTTCAGGATGAGGGGGAGGGGGTGAGGTGGTGAGGGTGTGAGAGGGAGGGGATGAGGGGTGGAGGGGACGAGGGGGAGGGGACGAGGAGGGGGAGGAGTCGAGTGGGAGGGAATGATGGGGGATGAGGGGGGGGGGACAGGGGAGGCGATGAGGGGGGGATGGGATGGGGGAAGGGATGGGGAGGGGACGAGGGGGGAGGGGACGAGGTGGGAGAGGGGGCATGGGGGGGGGGAGAGAGAGAGATGGGAGAGAGATGAGTGAGAAATGAGTGAGAGGGAACAATAGTTGGAAAATTCCCTGTCCATGCCTGATTCAAGGAGCCACAGGCAATGGACAGTGGATTAGTCATTACCAGCACTCAGCTCAGAAACAGACCCTTCAGAGCACCATGTCCATGCTGACCATCGAGTACCTATCCACACTCATTCCATTTATCAGCATGCAGTCCATAGCCTGCTATGCATTGGCTATTCAAGAACCTGTTTAGATAATATTTAGATATCGTGGGAGTCCCTGCCTCCACTACCCCTCAGGCAGTGTGCTCCACGTCCCAACCACTCTCCAGGTAAGAGATCTTCCTCAGTTCCTCTCTAACCCTCTTACCCCTTACCCTAAACCTACGCCCTCTAGTTTTATCTACCTCTGCTATGAGGAAAAGTTTCCTACTATCTACCCTACCTGCGGTGATTCTTCACACCTCCATTGGATCCTCTCTCAGACTCCTCCACTCCAAAGGAAACAAATTCAGGCTCTGTTCATAACTGAGACACTCCATCCCAGGCAACGTCCTGGTGAATCTGTTCTGCGCCGTCTCCACTGCAATTATGTCCTTCCTATGGTACGAGGACCAGAAATGCACACTGTGGCCTAACCAATGTTTGATATAGTTGCAACATAACCTCCCTGCTCTTGTATTACGCCCCAGCTAATGAAGCAGGTACCTCGTATGTCACCTTAACCATCTTACCTTCCTGTGCTGCCATCATTAGGAATTCTTGGACTTTCGCTTTTCCCTCAACATTCCCCAAGGCCCTGCTATTAATTGCTTATGTCTTACATCAATAAAACTAAAGAGCTGATTGCTGACTTGGGGAAGGTGGGTGAACATGCACCAGTCTACATTGGGGGAATCAGAAGTGGAGAGAGTCATCAGCTTTGAATTGCTGGGCATTAACGTGTCGGATGACCTGTCCTGGGCCCAGCACATAGATGCAATCACAAGGCAGGCGCACCAGTGTCTTTACTTTCTTGGGAGGTTCGGCTTCTCACCGGACACTCTAACAAACTTCTGCAGACGTACTGTTGAAAGTATCCTGACTGGTTGCATCATGGTCTGGTACAGCAATTTGAATGTGCTGGAATGTAAGAAGCTGCAGAGAGTAGTGGACTCTGCCCAATACATCACGGGCACATCCCCTCCCCGCCATCGGTCGTATCTACATGAGGCGCTGTCTCAAGGCAACATCCATCATCAAAGATCCCTGCCATCCAGGCCATGCCATCTTCTCGCAGCTACCATCAGGCAGGAGGTACAGAAGCCTGAAGTCCCACACCACCAAGTTCAAGAACAGCTACTTCCCTTCAACCATTCAGTTCTTGAACCAACCTGCACAACCCTAATCACCACCTCAGTACAGCAACACTATGACCACGGTGATCACTTTGCACCACAATGGTCTTTGTTTTTTTTTGTGTTCTAATTGTGTTCTTCCTTGTGGTTAATTTATGTTTTTCTTGTGAATGTTGTGTCTCTAATGCTATGTGCCCGTGATGCTGCTGCAAGTAAGTTTTTCATTGCAACTGCGCATACATGGACTTGTGCAGATGACAATGAACTCCTTTAGCTTTGACGCTTACCAGTCCTCCCAAAGTGCGTCATCTCACGCTTATCAGGTTTAAGTTCCATCTGCCATTGCTCCAAGCTTACCAACCGACTAACATCATCCTGTAGCCTGCGACTATTCTCATGATCAACGCCGTAACCAATTTTTCGTGTCCTCTGCAGACATACTAATCATACCACCTATATTTACATCCATAAACGGTATGGATCCCAGCACTGATCCCTGTGCTACACCATCGGTCACAGGCTTCCAGTCACAAGCACAATGCCGCCTATCGCCAGGCTTATTTTGGATCCAATGTGCCAGTGTGCCTTGGGCTCTCATCTTTTGGACCAAACCTCCCACGTGGGATATTGTCAAATGTCTCACTGAAGTCCATCTGGACTACATCAACATGTTTATCTGTGAAGAATGTGACTTCTACCTGGAATAACCATCTAACAAAATGAATTTGTGAAGCTCTGTTAATCATAGCCTACAGATTTTAACAGGGCAAGTGCTGTTTGTTCTGCAAGAAGCACCAATACAGATAATTGTGAAAATTATTCAGTGTTGAAGTGGGGGAAGCCAGCAATTCACACGAGAGGGAGAGAGAGAGAGCGAGAGGGAGAGAGAGCGAGAGAGAGAGCGAGAGAGAGAGAGAGAGAGAGAACTACAGGTTTCAGTGGTTCAACACATCAAAGCCCTTGGACAGGATGTGACTCATCAAATCAGTCACTGCAGAGACACTATGGTGAATGGAGAGGCAAAGTCAGGGTGCTGGTGAAAATCCAGTGGTCCGGTGTTTCAGAGAATATTTATTTAAGGAGGTTCACCAAACAAAAGTCATTTTACATGGGGAGGGAGGTGAGGATGAGGAAATGGGTGGGAGCCAAACAAGGAAACGCTCAGATGTTGTCTTATCAGCGACAGTAGAAAAGCTCAGAATCACAAATGAGGTGGCAGGATCGATGGGGTGCCATGAACGAAGGAAGGGAGATCGCCTGTGATTTAGGGAGGATGCAGAGCCATGGATTCCAGGGACAGAGGGAGGAACTGGAATTACTGACGGCAAGAAAGATGAAGCCCTACTCCCCTCCTGCTCCCCCTTTCCTTTTAGGCAGAGAGACCAGAACAGGTGACAAGACCCCACCCCACCCCCCCACCCCCAACTTAAGGATCGCAGACAGGAAGCTCAAACTGAACAAGATGTCGAGGTTTGCCAAAGTCACTCGATCCATCGGGATCTGAACGTCAAGTTCGTGTGTTCTGAGGGTGGATGGGGCTTCAGCCAAGGACCCAGTCTCTCTGGCCACCAGTGCAGTCACACTGCTCGGTAACCTGCTCTGCACGTGGCAAGGGATTTACTGGTTCATCTGGCCTTTGCAAACATGATACAGCTCACACGGGGGGGCGGGGGGGAGGGGGGAGAGGTGGGGGGGTGGGTGGGGGTTGGTGGGGGAAGAGGGCATTCACCCGCTCAGCATGTGGGAAGAGAACCGGTCAGATATCCAACTGAGGAGATGCCACCAACTTCGTAATGGAGTGAAGCTGTTCACCCGCTCCCCGTGCATGAAGGGATTCTGTTGCTCATTTAATCAGTGGAACCACCAGCAGGTTGACGGGTGACTGCAGGGGTTGGTCATTCGGTTTATTATTGTCACATGTAACAAGTACAGTGAAAAACTTTGTTTTGTACGCCATCCATACAGATCATTCAATACAAAACTGCATTGAGGGAATACGAGGGAAAACAATACAGAGCACAGAATAAACTGTTACAGTTACAGAGAGAAAGTGCAGTGCAGGCAGACAATAAGGTGCAAGGCCATAATGAGTTAGATTGTGAGGGCAAGAGTCCATCTTATCGTAAAGGTTGGATTCTTCTGTTAATCCCACCCAAGAATAAGACACTTGTCACATTTCCTAATGGCATCAAAGAATGTTGTTCGGGCCCACTGAATTCCCGCCTGCTCTCACAGCAATCCCATTTCCCCACGTTTTCTTTCCCTGTAACCCATTCCCTCACATGCCCATTAAAACCTTGCCAATTCTCCCACCAGCCATCAATCAGAGGCCACAGAGTCATACAGCACGGAAACAGACCCAGCTGGTCCATGCCAACCAAGATGCCCATCCGAGCCAGTCCCATTTGTCCGCGTTTGGCGCAAAACCTTTCAACCCATGTACCTGAGCAAACGTCTTCTAAAAGCTGTTTATTGTACTTGCCTCAACCACTTTCCCTGGCAGCTCATTCCATGTATGTACCATCCTCCGTGTAAAACAAGTTGCCCCTCAAGTTCCTATCTTTCCCCTCTCACCTTAAACCTATGCTCCCTAGTTCTTGATTCCCCAACCCTATCTGTGCCCCTTATGATTTTATGCACCTCTATCACATCACCTCTCAGTCTCCTATGCTTCCAAGGAAAAAAGTACTAGCCAGTCCAATTTACAATGTCCTTCTAACCTACCGAACACGTCTTTGGGACGTGGGAGGAAACCGGAGCACCCAGAGGAAACCTACGCAATCGCAGGGGAGAATCTATGAACACTGCACAGACAGCGCCCAAGGTGAGAACTGAACCAGGGTCGCTGGGGCTGTGAGAAAGGTGAGCTATCCACAGCTCTGCTGTACCAAGGTCACTCTCACAATTTTGATTGCTTCTGCTATTGATAATAGCCTTTATAGCATGAGGGTGTTTAATGCTAATGCATTGTGGATCCAGTGGAACTGGCTGGCCCACAGAAGGCAAAGAAGGCACGACCTGGATGAGGAAGTGGAGGGGTGGGTTAGTAAAGTTTGCGGATGACACAAAGGTCGGAGGTGTTGTTGATAGTGTGGAGGACTGTCAGAGGTTACAGCGGGACACAGATAGGATGCAAACCTAGGCTGAGAAGTGGCAGATGCAGTTCACCCCAGATAAGAGTGAAGTGGTTCATTTTTGGTAGGTCAAATATGATGGCAGAGTATAGTATTAATGGTAGGACTCTAGGTAGTGTGGGGGATCAGAGGGACCTTGGGGTCCGAGTCCATAGGACGCTCAAAGCAGCTGCACAGATTGACTCTGTGGTTAAGAAGGCATATGGTGTAGTGTCCTTCATCAACTGTGGAATTTAATTTAGGAGCCGAGAGGTATGCTGCAGTTTATATAGGACCCTGGTCAGACCCCACTTGGAATACTGTGCTCAGTTCTGGTCACCTCACTACAGGAAGGATGTGGAAGCCATAAAAAGGGTACAGAGGAGATTTACAAGGATGCTGCCTGGAATGCGGAGCATGCGTTAGGAAAGCAGGTTGATGGAACTTGGCCTTTTCTCCTTGGAGCGAAGGAGGATGAGGGGGGACCTGATAGAGGTGTATAAGATGATGAGGGGCATTAATTGGGTAGATGGTCAGAGGCTTTTTTCCTAAGGCTGAAATGGTTGCCACAAGAAGATACAGGTTTAAGGTGCGGGGTGTAGGTATAGGGGAAATGTCAGGGGTAAGTTTTTTTACTCAGAGTGGTGAGTGCATGGAATGGGCTACCGGCAACGGTGGTGGAGGCGGATTACGATAGGTCTCTTAAGAGACTTTGGACAGGTACATGGAGCTGAGAAAAATAGGGGGCTATGGGTCTCTAAGGTAGGGACATGTTCGGCACAGCTTTGTGGGCCGAAGGGCCTGAATTGTGCTGTAGGTTTTCTATGTTTCTAAATGTTAAATAAATCAATTATGCTGAGTCTACCTAACATCTCTTAAGACAGGAAAATTCCCACTGAAGTACAGTTTGCATCGGTCAGTACCTGCACAGAAAGATCCCTCAGACAACAAAGAGATGATTGTCCAGTGCATCACGTCTTGCTTCTAGTGTTGCTTGAAGCAGGACGTTGCCTTGCAGAGCACTGGGAGCAACTCCCCAATGGACAATGCGTGGAGACGGCGAGGGCTCCTGTGACAGTCCTGGAGCTGGCTGAGCTGTCGGACCAGCAAAGTACTTGGAGGAACTGCTGCCTGTGATCCTTCCCCTTAGTTCACTGATGCCCAGCTGCAATGTCCCTGCAACAAAATAGTTAAGTTTAAAATACAAAGTCAAACGTCAGAGTCGATTTTATTGTCATCTGCACAAGTACACGTATGCACAGGTGCAATGAAAACTTACCTGTGGCAGCATCACAGGCACAGAGCATCAGATAAGCACCATTCATAAGAAAAACATAAATTAAACATAAATAATGCAAAGTTTTTACAAGAAAGAACACAAATAAAGTCAATTTTAGCGCGAAGTGGTCATAGTGTTGCTATACTGAGGTGGTGATTAGGGTTGTGCAGGTTGGTTCAAGAACTGAACGGTTGAAGGGGTGAAGCTGTTCTTGCACCTGGTGGTCATAGTCATAGAGTTGCACAGCACAGAAACAGGCCCTTCGGCCCAACGCATCTATGCCGACCATCATGCTGATCTATACTAATCCCACTTGCCTGCATTGATTCCATATCCCTCTATGCCCTCCTCATTCAATTAACTGGTCCCTGTGCCTCTTAAGTGTTGTTTCTGTTCCTGCCTCCATCACCGCCTCTGGCAGCTCATTCCAGATACCAACCACTGTGTGTGTGTGAACCATTTACCCCTCAGATCCCCATTAAACCTCCCCCCCCCCTCACCTTAAACCTGTGCTGTCCTAGCTTTAGAAACCCCTGCCACGGGGAACAGACTCCGACTATCCACCCTCCTTATGCCTGTCATAATTTTATATACCCCTGTCACGTCACCCCTCAGCCTCCTTTGCTCCAGGGAAAACAGACCCGGCCTATCTCGTCTCCCCTGATAACTCAAGCCCTCCAGTCCAGCCAACGTCGTGAATCTTTTCTGCACCCTTTCTAGCTTAATCACATCTTCCCTGTAGCATGGCGACCAGAACTGCACACAATACGACATAAAGTGTGGCCTAATCAATGTTCTATACAACTGTAACATGATGTCCCAACTCTTGTACTCAATGCCCTAGCCGATGCAGGCAAGCATGCCTTAAGCATCCCTCCCCACCCTGTCTACCTGCGTCCCCATTTTCAGGGAACTTTTTTCTTGTACCCTTTGGTCTCTCTGTCCAACAATACTCCCCAAGGCCCTGCAATTCACTGTGTACATCCTGCCTGGTGGTGTGGGACTTAAGGCCTCTGTACCTCCTGCCCGACAGTAGCTGTGAGAAGATGTCGACCCCAAATTAAAATTTGCTGAAAAATTTATAGTTTTAAATGCATTTCAAGAGTCCTTGCATTGATTTGGCAGTTCCCAGCCCAAAATAATTCACAGCCAATGATAGGAGTTTGTATGTTCTCCCCGTGTCTTGTGGGTTTCCTTCCAGGTGCTCCGGTTTCCTCCCACATTCCAAAGACGTACGGGTTAGGAAGTTGTGGACATGCTATGTCTGCGCCGGAAGCATGGTGACACTTGCGGGCTGCCCCCCAGAACACTACGCAAAAGATGCATTTCGCTGTGTGTTTTGATGTACATGTGACTAATAAGATATCTTATCTTGTCTTATAAACTCAACGGGGCAGTTTCAGGGGGTTTAGGACTAGAGAGACCTGGGAAGTGGGGGGGGGGGGGGGGGGGGGAAGCATTAACAAAACTCCTGAAAGTGTTAAGTCAAGCAGAAAAAGACTGTTGGCAAAAAAAAACATTCATGTTTGTAAAATGTGAGAGTCTTACATTTTTAAGCAACATACTATCAGATTGTTGAAGGCTAAAACACTTGGCAGGCACTGCAGGTGACATGGAAAATGTAGCAGGCCATTGTATAGGATGCAGCTGGCTGGTACATTTTAATGAAGTTCATCAAGAGGCAAATATGTCCAGGACGCAGAGCGGAAAACAAAAACCTGTCTCTGAAATAGTGTTACGTCCATTTGAGGGAGGCGAGGCGAGGCTCTGGCTCAATATCTCACCTGAAGGTGCAGTGCCTCCTCAGCACAGCCCCGGATTGCCAGCCTGGATGATTGTGACAACAAACTGCAGATGCTGGAACCTGCAGCAAAGAACAAACTGCTGGAGGAACTCAGCGGGTCAGGCAGCATCTGTGGAGGCAAAGGGGTAGTTGATGTTTCGGGTCGAGGCCCCACAGCAGGACTGAGAGTGTAAAGGGCAGACAGCCAGTATTTAAGATGGGGGGAGTGGGGGGGGGGGGGTGCGGTGTGTGAGCAGGAGCCAGCAACCAATAGGTGGATCCAGGTGAGGAGGGTTAATGGGCAGATGGAGAGAAGGGTGGAGATATGGGGAGAGGCCGGGAGGCGGTAAGTGGAGAGGGCTGCAAATTGTGGAACTGGATATGAAAGGTAGCTGATGAGGGGAACCAGATGAGGGAGGAACAAAGGACGGCAGACGCTGGAATCTGGATGAAAAACACGATGACGCTGGAGGGCCTCAGCAGGCCGGGCAGCATCCGTGGAGAAAAGCAGGCGGTCAGGACCCTTCTTCGGGAGGGCCCCACTGTGCGCAGTTTTGGGTCCCTTATCTTAGGAAGGATGTACTGATGTTGGAGAGGGTTCAGAGAAGATTTACGAGGACGATTCCCGGAATGAAAGGGCTTACATATGATGAGCGTTTGTCGGCTCTTGGACTGTACCCACTAGGGTACAGAAGAATGAGAGGGGACCTCACAGAAACATTTTGAACGTTGAAAGGACTGGACAGAGTAGATGTGGCTAAGTTGTTTCCCTTGGTGGGTGAGTCCAGGGCAAGAGGGCACAGCCTTAGAACTAGAGGGTACACGTTTAGAACAGAAATGAGGAGAAATTTCTTTAGCCAGAGGGTCGTGGATTTATGGAATTCGTTGCCACGTACAGCTGTGGAGGCCCGATCATTGGGGGTGTTTAAGGAGGAGATTGACAGGTATCTAATTAGTCAAGGTGTCAAGGGATATGGGGAAAAGTCCGGGAATTGGGGCTAGATGGGAGAATAGTTTTAGCCAATGGTGAGATAGCGGAGCAGACTCGATGGGCCAAATGGCTTGTGATCTTGTGAAGAAGGGTCCTGACCCGAAACGTTGACCACCTGCTTTTCTCCAGGAATACACATGGCCAGCTTTCCCTTCCGACCGGAGCTGGTCAGGAGGGTAATGAGGAGCAAGACTGTTGTTGATCTGGGCTTGAAGGACTGTGAGCCCTGCGGCAGTTAACCCCTTCTGTGCTGGACGGGATGGTCTCGTGCCCAGACGGAGCAAAAATCAAACAGCTGGAGGAACTCAGTGGGTCAGGCAGCATCTCTGGGGGGCGGGTGGGGGGTGGCGGGGTGAAAGGGATGGTCGAGACCCTGCATCAGGACTTGCAAGTGTAGAGATTGCCGGTGTGAGGCAGGAGCTGGCAGACAACAGGTGGAACCAGGTGAGGATGGAGATGATGGACAGATGGGCCCAGATAGGAGCAGGGGAGAGGTGGAATTGAGGCACAGAGGTGATAGACAGATGAAGAGAGAAAAAGGAGCAGATGAAGCTGAAAAACACGATGATGCTGGAGGAACTCAGCAGGCAAGGCAGCATCCGCGGAGAAAAGCAGGCGGTCAACGTTTCGGGTCTCCTGAAGAAGGGTCCTGACCCGAAACGTTGACCGCCTGCTTTTCTCCTCAGATACAGGAGGAATGGTGGGCAGATGAGAACAGTCGGCAGGAGGGGATGAGAGACCCAGCGAGCTGAATGTGTGGATGACAGGCAGGTGCAACCAGGTGAGGGAAGTGGAAGGTTGGTAACAAGGT
Organism: Pristis pectinata; assembly: GCF_009764475.1. Lineage (NCBI taxonomy): Eukaryota > Metazoa > Chordata > Chondrichthyes > Rhinopristiformes > Pristidae > Pristis > Pristis pectinata. Next base: position 50,064,087 of record NC_067416.1, on the reverse strand, counting down.
AGGGGAGAAGGGAGTGTGTGCAAGGACCTGGATGGATCAGAAGGAAAGAGGAAGGAACAGAGGGGGTGTGGATAGCTCAAATGAGAGAACTCATGGCATTGGGTTGTGGACTACCCAGGTGGAATATGACCTGCTGCTCCTCTAGTTTACGTCTGGCCTCACTCTGGCAGTGGAGGAGGCTGAGGACAGATAGTCAGTGTGGGGATGGGGAGGGAAGTAAAAATGGCTTGCAACTGGCCACATCTGCAGTAAGTGCTTGAGGCTGGACGGAACTTCGGCTCAGAGTTGATGAGCTGGAGTCGCAGCTACAAACACTGCGCAGCATAAGGGAGGGAGAGAGTTATGTAGACCACGGTGCATCAGGTGACAGTCACCCCCCTTAGGGTAGGTACATCTGAGGTTCAGGAGGCAGATAGAATGGTGACGGTCAGGGGAGGGAAGAGGAAGAAGTCATCAGGCAGGCAGACAGGACAGAGAGCCCCGGAGGCTGTTCCCCTCAGTAACAAGTTTTCTGCCTTGGAAGCTGTTGAGGGGGCTGACCTGCAGGGGCCTAGCTGCAGTTACCAGGTCTCTGGCACTGGGACTGGTACTGCTGCTCAGAAGGGAAGGGTGGGAAAGAGACATGCGGTAGTGATAGGGGACTCGATAGTCAGGGAAACAGACAGGAGGTTCTGTGGCAGTGAGCATGAATCCCGGATGGTATGTTGCCTCCCAGGTGCCAGGGTCCGGGATGTCACTGACCGGGTCCATAGAATTCTTGAGTGGGAGGGAGAGCAGCCAGAAGTTGTGGTCCATATTAGCACCAATGACATAGGTAGGAAGGGGGATGAGGTCCTGAAGAGTGAGTTCAGGGAGCTAGGCAGAAAATGGAGGAACAGGACCTCAAGGGTAGCAATCTCGGGATTGCTGCCAGTGCCACGTGATAGTGAAGGTAGGAATAGGAGGAGATGGCAGATAAATGTGTGGCTGACAAGTTGGTGCAGGAGGGAGGGTTTTAGATTTCTGGATCATTGGGATCTCTTCTCAGGAAGGTGGGACCTGTACAGCGAGGACGGTTACACCCGAACCAGACGGGGGCCAATATCCTTGCGGCGAGATTTGCTAGGGTGGTACAGGAGGGTTTAAACTAGTTTGTGAGGGGGAAGGGAACCGGAGGAGTAGGTCAGAGGAAGAGGGAATGGGGAAAAGTTAGATGAAACAGGTAGAGAGGCTTTGGGGAAGGAGAAGCAGAATACAGGCTGTAAAAGTAGTAAGGTAGATGGACTGTTTACTTAAATGCAAGAAGTGTCAGGAATAAGGGGGATGAACTGAGGGCTTGGATAAGTATGGGGGACTATGATATCATGGCTATTACTGAGACGTGGCTGACGTCAGGAGAGGAGTGGATATTGAATATTCCTGGTTTTCGGTGTTTTAAGAGGGATAGGGAAGGGGGGAGAAGAGGTGGAGGGGTGGCGATACTGGTCAGGGACACTGTTACGGCTGTGGAAAAGATGGATGTTGTAGAAGGATCATCTCTAGAGTCCGTATGGGTGGAGTTAAGGAACAAGAAAGGAGCAGTTACTCTACTAGGAGTATTCTATAGGCCCCCCGGTAGCAGTAGAGATATAGAGGAGCAGATTGGCAGGCAGTGTTTGGAGAGAAGCAGAAATAACAGGGTCGTTATAATGGGAGACTTCAACTTCCCGAATATAGACTGGAACCTGCTTAGTGCCAAAGGTTTAGATGGGACAGAATTTGTTAAATGTGTCCAGGAGGGATTCCTGACGCAGTATGTTGACGGGCTGACTAGAGGGAATGCCCATGTTAGATTCTAGTTTTAGGAAATGAACTGGGACAGGTGAAGGATCTATTGGTGGGTGAGCATTTGGGGGCAGTGACCATTGCTCCATAACCTGTAAAATTGTCATGGACAGGGACAGGTGCAGAGAGGACAAGAGGTTTTTCAATTGGGGAAGGGCTAACTACGAGGCTATAAGGAGAGAACTTGGGAGTGTAAATTGGGATGTCCTTTTTGAAGGAAAATGTACCATGGGGATGTGGTCGATATTCAGGGATCTTATGCAGGATGTTAAGGATAAATATGTCCCAGTGAGGCAGAGAAGGAATGGCAGGGTGAAGGAACCGTGGGTGACGAGAGAGGTGGAACGACTTGTTAGGGAGGTATAAGCAGCAAGGTTCAGACAGGGCCCGTGAGGAATATAGGGTAGCGAGGAAGGAGCTTAAGAAAGGGCTGAGGAGAGCTAGAAGGGGACATGAAAAGGCTTTGGCTAGTAGGGTTAAGGAAAATCCCAAGGCCTTTTTCAAGTACGTGAAGGGTAGGAGGATGGCTAGGGTGAAGGTAGGTCCGATTAAGGACAAAGGTGGGAGAATTTGCCTGGAGGCGGCGGAAGTGGGAGAAGTTCTGAATGAGTACTTCTCTTTGGTATTCACCAGGGAGAGGGGTCTTGATGATGCAGAAGGGAGTGCTGGTAGGGGTAATGTTCTCGAGGTTGTTGATATCAAGAGAGAGGATGTGTTGAAGTTGTTAAGTAATATTAAGACAGATAAATCTCCGGGGCCTGACGGGATTTTCCCCAGGCTGCTTCGAGAGGCTAGGGAGGAGATTGCTGAACCGCTGGTAAGGATCTTTGAGTCCTCGTTGTCTACGGGGGTGGTGCCGGAGGATTGGAGGATTGCGAATGTGGTCCCCTTGTTCAAAAAAGGTAATAGGGACAGGCCAGGGAATTATAGACCGGTGAGTCTCACGTCTGTGGTGGGTAAGCTGTTAGAAAGGATTCTAAGGGATAGGATTTATGAACACCTAGAGAATCATGGACTGATTAGGGACAGCCAGCATGGCTTTGTGAAGGGAAGATCTTGCCTCACAAGCCTGATAGAGTTCTTTGAGGAGGTGACCAGCAAGATTGATGAGGGCAGTGTGGTGGATGTGGTTTACATGGATTTTAGTAAGGCATTTGATAAAGTTCCTCATGGTAGGCTTCTTCAGAAGGTCAGAGACCAAGGGATCCAAGGAAGCTTGGCTGTGTGGATTAGGAATTGGCTTGCATGTAGAAAGCAGAGGGTTGTGGTGGAAGGAGTGCTCTCGGATTGGAAGGCAGTGACTCGTGGTGTCCCGCAGGGATCGGTTCTGGGACCTCTACTTTTTGTGATATTTATAGATGACTTAGATGAGGGGGTGGAGGGCTGGGTTAGTAAGTTTGCGGACGACACTAAGATAGGCGGTGTTGTGGATAGTGTGGAGGGCTGTCGGAGCTTACAGAGGGATATTGATAGGATGCAGAGCTGGGCTAACAAGTGGCTGATAGAGTTCAATCCGGAGAAGTGTGAGGTGGTACACTTTGGAAGGACAAACTCCAGGGCAGAGTATAGGGTAAACGGCAAGGTACTTGGCAGTGTGGAGGAGCAGAGGGATCTGGGGGTTCATATTCACAGTTCATTGAGTTGCCTCACAGGTGGAAAGAGCAGTTAAGAAGGCCAATGGGATGTTGGCTTTCATAAATCGCGGGATTGAGTTTGAGCCGCGAGGTTATGATGCAGCTTTACAAAACTCTAGTTAGGCCACATTTAGAGTACTGTGTTCAGTTCTGGTCGCCTCATTATAGGAAGGATGTGGAGGCATTGGAGAGGGTACAGAGGAGATTTACCAGGATGCTGCCTGGATTGGAGGGTATTGAAGATGAGGAGAGGCTTAAGGTGCTAGGGCTTTATTCACTGGAAAGGAGGAGGATGAGAGGAGACATGATAGAGGTATATAAAATATTGAGAGGAATAGATAGAGTAGACAGTCAACGCCTCCTTCACAGGGCACCAATGCTCAAGATGAGAGGTCATGGCTTTAAGGTTATGGGTGGGAGGTTCAGGGGAGATGTCAGAGGGAGGTTTTTCACCCAAAGAGTGGTTGGTGCATGGAATGCACTGCCTGGGGTGGTGGTGGAGGCAGATACATTGAACAGGTTCAAGAGCTTGTTGGATAGGCATATGGAGAAACGTGAGATAGAGGGATATGCAGGAGGAAGGGGTTAGGTAGTGTGAGGGTGGTCTGATGGACGGCACGACACAGTGGGCCGAAGGGCCTGTTTTGTGCTGTATGGTTCTATGGCCATTGTGGACAGAGTGCAAGATGCACAGCAAAGCAGTTGTCCAGCGTGCACTTGGCCTTATCGACATAGATAATGGTTTTCAAGCCTTCTGACCTCCCAGCCTTCTGATGGAGGCAAGATATCTGACCCTTGAAATGAAATCTGACAGTTCATAAATAGAAGCAGGGAGCACAAAAGCAGGGAAGTGACACTAAAACTTTGTTAATCATTGATTAGATCTCAGCTGGACAATAGTGCCAAATTTTAGAAAGCACATCAAAGACATGGAAGGGAAGTACAACAAGTGCTGGGATGAGGGACATCAGTACTCTGGAGAAGCTGGGGTTGCTGTCATTGAGCAGAGAACGTGAATCTTAAGGGAGGCGTTCAAACCGAGGCGCTCAAACCGAGGCGCATTCTTGGGCTGATTTGCAGAAATTTCCCTTTGTTAGGATGGTCATTAACGGATTAATTGCTAGCTAATCCAAAGATTTCAGAGATACACAGAAACACAGTAGTTTTGTTTTTCTACAGAAACGAAAAATTAAAATGTTGGAAATACTCGGTCGGACAGGCAACATCTGTGGAGTGAGAAAACGTTTCAGATTGACGTTCTGGGAGTTTAATTCAATTTTTTTTCCTCTCCGCTCTCCACGTCAACACTCACAGTTGTCTCCCGGATTTGGTAATTGGGAGCTACGGTAATTTGCAATCTCTATACTTGCAAGTCCTGATGCAGGGTCTCCACCATCCCTTTCCCCCCCCACAGATGCTGCCTGACCCACTGAGTTCCTCCAGCAGTTTGATTTTTGCTCCAAGTCTGGGCACAAGACCATCCCGTCCAGCACGGGCGGCGTTGAACTGCCGCAGGGCTCACAAATAAGGTAATTGCTCCCCTTTTCCAGACTCGGGCTGCGGACGGGGGCTCAGAGCGCGGGCAACAATGGCCGCCTCCTTACCCACAATCCTCAGCGCTCCAGAAACCCTCCGGGGCCGCTCCGCTCTCGTCGCCGGCGGCAAATCCCCGGGGCCTGGGCGGGGAGAGCGGGGGGGGGATAGGGGCGGGATTGTCCCAGCGTGGCGGCCCTCGCTGCTTCTGGAGCTCTCCCGGACGCTTCCCCCGCCGAGGGCTGGTCCTCGAACCCGGCCTCGGTGTTAATTCGACGCAGCGCCCCGCCCCCAACCTACCGCCATCCTTCTGGAACCTTCCTCGCCGAAGACGCAGACTGCGCATGCGTCGTGCGTCAGCCCCCGCCGTTCGTCGTTCGCGCCTGTAACACTGATAGGGTGCTTTCCGAAGCGCGCAGGATTCTGGGAAAGGACCTCGGCCATGAAGACGGTTCTGCTTTTGCATTGCGCCTTCCTCGGCCCCAAACCTCCTGTAGCGTTCTCCAGCCAGTGACAGTCATAATGAAGGAAATGCAGCAACCACTCTATGCACAGCAAGATCCCACGGACAGGGATGTGATAACGACTGCAAAATGCTTGTCTGAAGAAGGGTCCTGACCCGAAGCGTTGACCGCCCGCTTTTCGCCACGGATGCGCAGCCTGGCCTGCTGAGTTCCTCCAGCATCATCGTGTTTTTCATCTAGATTCCAGCAACTGCAGTCCTTAGTTTCTCCTGCAAAATGCTTCTTGGATGTTGACTACATAATAAACGTGGATCAGGTCCCTGGAGATATCGCCCAACATTTATTCAGAATATACCAAGAGATCTTTCATTCCGCTCCAGGCAACAATTTGGCCTTGTTTTACTCTCTCTGTAAAATGCTACCACTGATAATGAGCCCTTATTTGGACTGCACTGGAACATCAGGGTAGATATATTCGCACAAGTATTGGGAATTTGACAATTCCTGTCCTATATTCATTCATGACTTATAAAAGCTCCTTTGACAGGAGCTAAGTATCTCCTGTTCACAAAATGTATGACGAATTCAATCGGGCTAATTAGCGCCCAATCACTCTACAAAGTGATGGAAGTTGTCATCGACAGTAGATAAAGAAATCCTTATTAGTCACATGTACATCGAAACACACAGTGAAATGCATCTTTTGCGTTGAGTGTTCTAGGGGCAGCCCGCAAGTGTCGCCACGCTTCCGGCGCCAACAGAGCACGCCCACAACTTCCCAACCCGTACGTCTTTGGAATGTCTGTGTCTCCCACGCAGACACGGGGAGAACGTACAAACTCCTTACAGACAGCGGCCGCAATTGAACCCGGGTCGCTGGCGCTGTAATAGCGTTACGCTAACCGCTACACTACCGCGCCTGCCCCATAACATGCTGATGTCCTACCAAGAAGGGAGCTTGCAACCCAGACTGAGCCTAAACCACACTATATAAAGGCCAGGAGTAGCAGCAGCCCTTTGAGCTGCTCTGACATTCATCCTGGCTGATCTTTTACCTCAGTGCCTTCTTCCTGTTCAATCTCTATAGCCTTCAATTCCCTAAACATCCAGTAACCTATTCACCTCTGTTCTGAATTAACTCAGTGACTGGATGTCCACAGCTCTCCGGGGTGGAGGATTCCAAAGTTTCACCATCTCCGAGCGAACACATCTTTCATCTCGGTGTGTAGCCTCCACCTTCTCAGACAGCAACTCAGTACCCTCCCTGCCTCCATCAGGCCCTGTCAGGGTGCTGTAAAGTTCCACTCATATCTCCTCACATTCTCCTCAACTCCCGATAACACAGGCTGAGTTTACTGCATCCCTCCTCGTGTAGCAAACTATCCATGCCTGGAACCAGTCCAGTCAAATTTCGCTGCTGTACGGAGAGAATTAAAGTCTCCCAAAGTCATTCCTGATTCGTCCTTGGTCTGTGCAAAAGTATGTAACACAAAATGGTGGTTGTAAGACAAAATGGTGTCAGCTTGGAATGTGGGAATGCTTTCAGAATTTACAGCAGTACACAGCCTTGAGATTAGGTACCAGTGATAAACATGTTCTTCCGCAGAACCTGCTGTCTCCACATGCTGTCTCTGTTTTCAAGTTACATGCCTAGGCCTAAGGCCACAAGGGATAAGAAGGTACAGAGTGGTACCGTCACTGAATGGGAACGCACTAGGGTGGAGGTTTTGAAAGGTATATAAAGGGGGCTGCTCCTTTGTGTGAAGGGGAATCTCGCCCTGGGGTTGGGGTCACGACCAGTGCTGAGGGACAGGCTGACACAAGGCAGGGAGAGGCTGCCAGACACCTGGGGTTCCCTCCGGCGTTGCATCAGATTGGTTGATAAGCATTCTTTTACCCTTCTGGACTTTGTTAAGTATTCTTTTTTTTTCTGTATTTTATTCTTTATATAATTCTAATAATGTAGTTTCTATAATCCTTTACATGTGTACAGCGCCTCCTTTGGTTTGTGAACACCTCTTGCTGCTGAATCAGGGAAGAATTTCAAAACATTATGTTACAGCTGTACTCCCACTATGACAAGTACATTCTTTGCTTCATTGAGGAGACCAACACTGTACACCATACTCCAGCTCTGGTCTAATCAACGCCCTACAAAGGCAGCAGATTTCCTCAGTCAGTAATTATATCCTCTCAAAATAGAGGCCAGCGGGCCATCTGCCTTCTTAATCACCCACGTGTTGATTCGTGTACAAGCACACACGGGTTCCTTTGAACATCAACACTACCCAATCTCTCGCCATTTACAAAACACTTTGAGTCATAGACCAATACAGCATGGATACAGGCCCTTCGGCCCAACCAGTCCATGCCGACCACAGTGCCCACCCAGCTAGTCCCAATTTTCGGTGTTCGGTCCATGTCCCTCTAAGACCCGCTCCTCCATGTACCTATCCAGATGCTTCTTAAATTATACAATTGCATCTGCCTCAACCACTTCCTCTGGCAGCCCATTCGATACACTTACCACCCTCTGCGGCCTCTCAGGTCCCTTTTGAATCTTTCCTCTCTCACTCTAGACCTATGCCCCCTAGTTTTGGACTCCCCTACCCTGAGGAAAGGACTGTTACCATCCGCCTTATCTCTGATTTTTAAGGTCACCCCCCATTCTCCTACGTTCCAAGGAATAAAGACCTAGCCTGGCCAACCTCAGGCCCTCTCGTCCTGGCAACATCCTCGTAAATCTTTTCTGCGCTCTTTCCAGTTTAACCATGCCTTTCCTATAACAGGGTGACCAACACTGTACACAGTACTCCAAGTGTGGCCTCACCAATGACTTACATAACTGCAACATAATGTCCCAACTCCCGTACTCAGTGCCTTGACTGATGAAGGCCAGCATGCTAAATGCTTTTTTCACCACCTTGTCTACCTGTAATACCACTTTCAAGGAACTACACACATGTATTCCTTGGTCCCTCTGTTCCATTGCACTCCTTTGTGCCCTACCAATCACAGTATAAGTCCTGCGCTGGTTTGACTTTCCAAAATGCATCACTTCTTATTTGAACTCCATTTGCCACTCCTCAGCCCACTTCCCTAACTGATCAAGGTCCCCCTGTCATCTATGATAACTTTCACTATCAACATCTCCTAATTTTGGGTCATCTGTAAACTTGTAATCTGTAAACTGATCAAGCCTTGTGCATTCACATCCTGATCATTTATATAAATAACGAATAACAAGGGTCCCAACACCGACCCCTATGGCACACCACTGGTCACCGGCCTCCGTTCCGAGAAACAACCTTCAACCACCTCCCTCTTCCTACCTCCAAGCCAATTTTGAATCCACCTGACTAGCTCTCCCTGGATTCCATGGGACCTAACCTTCCAGACCAGCCTACCATACGGGACGTTGTCGAAGGTCTTGCTAAAGTCCAAATAGGGAACATCCACTGCCCTCCCCTCATCTACCCTTTCGGTCACCTCTTCAAAAAAGTCTAAAAGATTCGTCAAGCATGACTATCCACACACAAAGCCGTGCTGACTCCTCCCAATCAGACTCTGTCTGTCCAAATGCTGGTAGATCCTGTCCCTCAGAATTCCCTCCAGTAACTTCCCCACCACTGATGTCAGGCTGACCGGCCTCTAGTTCCCTGGCTTGTCCTTGCTACTCGTTTTTTAAGTCATTTGAGTCATGTTGTTTATCTGGCCAAAACTAGCCTGAATATTGCTTACGTAAATCCAATATTTTCTTTTACGTTAACTATGATGTTTGGGAAAGTTTAACCTGAGCCATAATAATGCTCAGCACCTGTCATACTTGTATAATGAGCAGATCAGCAGGAATGGAACTGAGATTCACAGGAAGAAGAATGGTTACTATCATTCTCAAGTAGAGCCTGAACATGAATACGATGCATTGTGGTAAAATGTGCCACCTTTTGACTGCAACAATCTCTCAACTGCAATTATGCATAAAATGTAAAAGGAAGCATTTAATAGTGCTGCTAAAATATTGTCAGCTTTGGAAATTTCAGGATACCGAGAATTAAATGAAGTAATGATACCAAATAAAGGTATGGGTGCCAAATAAATACTTCTCGCTTATTCATTCTGTGTGGACAAGCCTCTGGATTTCCACTGCCCTTGATTCCTCTCTCAGTCACTCTCTTTCTCCCCCTATGAGGGAAGCCATTCGGCCCATCGACTCAATGCCGTGTCCAAGAGCAAACCCATTCCCCTCACTTGTTTCTCTGGAACCCGTTCTCTCCCACACATCTGTTAAATCTGCCCGGTTCTCCTCCTACCCACCTACGCGAGGGGTAATTCACGGTATCCAGTCCACCTACCATGTCCTTGGGAGGTGGGAAGAAACCAGAGCTCCCGGAGGAGACCCACATGGTCGCAGGGAGAACACGCAAATGCTCCACATGCAGCACCCGAGGGCAGGATTGAACCTGGGTCGCTGGAGCTATGAGGCAACAACTCTACCAGCTGTACCCACCTCTAATGTGTATTCCCTGTGTTTATTCACGTATATGCACCCTGCTGGTTACATGTTCGTGAAAACCTCCTCCCACTTACATCCACACAGATTTACTGTTCTCCTACATCGGTGTTTTATTCAGAGCGAACATGATCTGGTGAATTAGAGAGCATGTGCTATGAGGAAGAGGTTGGACAAACTTGGGCTATGGAGCGGCGGAGGCTGAAGGGAGATCTGAAAGAAGTTGATAAGATTATGAGAGGCATAGACAAACAGTATCTTTTCCCCAGGTTTGAAATCTCTAATACCAGAGGGCATGCATTTAAGGTGAGGAGGGAAAGTTCAGAGGAGATGTGTGAGGCAAGTTTTTTTTTACGCAGAGAGTGGTGGGTGCCTGGAGTGCGCTGCCAGGGGTGGTGGTGGAGGCAGGTACGATAGGGGCGTTTAAGAGGCTCTTAGATAGGCACATGAATGTGCAGAGAATGGAGGGATCTGGACATTGTGTAGGCAGAAGGGATTAGTTTAGTTGGGCATTTAATTACTAATGTAATTGGTTTGGAACAACATTGTGGGCTGAAGGGCCTGTTCCTGTGCTGTACTGTTCTATGTTCTATGAAATACAGCATTTTTAGAGTGTAGTGTTGCCTGTTGTCCTGGAATATAAATCCCTGGGTCCACAGGAGGACCCACAGCATCCATGTCCTACACAACAGATCCGACAGATCTCTCAAGTCCGGTTCTGTCTCTCCGGCTACACCCTTTGGATGACTGCGAGGCTCTGTCCGAAATTACACCACATCTCACATGCTTCAGGATGCTTGTTATATTTTCCTTAAGCAGCAAACGTTCCCGGAACAACAACTGATCCGATCAGAAACTTGCAGCTCATCCCTAATTTCTATTATCCCATCACGGGGGAGACACACGATCGGAAAGAAGTGATTGCGCTAGATGACGCAGAGGAGGTTCACCAGGATGTTGCCTGGGGTGGAACGGTTCAGCTACAAGGACAGTCAAGATAAGTTTGATCTGAGAAACAAAGGACTGCAGATGCTGGAATCTAGATGAGATCTGCAGACAGGGATAGGATTCCCCTTGTCCTCACATTTCATCCCACCAGCCTACGTATCCAACACATCATTCTCCCCCACTTCCACCATCTCCAACTGGACCCCACCACCAAGCATATCTTCCCCTTCCCACCACTTTCTGCATTTCCTGGGACCGCTCTCTCCGTGACTCCCTGGTTCACTCCTCGCTCCCCACCCATCCCGCTCCCTACACCACCTCCATCACTTCCATCCAGGGACCCAAACAGTCCTTCCAGGTGAGACAGAGATTCACTTGCACCTCCCTTAATATCATCTACTGCATTTGGTGCTCCAACTGTGGCCTCATCTACACTGGTGACACCAAACACAGACTAGGTGAGCACCTCGCAGAACACCTGCACTCTGTCCGTAACCGCGATCTGCATCTCCCCGTTGCCAGTCGCTTCAACTCCCCCTCCCACACTATCACCGACATATCAGTCCTCGGCCTCCTCCACTGCCGGGAGAATTCCAAGCGCACACTGGAGGAACAGCACCTCATTTTCCGTCTTGGAATCTCACAGCCTAACGGCATGAACATTGAATTCTCCCACTTTAGGTAATCCCCAACCCCCTTCCCCACAAACCCCCCAACCTCCACCCCCACAACCCAACACCCCCACCCCCACCCCCACAACCCTACCCCCACAACCCCCCCCCCCCCCCGCCCCACCAGGCTTCTTCTCTTCTTCCCTTTCCTAGCCTCTATTTTTCTACTTTTTTCCCTCTCTCCTTTGACCCGTCCCCCGGTGGATCTGCTCTCCCCTCCTCCCCCGCACCTGCCTATCACTGTCTCTTACCTGCATCTACCTATCACCACCCTGTGCCCACCCCGCCTCCCCTCTTCTGTCCACCTATCACTGCTCTGCTTCTCCCTCCTATATATTGGGCTTCCCCTTTTCCTATCTTCAGTCCTGAAGAAGGGTCCTGAGCCGAAACGTTGACCGCCTGCTTTTCTCCACGGATGCTGCCCGGCCTGCTGAGTTCATCCAGCATCATAGGGTGGATATGTTTATGTTGGAGCAGAGGAGGCCGAAGGGGTATTGGTATTGGTTTATTATTGTCACTTGTACCGAGGTACAGTGAAAAACTTGTCTTGCATACCGATCGTACAGATCAGTTCATTACATGGTGCAGATACATTGAGTTAGTACAGAGTGCATTGAGGTAGTACAGGTAAAAACAACAACAGAATACAGAGTAAACTGTCACAGCTACAGGGAAGTGCAGTGCAGGTAGACAATAAGGTGCAAGGTCACAACAAGGTAGATTGTGAGGTCAAGAGTCCATCTCATCATATAAGGGAACTGTTCAATAGTATAAGGGTACCTGACGGAGGGAGACCAAATTAAGAAGGCCATAGATGGGGTGGAGAATAGGAAGTTTGTCCTCATTGCAGATGTATATAAAAAGCAGGGGATACGGGTTTGGGGTAGGGGGTGAGAGGGGATCTGAGGAAGAACCGTTTCACCCAGAGGATGGTTGGAATCTGGAACGCACAGCCTGAGCGAGTGGTGGCAGCAGAGACTCCTCACAACATGTGAGAAGTGTCCAGATCAGCACCTGAATCACCATGGCACCTCCCCTGCACATGGTTCCCATTCTTCTGTTCCCTGCCTGTTCACACGTCTGTCTCAATGCTGTCATAACTGCTTCCAGCACTTCCACTGGCAACACATTCCTGGCACCTACCAACCTCTGATTGTGATCCTACCACCTACCAAACTCCTCCCAGACAGCAGTGAGAATTGAACCCAGGTCGCTGGCGCTGTAATAGCGTTACGCTAACCGCCACGCTATCTCCTCTGCACCCTCTCCAATGCAGTCATGTCCTTGTGTCCAGACTACACCAGATGTGATCCCACAAGTACCCCGCAGCATAATCTCACGAGCTTTGTATTCAATTCCCCTTGAAATAACTCATGACTTTCTGTTACTTTTCCTAAATATCTGCCATTGCTGCATATTTTTCTTCTTAGGCAGTTCCCTGGGACTGAGGTTGACTTGTTTCCACTCTGGATTTTTTGGGTTCCGGGGTGGCTGATGAGGCTGATGTGGGAATGGTGGACTGTTCTGAAGGTGGGGCAGGAGGTAGCTGAGGGGGCAGGTAGGGAGGCAGTACAGGAGCTGGTGCGCTCTATCCGCTGCTTACTCAGAGTTTCTGGCTGCGTGGCTTTGAGGTTCCAATTCTCCTTCTCCACTTTAGGTGGTTCCTGGGCCAGAGACTCCCATAAGCCGGTGAGGATGCTGCATTTTTCAAGGAAGCTTAGAGTCATAGAGCCACACAGCACGGCAGCAGGCCCTTCGGCCCAACCTGTCCATGCCAACCGAGTTGCCAACCTGAGCTGGTCCCATTTGCCTGCATTCAGCCCATGTCCCTCTAAACCTTTCCTGTCCGTGTACCTCTCCAAATGTCTTTTAAATGTTGTGATTGTTCCTAACCTTTACAATTTCCTCTGGCAGTTCATTCCACATACCCACCACCTCTTGTGTGAAATAGTTCCCCATCAGGTCCCTTTTTATCTTTCCCTATGTCCTCTATGTCCTCTAGTGTAGACTCCCCCACCTTGAGGAAAAGTGCGCCCATTCACCATATGATTTTATATATCTCTATAAGATCACCCCACAGCTTCCTACACTACAGGGAAAAAAGCCCTAACCTATCCTTGGATGAGGATGCAGCAGGGTGGTTTAGTGAGTTTGCTGATGATACAAAGGTTGGTGGTGTTGTGGAGAGTGTAGAAGGTTGCTGTAGGTTACAACAGGACATTGATAGAACGCAGACCTGGGCTGAGAAGTGGCAGATGGAGTTCAACCCGGATAAGTGTGAAGTGATACGCTTCCAGAGATTGAATTTGAAGGCAGAATACAAGGTTAATGGCAGGACTCTTAGCAGTGTGGAGGAACAGAGGGATCTTGTGGTCCACGTCCATAGATCCCTCAAGGTTGCCGCACAGGTCGATAGTGTTTTTAAGAAGGTGTATGGTGTGTTGGCCTTCATTAGTCGGGGTATTGAGCTCAAGAGCCGTGAGGTAATGTTGCAGCTGAAAAGAACTCTGGTCAGACCACACTTGGAGTATTGTGTTCAGTTCTGGTCGCCTCATTATAGGAAGGATGTGGAAGCTTTAGAGAGGGTGCAGAGGAGATTTACCAGTGTTGTCCCGATTTTAAGTCCCCACTTCTGTCTGCTGCAAAGTAACACAGTGCCACCAGGTTGATTCAGTTAAAACGCATTTATTAACAGTACACTGCCAGGGAGAGGTCTCGTCAGCACTCGTTGAGAGTTGCTTCCCGAGGTCTCCGCAGTCTAAAGGAGCAGACAGAAATTTATACAGATATTGTCATGCACACTTAATGAATTCAGCTCCATGAGTTTCGGTCAGGCCTCAGAGATCCAAAGGCAGATATCGCACCCATTGTCCAATATAACTGATTTACAATCAAGAGCTTCAAAGACAGGTATCACCCTCATTGTTTAAAACAAGCTTCCTCCATTCTGTTTATTACACCCACCACCCTTATTGTCTAGTATATTGGCCTGCTGCCAAGGTCCTGGACACAGCAATTATCACCTAGCTCTGAGTCAGTAGCTTGCCTGCTCTTGCTTGCAAGTTATTTTTCCATCGGTTATATGTACAGTTACAGTCAGTCACAGTTTCTTAACCCTTTACTTCCTCACCAGGATGCTGCCAGGATTGGAGAGCATGTCTTATGAGGACAGGCTGAGCTAGGGCTTTTCTCTTTGGAAAGAAGGAAGATGAGACGTGGCTTGACAGAGGTGTACAAGATGATAAGAGGCATCAATCAAGTGGACAGTCAGAGACTTTTTCCCAGGGCGACAATGGCTAATGCGAGGGGACATAATTTTAAGGTGATTAGAGGAAGGTGTAAGGGGGATGTCAGGGGTAAGTTTTTTACACAGAGAGTGGTGGGTGCATGGAACACACTGCTGGCAGAGGTTATAGGGGCAGATATATTAGGGACATTTAAGAGCCCCTTAGAAAGACACATGAATGATAGCGAAATGGAGGGCTATGTGGGAGGGAAGGGTTAGATAGTGATCAAAGTTGCTAAACTCCCGTGATTAGGGTTGTGCAGGTTGGTTCAAGAACCGAATGGTTGAAGGGAAGTAGCTGTTCTTGAACCTGGTGGTGTGGGACTTCAGGCTTCTGTACCTCCTGCCCGGTGGTGGCTGCGAGAAGATGGCACGGCCTGGATGGCGAGGATCACTGACGATGGATGTGGATTTTCAGTAGGGGGGAAGTGGAGGAAGGGGGCGAAGATCTTCCTGCCAATCAGGGCGTTGCGGGCTGCCCATGCAGGGGAGGGGAGAGGGGCGGAGCTCAGCAACAAAGTTGCTGCTCACTGCCGCCTGCCTCCTCTGGGTCTGAAGTCCCAGATAGAAGCAACATTCCTCTGGGCCGGGCCCTTAGATTTGTGGGCGAAACTGCTATATTCCTCATTTCTTTCCTCTGTTCTCTGGGATTAATTTATTCGTCGCAGCAACGGAGGAGACAGCAGAAGATGGAGAGAGAGCCGGGCCTCTCTGCGGAAGCGGCAGTACTTTTTCCAGTTTGGTTCAACTATGTACTAGATATTAATTGCAGTTTAATAAGGGGCGTATTATCTCTGATCGGTTAATATTGTCATGTTTGCATCTTATACATTTGTAATATTGTTTGAAGTCCGATGGTGCAGGCGGGACATAAACTTGCTCTGGTCATGGCGCGAGTGTGAGTCGCGCCCTCGGAGTGAGGACAAATCCATGGACGGGCAAGGAATCCGCCGGGGGTGGGAGGGGGCCACAGGCTGTCCCCAGTACACCGGTACCCTGTGCCCTGGACTTAGCGGGGTTTACCGGTGGGGAGAGGGATCTCGCTCTCTCTCTCTCTCACGGCTGGGGACGGAGACGGTGCACTGGGTGCTGCCGTGGTGGCGGGACACGGTTACGCTGCCAGTGAAAGTTGCAGCCCCACCTCCCCCCCCCCCCCCCCCGTCTCCTGTGAAGTCGGATTCCCACGCTTTTTGCGCGTTCGCTCTGTGACCGCATCGATTTCCTCTGAATCTCTGTTTTCCTCGCACATCCCACAGACGTGCAGGGTGGAAGGTTGTCTGGGGAAACAAAGGATTGCAGATGCTGGAATCTAGATGAAAAACACTATGAACCGTATTCTGCCTGGAGGTCGGTGACCAGTGGTGGTCCGCAGGGATCTGTTCTGGGACCCCTGCTCTTTCTGACTTTTATCAATGACTTGGATGAGGATGTGGAAGGGTGGGTTAGTAAGTTTGCTGATGATACAAAGGCTGGTGGTGGTGTGGAGAGTGTAGAAGGTTGCTGTCAATTACAACAGGATATTGATAGGATGCAGACCTGGGCTGAGAAGTGGCAGATGGAGTTCAACCCACATAAGTGTGAAGTGATACACTTCAGGAGATCAAATTTGAAGGCAGAATACAAGGTTAATGGCAGGACTCTTAGCAGTGCGGAAGAACAGAGGGATCTTGGGGTCCATGTCCAGTGCAACAATGGCTAACACGAGGGGACATAATTTTAAGGAGATTGGAGGAAGGTATAAGGGGGATGTCAGGGGTAAGTTTTTTACACAGAGAGTGGTGGGTGCGTTGAACGCACTGCTGTCAGAGGTTGTGGGGGCAGATATATTAGGGACATTTACGAGACTCTTAGATAGACACATGAATGATAGAAAAATGAGGGGCTATGTGGGAGGGAAGGGTTAGATAGATGTTAGAGCAGGATAAAATGTCGGCAACAACATTGTGGGCCGAAGGGCCTGTACTGTGCTGTAGTGTTCTATGTTCTATGCTGGAGGAAGGTCTTGACCCAAAAAGTTACCGCCTGCTTTTCTCCACGGATGCCGCCTGGCCTGCTGAGTTCCTCCAGCATCATCGTGTTTTTCATTTGGTAGGTTAACCGGCCACAGTGAAATACCCCCCAGTATGTAGGGGAGTGGTAGAATCTGGGGGAGTTGATGAGTGGAGAATAAAATAGGATTAAGATATGATGGGCCGAAGGGCCTGTTTCTGACAGGGTGAGCAGATATCAGTTGGGCCGAATAGTTTGCACTATATTTTCTCTGCAATACAATGATATGAGGAGCTTGCAACAGTATTTTAAACAAAACCGATTTATTTCACATACATCCATATAAAAGCAGAACATTCTGTGAAGAGAGTTAACATCTCGACCTGGAAAATGAAACCTTTGTCCATCCACAAGATGCTGCCTGACCTGCTGAGCGTTTCCAGCATTTTATGTTTTTATTTCAGATTTCCAGAATCTGCAGGGTTTTTTAAATTTTTCGGAAAATTTTCGCCCGGTTTATAGGGGTTACTAACACCAGCAGAAACAAACCCCAAGCGAGCCCAATGACCAGGGTTCAATCCCGGGTGTGATTACCGACAGCAGTAACGGCAGAGCCCAACGCATCGCTGGTGCCTCAGCAGCTTCGATGTTCAAATCTTTCTCATAAACTTCTTCTCTACTGTGAACTCACGGTGCGTCGGCAGGTTGAGTGACGGACTGAATCCCATTCCCACATCCAGCAGGTGAACGGCCTCTCCCCACCGTGTATTTGCTTATGTGTATTCGGGTGGAATGACCCACCGAATCCCGTTGTCCACAAAATCCATTATCGCACTAAATCCTGGATTTCCGTGCTTCCTTGTGACACAGACAGCGACCATTGTTTTCCATCGAGTCTATGCCGGTTGAAGAGCAATCCCATTCCCTGCAAATTTCCCCTGTAACCTCTTCTCTTCACATCATGGATATGACCGGCAGTAGCACCGCTTACACATTGCCACACCAACAACGACCGGATGGCACACGGTGCGGCTACTGCAGCCGCTGCTTCCCAATTCCAGCAACTCGGGTGCAATCCTGACCTCGGGTGCTGTCGGTGTGGAGTTTGCATGTTGTGCCTGTGACCGCACGGGTGTGAATCGAATTGGTTTATTATTGTCACATGTACTGAGGCACAGTGAAAAAACTTGCCTTGCAGACCATTCGTACAGATCAATTCATTACACAGTGCTTTGAAGTAGTACAGGACAAAACATTACAGAATGCAAAGTGTCACAGCTACAGAGGAAGTGCAGTGCAGGCAGACAATAAGGGGCAAGGTCACAACGAGATACATTGTGAGGTCAAGAGTCCATCTTATCATACTAGGAAACCCTTCAATAGTCTCATAACAGCAGGATAGAAGCTGTCCTTGAGCCTGGTGGTACGTGCCCTCAGGCTCCTGTATCTTCTGCCAACGGGAGGGGGGAGAAGAGGCAATGTCTGGGGTGGGTGGGGTCTGTACTGAAGCAGTGAGAAGAGTAGACAGAGTCCATGGAGGGGAGGCTGGTTTCCATGATGTACTGAGCTGTGTCCATCATTGTCTGCTGTTTAAGATCTCTTTATTAGTCACATGTACATTGAAACACCCAGTGAAATGCACCTTTTGCCTAGAGTGTTATGGGGGGAGGGGGGCAGCCCACAAGTGTAGCCACTCTTCCGGTGCCAACATAGCACGCCCACAACTTCCTAACCAGTACGTCTTTGGAATGTGGGAGGAATCCGGAGCACCCGGAGGAAAGCCACGCAAACACACGGGGAGAATGTACAAACTCCTTACAGACAGCGGCTGGAATTGAACCCGGGTCACTGGCACTGTAAAGTGTTACACTAACCACTACACTACCATGCCTGCCTGCTGTAAAGTCCATTGGGGTCAGACCCAGCTCCATCAGAAATGGACCCAACTCACCTCAAAATTATTCTTTCCAACAAGTGCGTTTTGAGCAGGGGGCTCAATCAGTGACCAGTTTCCCAATTGCATTTTTGGTATCTCCCCAGCACGATGTAGAAATGTCCACCTGGGAAGGGGAACTGTTGCCTCTCTCACCTACTACAATTTGCAGTCACTTTTTATCAAGCTTTCTTTTACCCACTCCTTCAGAAACTCAAAGAAAATTGACATGGTTTCTCATCAGATTGGTCGATTGAGCAAATCCTCACAAACACAGGGAACTTGTGGTTGTTTTCTCCATGTTGTGAATGAAGCTATTTCTTCCCGAGTTACGATCTTTCCACACTCGGTGCCTTGGGGCGCCCTCGCTCAGATACATGTGTGTTTCACTACCTTACTGGACACTTTGAGGTTTGCAAACCTTGCTCATGGATAGAACGTGAGGCATCAGGTGCTGATGTCTCTGTCAGTTCTTGACTTAACAATTGGTTTCAGAAATTTGTCTGCATCTTCTCTCCTCCTAATGCCCACTAAGAAGTTTAAACTCATAACTAAATAAATATAGGATAGAAAGTTAGATACATCTAGCTTCTATGGTAAACTATGTTGTATTCCTGCTTGAAGTCCGGTTTCTAAGAATTGAGAACGAAAATGTAGTCTGATTTACTGGTGCAATGCCCATGAAGGTCCACAAAACAACTTTAAAACGGTTCTCTCAGATGGACAGGGAAGCAGAGGTATTTTAATTAACAGCTGGACGTTAAAAGTCAGGAACCCTGGTCAATATTTACCCCTCGGCGAGCATCACAAATCAAACGCATGGGCACAGATGCTGCCAGATATGATGAATATTTCCAGCACTTACTGTGTTTTTATTTTACGGTCTGGCCTTTCTCACATTGCTGTTCATGGGACCAAGCTTCGAGCAGATTAGCTGCCGCATTTCATTGATCCCCGAGCTGGAAAACGATGAGGGGGAACTTGAGGCGCTTGAAAGCCTTTCTTTCGAGGCATTTTTCACGGCAGCTTCCATGGCGGACTCCTCTACCCAGAAGACTCTGCGCCTGGAAAGAGCTCTATCATTGTGGACGGATCAGCTGCGGGACACCGGACGTGACGCCCGAAGCCTGGAAGATGCGCCTTCGACACAGGGGCCTCCAGGCTGGCGGCAGGTAGGAACAGGGCGCGGGTCTGAAGCAGCAGCACCGAGGCCGAGGCCGGGCCCGTGGGGAAAGAATCGGTGCAAACTGCAGAAGCGCCGCGGGCCGCCAGACGAGCGGAGCTCCCGGCGCCCCGCACCCGGGAATCTGCAGCAAGACGCGGAACGCCGGAGGGACTCGGCGAGTCAGGCAGCGTCTGTGGAGGGGAATGTCACCGGACCGTTATAAACGCGTAAAGTAGCGGATTGCACAGCAAGATCCCAGGATATGCGTTGCACAGCAAGATCCCATGAGATCTGAAGGCGCGGCGCTCCCGTCCCCCGGACTGTCCGCCGGCCCCACCCCAGATTCCCTGCGGGACCCGGGCGGCGCATGCGTTCTGGTGACACCGCAACAGATAGAGCGGTTTCTCGAGCGCGGGGGATTGTGGGGACGGAGGCTGCCATTGTTTTGTTTTACCGCGGCCAGGATTTCGCAGAGATACGCAAAGTGCTGGAGGAACTCAGCAGGTCGGGCAGCATCCATGGAGGGAAACAAACAGTCGACGTTTCAGGCCGAGACTCTTCATCAGGACTGGAAAGGAAGAGGGCAGAAGCCCTCCCCTCTCCTCCCCCACCCTTTATTTCCATGGTCCACTGCCCTCTCCTACCAGATTCCTCCCTCTTCAGCCCTTTGCCTCTACTAACTCTCATCTCATTACATCTTCACCCCCACCCCCAGCAAACTCCCTTCCCCCTCTCACCTGGACTCGCCTATCACCAGAACTCACCTGTCACCTGCCTGCATGTATTCCTCCCCCTCCCCCCTCCTTCTTATTCTGGCTTCTGCCCTCTTCCTTTCCAGTCCTGAAAGGTGGACTGTTTATTTCCCTCCCTAGATGCTGCCTGATCTGCTGAGTTCCTCCAGCACTTTTTGTGTATTGCTCCAGATTCCAGTATCTGAAGAATTTCTTGTGTCTTAGGATTTTGTAGATCCGTGGATCGGGCGAACAAATTGGGAGATGGAGGGTTGTTCAGATCCTGTCGAGCTTCGCTATCCAATGGAGTCCAATAGGGGAAGGGGAAGGGTCCTGACCCGAAACGTTGACCGTCTGCTTTTCTCCACGGACGCTGCCTGGCCTGCTGAGTTCCTCCAGCATCATCGTGTTTTTCAGACAGGGAGGGAACCCGGATTTCAAACTGTGAGGCTGTGGGGAGCAGAGAGTGTGTTGGGGGGGGGGGGGGGGGGGGGGGGGGCGGTGGAGTTACTGCCCGAGAGGAAGGAACGTCCCAGAACTGGTCTGTGGAAATCCTGAGAGAGCAGATGATAAACAATGGAGAGACAAATTTCATGCGAGTTCGCCAACGTCCTGTATCTGCTCTGATCTGTGTCCCTGTATCCACATTTGGAATGCTGATGACCCAGGGCTATGTGTTCCCGCCAGGTCGCTAAGCTAACAGGGACGGAGGGAGCAGATGATGTCAGGGTCACAGGGTTTACCTGGCCTGGCTTGGGGTGTGTGGCCTCATAGAATCATAGAAAGTACAGCACAATACAGGCCCTTCAGCCCACAATGTTGTGCCAACCTTTAAACCTTGCCTAAGACTATCTAACCCCTTCCCTCCACATATCCCTCTATTTTAAATTCCTCCATATGCTTATCTAGTAATCTCTTGAATTTGACCAATGTATCTGCCTCCACCACCGCCCCAGGCAGCGCATTCCATGCACCAACCACTCTCTGAGTAGAAAACCTCCCTCTGATATCTCTCTTGCACTTCCCACCCATAACTTTAAAGACTTGCCCTCTTGGATTGAGCATTGGTGTCCCGGGAAAGAGGCGCTGGCTGCCTACTCTTATCTATTCCTCTTAATATTTTGTATAACTCTATCATGTCTCCTCTCATCCTCCTTTCCAAAGAGTAAAGCCCTAGCTCCCTTAGTCTCTCCACATAATGCATACTCTCTAAACCAGGCAGCATCCTGGTAAATCTGCTCTGCACCCTTTCCAATGCTTCCACATCCTTCCTATAATGAGGCGACCAGAACTGGACACATCATTACCTCGCGGCTCCTAAACACAATCCCACGACTTATGAAAGCTAACATCCCATAAGCTTTCTTAACTACCCTATCCACCTGTGAGGCAACTTTCAGGGATCTGAGGATATGGACCCCCAGATCCCTCTGCTCCTCCACACTACCCAGAATCCTGCCATTAACTTTGTACTCCGCCTTGGAGTTTGTCCTTCCAAAGTGTACCACCTCGCACTTCTCCGGATTAAACTCCATCTGCCACTTCTCAGCCGAGCTCTGCATGGTATCAATGTCCCTCTACAATCTTCGACAGTCCTCTACACTATCCACAACACCACCAACCTTTGTATCATCTGCAAACTTGCCAACCTACCCTTCTACCCCCTCATCCAAGTCATTAATAAAAACCACAAAAAGTAGAGATCCCAGAACCAATCCTTGTGGGACACCGCTAGTCACAGCCCTCCAATCTGAATGCACTCCCTCCACCACAACCCTCCGCTTTCTACAGGCAAGCCAATTCTGAATCCACACGGCCAAGCCTCCCTGGATCCCATGCCCTCTGACCTTCTGAAGAAGCCTACTATGTGGAACCTTGTCAAACGCCTTACTAAAATCCATGTAGACCACATCTACTGCATTACCCTCATCAATCTGACTGGTCATCTCCTCAAAGAACCCTATCAGGCTTGTGAGATATGACCTCCCCTTCACAAAGCCATGCTGGCTGTCCCTGATCAGACCATGATTCTCTAAATGCCCATAGATCCTATCTCTAAGAATCTTTTCCAACAGCTTGCCCACCACAGACGTAAGGCTCACTGGTCTATAATTCCCTGGACTATCCCTACTACCTTTTTTGAATAAGGGGACAACATTTGCCACCCTTCAATCCTCCGGTACCATCCCCGTGGACAAAGAGGACTCAAAGATCCTAGCCAATGGTTCAGCAATCTCCTCCCTCGCCTCGCAGAGCAGCCTGGGGAATATTCCATCAGGCCCCGGGGACTTCTCTGTCCTAATATTTTGTAACAGCTCCAACACATCCTCTCTCTTGATATCGACATGCTCTAGGACATTAACCTTACCAGCACTGTGCTCAGCGTCATCAAGGCCCCTCTCCTTGGTGAATACTGAAGAGAAGTATTCATTGAGAACCTCACCCACTTCCACAGCTTCCAGGCACATCTTCCCACCTTTGTCTCTAATCGGTCCTACCTTTACTCTCGTCATCCTTCTGCTCTTCACAAAAGTGAAAAATGCCTTGGGGTTTTCCTTAACCCTACTCACCAAGGCCTTTTCATGTCCCCCTCTTGCTCTCCTCAGCCCTTTCTTAAGTTCCTTCATTGCTACCCTATATTTCTCAAGAGACCTATCTGATCCTTGCTGCCTACACCTTATGTATGCTGCCTTCTTCCTCCTAACTAGATGTTCCACCTCTCTTCTCACCCATGGTTCCTGCACCCTGCCATTTCTTCTCTGCCTCACCGGGACAAATTTATCCCTAACATCCTGCAAGAGATCCCTGAACAACGACCACATCTTCATAGTACATTTCCCTTCAAAAATGTCATCCCAATTCACACTCGCAAGTTCGAGCCTTATAGCCTCATAATTTGCCCTTCCCCAATTAAATACCTTCCTGTCCTCTTTGCTCCTATCCCTGTCCATGACAATGCTAAAGGTTAGGGAGCGGTGGTCAAATGCTCACCCACTGAGAGATCTGTCACCCGACCCGGTTCATTACCTAAAACTGGATGTAATATGGCATTCCCTCTAGTCAGCCTGTCAACATATTGTGACAGGAATCCGTCCTGGACACACTTTACAAACCCTGCCCCATCTAAACCTTTGGCACTAAGCAGGTGCCAATCAATATTTGGGAAGTTGAGTCTCCCATGATAACAACCCTGTTATTTTTGCACCTTTCCAAAATCTGCCTCCCAATCTGCTCCTCAGTATCCTTGCTGCTACCAGGGGACCTATAGAAAACTCCCAGTAGAGGAAACGCTCCTTTCTTGTACTTAACTTCCACCCATACTGACTCTAGGGAGGATCCTGCTACATTATCCACCCTTTCTGCAGCTGGAATAGTGTCCCTGTAGTAATAGTAAGGCTTCTCTGTCATTGCAGAAAGAATAATTTTGAATTGAGTTGGGTCCGTTTCTGATGGAGCTGGGTCTGACCCCATGGACTTTACAGCAGCCAGGCACGGTAGTTCCGCGGTTAGCATAACGCTTTACGGCGCCAGCGACCCAGGTTCAATTCCTGCCGCTGTCTGTAAGGAGTTTGTGCGTTCTCCCCGTGTGTCTGCGTGGGTTTCCTCCGGGCGCTCCGGTTTCCTCCCACGTTCCAAAGACATCCAGGTTAGCAAGTTGTGGCGCTGGAAGCGTGGCGACACTTGCGGGCTGCCCACAGAACACTACATGTTTCGATGTACATGTGACTAATAAAGATATCTTAAGAGGAAATTAAAGGGAGGCGCAAGAGGTTCCATAGATGCTGGAATCTGGAGCAACACACACACACACAGACACACACACACACAGACAAACACATACAGACACACGGACACACACAGACACACACATACAGACACACACACACACACGGATACACACGGACACACAAACACATACACACACACACAGACAAACACATACAGACACATGGACACACAGACAAACACATACAGGCACACACACAGACAAACACATACAGACACACACACGGACACACATACACACACAGACAAACACATACAGACACACACACAGACAAACACATACAGACACAGACACACACATACACACACACACAGACAAACACATACACACACACAGACAAACACATACAGACACACGGACACACAGTCACACACACACAGACAAACACATACAGACACACACGGACACACACACAGACACACACACAGACAAACACATACAGACACACACACACGGACACACACAGACACACATACACACACAGAGACAAACACACACACACACACACAGACAAACACATACAGACACACACACACGGACACACACAGACACACACAGACACACACACAGAGACAAACACACACACACACACAAATGCTGGAGGAACACAACAGGTCAGTCCTCCAGCATTTTGTGTGTGCTGCTGCAGGAAATTAGAGGGATCATTCGCGTGAGGGAAAACACGGAAGTTTTCACAAATGGGTCTGGGACCAAGGAACTGACAAAAGCAAAGGAGGGTGGGGCGGGAGGGGAAGAGGCCACAGAGAATAACGGGTCGGGTGTAGGCCAAGAGACCGAATGGGCGGCTGGAGCATCTCAGACCGACTGATCCAAAGTTGTCATTGCGACTTCCACCCCGAACTAGAGGTAATGAAACCCACGCTGGAGCCTTCTCACCGCGGCATGTGTCAGGATGTGGCGCCTCCGAAGGAAACCTCTGCGTGGGTCATTGAGGGGTGAATGTGCACAAAACCCGCCCGTGTAAACCACGGGAAGCGGTGAGGGCATCTGTGCGTGTGAGAGTGTGGTTTTAATGGGTTCAACGGCATGACGAATGTGAGAGCGTGTGATTCAGCGGATTAGTGGCAGCGGAAAGGTCAAGGAGAGATTGAGGGAGCGGCCGGAATGGCTGAGCATTTGAAAGCGCAGCGGTGAGGGAGTTTTCCCAGGATAGACGGGAGTGACCAGGCAATGACCGGTGACGTGCAAGAAGGCTGGACCATGCGGGAGAGAGGGACCGCGTGAAATGGCAGCACGGGAGGGTGGCCGTAAGTCGGAGAATTGGTATGACTGCAGAAGGATCGAAGTTGGTGAACTGAGAGAAGCGGGAGAAAGCTGACACATGATGTCGGGTAAAATCACCCATGCTAAGGCAGATTCAATTCTTTTTAACCACCTGCTCCCCACTCCTCTGAATGGTCACAGTCATTTGTCCCTCAGGATAAGGAGGTCTAAAACAAGAGAGCATAGATTTGAGGTGAGAGCGGAAAGGGGAAGGGATCTGAGGGGCAATATTTTTCCCCACACAGAGGGTGGTGCATGTATGGAAGCAGCTTCCAGAGGAAGTGGTAGATATGGCTACAATTACAACTCCTCAAAGACGCTTGGACAGGTGTATAGAAAGGAAGGGTTTAGCGGGATGTGGGCCAAATACAGGCAAATGGGACTAGCTTGGGGTAGACAGCTTGGTCAGCATGGACGAGCTGGGCCGAAGGGTCTGTTTGTCGGTCGCACCGTTTACCAGATTTGACGAGCTCTGCGTTTTTATTTGTGGGCTCTTTCTCTGAGATTCTCCTTTCCCGTCCAATCTATTTCGCAGGGCGTCGGCCATGGAGGATCGGCAGACCGGTAACTGGAACCAAGGAGGAGCTCCTGACCCGCCAGGGTCGCTCAGTCCGCCGGTCCCTGGACGCCGCCTGCCTTCGGACGGGGGCGCAGAAGGCCCCGTGCACGCCGGGGAGAAACGGTTCACCTGTTCCGAGTGTGGGCGGGGCTTCAGGCGAGCAGCGGGACTGTCGAGGCACCGGTGCGGTCACGGCGGGGACAAACCGTGGAAATGCGGGGACTGCGGGAAGGGGTTCAGTTACCCGTCCCGGTTGGAGATGCACCGGCGCAGCCACACGGGGGAGAGGCCGTTCACCTGCTCGGTGTGTGGCAGTGGATTCATTTATTCATCCCACCTTATCAAGCACCAGCGGGTACACACCATGGAGAAGCAGTTCACTTGCTCCTTGTGTGGGGGAGGATTTGCCGATCGCTCCAGCCTTCTGACACACCAGCGGGAGCACACCGGGGAGAGGCCCTTCATCTGCTCCAAGTGTGGGAATGGATTCACTTGTTCGTCCCACCTTCGTAGGCATCAGCGGGTTCACACCAGGGAGCAACAATTCGCCTGCTCCTTGTGCGGGAAAGGATGCAGTCGCTTCTCCAGCCTTCTCAGGCACCAGCGAGACCACAGCGGGGAGAGGCCGTTCACCTGCTCCGAGTGCGGGAAGGGGTTCAGTTACCAGTCCCGGTTGGAGATGCACCGGCGCAGTCACAGCGGGGAGAGGCCGTTCACCTGCTCGGTGTGTGGCAGTGGATTCATCTATTCATCCCACCTTAAAAGGCACCAGCGGGTACACACCGCGGAGAAGCCGTTCACTTGCTCCTTGTGTGGGGGAGGATTTGCTGATTTCTCCAGCCTTCTGACACACCAGCGGTTCCACACCAGGAAGCGGCCCTTCACCTGCTCCGAGTGCGGGAAGGGGTTCACTCGGTCATCCAGCCTCCGCACACACCAGCGGGTTCACACCAGGGAGAAGCCGCGCATCTGTTCTGTGTGCGGGATGGGCTTTGCGAGTTTGACCAGTCTAAGGATTCACCGATGGATTCACAAGTGACCGCAGGGTTTGCACTACTGTTCGTCACATCCAGGGCATTAACGGTGTACAGTTTCACATTCTTTGCATGATAATAACCTCTAGATCTGGATTGGAAATTAATTTTCCAGGTAAATGTCAAATGAATCAGAAACAATGGACGTTCAGTGTTGTCCTTTTAATATAAGAGTCCCCGAGTAGTACAGCATGAAAACAGGCCCTTCAGCCCAACTCATCCATGCCGACCAAGGTGCCCACCTGAGCTAGTACCATGTGGCTCATGTCCCTCTCAACCTTTCCTATCTATGTACTTCCCCAATGACTCTTTAATGTTATCGCGCCTGCCTCAACCACCACCTCTGGCTGCTGATTCTATGTCCGCTCCACCTTCCGCATGAAGTTGCCCCTCTGGTCTCTTTCAATTCTTTCCCCTGCCACCTTAAACCTACACCCTCCAGCGTTTGGTTTCCTTTCCCTGGGGAGAGGGTGGCGGAATTACTGCATCCATTCACGCTGTTGATGCCTGCTCATGATTTATGCACCTCCATAAGATCACCCCTCAGAATTTTATACTTCTTTATATCAATCAGAATTTCCCGAGGATTCTACATTGATGCATGAATTTTTAAGGAAAAGGAAGATTCCGAAATTATCACTTAATGAACGTTTAATATTAGATGCACCTATTTCAGAGGAAGAAATAAAGAAAGCAATTTCTTCAATGAATTCTGGTAAAACACCTGGTCTCGATGGGTATACAGTTGAAGTTTTTAAATCTTTTTCTGATCTTCTTTCTCCTTGGTTAGGTAAAATTTTTAAAGATGCCCTATCAGTAGGTAAGTTATCACAATCCTTTTATGGAGCATCTCTTTAATTCTTAAAAAGGATGAGGATCCTACTGAATGTGCATCATATAGACCTGTCTCTTTATTGAATGTGGACTCCAAACTTTTTTCCAAATTATTGGCTTCTAGACTGGAAAATGTACTTCCACAAATTATTTCTGATGACCAGACAGGATTTATTAAAATTGGTATTTGCATTTTAATATTAGGAGGTTAATGAATATTGTATATACCCCTTCATCTACAGTTCCAGAGTGTGTTATCTCGCTTGATGCCGAGAAGGCATTTGATAGAGTCAAATGGGAATATTTATTTAACATGCTTGAGAAATTTAATTTTAGCCCAAATTTTATATCCGTGATTAAATTGATATACACCTTTGGCTTCAGTACTTACGAATAATCAGAGATCCCACTTTTTCAGGCTTTTTTGAGGCACTAGACAGGGCTGCCCTTTAAGTCCTTTACTATTTGATATTGCCTTGGAACCCTAGGCAATTGCCTTTCTGGACTCTTCTAACATATTTGGTATCATTCGTGGAAATGGGAAGCATAAGATATCATTATATGCAGATGACCTGTTACTTTATATCTCTAACCCTGAGAAATCCATTCCTGCAGCATTATCACTGCTTGCTCAGTTTAGTGCTTTTTCTGGCTATAGATTAAATCTTAATAAGAGTGAGCTTTTCTCATTAAATATGCAAGTCCCAATCAATAGGCAATTACCATTTAGATTAGTGACTGATTATTTTACTTATTTGGGTGTTAAAATTACCAAGAAGCATAAGGACTTATTCAAAGTTAACTTTTTACCCTTAATTGATCATGTTAAACAATTGCTTACTAAATGGTCCCCATTGTCTCTATCATTGGTCAAATCAATGCGGTTAAGATGACTATTTTACCTTAATTTTTATATTTATTCCAGGCAGTTCCAACCTTCATCTCAAAATCCTTTTTTGATATTATTGATTCTAAAATTCTGTCATATATATGGCAGAATAAAAACCCAAGGTTAAGTAGGAAATATTTACAGAAATTAAAATATGGTGGTATGGCTTTGCCTGACCTTAGATTTTACTATTGGGCAATGAATATTAGATATTTAATTTTCTGGACACAAGTTTTATATGTAATTCAGTGTCCCCAATGGGTGTATCTTGAGCATTAGTCAGTGCAAGGGTTTTCATTAGCTTCTATTTTAGGAGCCTCGCTCCCCTTTGCACGTACTAAATTGAGTAAACAAATGATTAACCCAATAATTAAACACACAATACGAATACGGTTTCAATTTCATAAATTTTTTGGATTGAATAACTTCATTTTATCAAGTCCTATCCGATTTAATTTTTTTCTTTCAACCATCTAGAATTGATTTAGCTTTTTCTTTATGGGAAATGAAGGCAATAACCTGCTTTCATGATCTATTCATTGCTAATTGTCTTTTGTCTTTTGAACAGTTGTCTAATAAATACAATTTGCCTAGATCACTTTTTTCGATATTTACAGATTAGAAACTTTTAAAAAGTTATTTTACCTACTTTTCCGATACCACATAAAATTGAAATTACGGAAAAAATTTTAGGTTTTAATCCTTATCAGAAGGGCCTGATAGCAATATGATCTGATTATGAAAATATGTCTACGGATATCTGATAGAATTAAGAATGAACGGGAGAGAGAACTCCAGATACTTTTACCTACAGAGACATGGAAGAAAATTCTCCAATTAGTCAATACATCTTCAATGTGTGCCAGACATTCTTTGATACAGGTGGTTCACAGGACCCATGTGTCAAAGGACAAGTTAGCCCGTATTTATCACCATATAAATCCTATATGTGACAGATGTAAATCAAATGTGGCTTCCCTGACACATATGTTTTGGTCCTGTCCTTTTTTGGAAAAATATTGGAAAGACATTTTTAATATTATTT
Source organism: Pristis pectinata (assembly GCF_009764475.1). Lineage (NCBI taxonomy): Eukaryota > Metazoa > Chordata > Chondrichthyes > Rhinopristiformes > Pristidae > Pristis > Pristis pectinata. The sequence goes on along the minus strand of NC_067416.1, from coordinate 50,033,985 downwards.
CAACTATTGAATATTGATTTACAACCTCATCCTATGACTGCAATTTTTGGGTTACCAATGATGGATTCTGGCCATTTATCCGCTTCTGCTTATCGTATGATTGCATTTGTTACATTAATGGCCAAGAGATCCATTCTATTTAAATGGAAGGATCCTATACCCCCTACTACATTTCAATGGTTTTCTCAACATGTTTAAACTTGGGGGAAATTAGGAGTGGTACTGTTGATCCTTCGCTTAAATTTGAGGAAGTTTGGAGTCCATTCATTCAGTATTTCCATATGATGTAAGCAGACCTTTCTCGAATCCCTTTCAATAACCTTTGAATATAGAGGAGCGGAACTAATGACATTATAATGTTTTTCAACCGAAGAAATAACAGTCCAGCCTTTTTAAAAAAGTTTTTGGTTTGCTTTTGTTTATTTTTTTTGTTGTTTTATGTTTTTTTGAATTTGGGGGTTCTCTTTTCATATAATCAAATTTATTTTCAAATTCTTTTGTATCATGTACATATAGTAAGAAATGGGGAGGTTCAGATTATATATTTAACTCCCTGTGTTTGTATATGTCAACTGTTATTATTGTAATCCCCATCTCTTTGCACCGTGTGTATAATTACTACTGTTATGTGTATTAATCTGAAATTTAATAAAAAAATTGAAAAAGAAAGATTGTCAATATATTGAAAAGATGGGGACAGAGCTGAATAGAGTGACCCTGGTTGGCGAGGCATTGACTCGGAAGAATGAGCAGAAATTATCGCCACGATTTTCTTTCAGCAGTGGTTTGAAACACTGATTTGTGTCTTGTGGGGGGTGGGAAGGCAGTGGGCTGTCGTGGCTACCTTCCCGTATCCTGCACCACCTGCTGACTATTTGACTTTCCATTAGGAAGTGCAGTGGCATAGCGCCAGAGACCCAGATTCAATCCTGACCTCGGGTGCTGTCTGTGTGGAGTTTGCAAGTGCTCCCTGTGACCTTGTGAGTTCCCTCTGGTTGCCTCCTTCCACGCCCCAGAGATTTGCGGGCTGGTTGGTTAATTGGCTTTGATAAATTGCCGCTTGTGCGCAGGTGAATGGTAGAATCTGGAGGGAATTGATGCAAAAAAAAGCACCCAGAGGTTGGTTGCTCATGTACCTTAGCCACACAGGAAACAGGCCCTTCGGCCCACCGAGTCCATGCTGACCTTTTAGCACCCATTTACACTGATCCTGTTTTATCTCCTCACAGTCCCATCAACTCCGCCCCCCCCATACACACACACACACACACACACACACACACACACACACACACACACACACACACACACACACCATCAACCCCTCACCTACACACCCGGGGCAATTTACAGCAGGCAATTAGCCTACCAATCTGCACATCTTGAAACCAGAGCACCCGGAGGGAACACACGTGGTCACAGGGAGAATGAGCAAACTCCATACAGACAGCGCCCGAGGTCAGATTTGAACCCGAGTCGCCAGTGCTATGAGGCAACAGGTAAACCAGCTGCCTTTCTGTGCCATTCCACCGAGAATTCACACCCTGTGTGCGGTCTTCACCGTGCTGTTCCTCCCCTCCCTCCCCAGTCTCCAGCTGCCTCTCACGGCTGACTGACCCTCTGAACAGCCACCACACTTGAAACAGGATTTAAGATAAGATACCATTTCTTTATTAGTCACATGTACATCGAAACACACAGTGAAATGCATCTTTTGCGTTGAGTGTTCTGGGGGCAGCCCGCAAGTGTCGCCACGCTTCCGGCACCAACATTGCACGCCCACAACTTCCCAACCCGTACGCCCTTGGAATGTGGGAGGAAACCGGAGCACCCGGAGGAAACCCACGCAGACACGGGGAGAACATACAAACTCCTTACAGACAGCGGCCGGAGTTGAACCCGGGTCGCTGGCGTTACACTCCTGCTGAAACACCCGCTCTTTCCCCTCTGGCGGCAGCGACCTCATCGGCTGACCGGAGATCAAAGAAACGGAAGCAGGAATCGGCCGTTCGGCCCCTCGCCGCTGCTTCCTATCCCATAAGATGGTTGAGCATTTACCTCGGCGTCACTTTCACCCACGTCACTTGACTCCCCTGATGTTCCAGGAATCTATTCATCGCCCACCCAGCGACCGAGCTGAGCCTCCACACACCTCTCCGGCAGACAATTCCAGAGACTCGCTCCTTTCTGCGGAGAAGAGCCTACTTCTCGACTCTGTCCTGAATGGTCAATCCTTTGCTTTGAGACAGCGACCCCTGCGTTGTCCAGGAGAGACTTTAAACGGGAGCCCGTGTGTTCTCGCTGGGGGACCCGTGGAGACACCTGGCATATTGTGACTCAGTGGAGACAGAGGAGACTGCAGGTGCTGGAAATCTGGAGCATCACACGAAACGCCGGAGGGTCTCAGCGGGTCAGGCAGCATCCAGGGAGGGAAATGTCACGGGACCAAATAGTGGGTCGCATAACAAGATCCCACAATATGGGTTGCACAGCACGATCCCATAAGATCTGAAGGCGCGGCGCTCCGCAAAGGCAAAGCTAGAACATGTATTGATTAAAAGATTTGAAAGCTTAACCTTTTCAAAGGGTGCTACCCATACGGTCTGCCTTTTCCCAGGATAGAAATATCAAATACTAGAGGGCATAGCTTTACGCTGATGCAGAAAGAGATGTGCGGGGCAGGTCTTTTTTGAGTGGGGTTGTGGCAGGTGGGATGGAAATATTTAAGAGGCTTTTAGACACATGAACATGCAGGGAGGAGTGCATGAATATGGATCACATGCAGGTGGATGGGATTAGTTCAATTTGGCATTATGGACACCACAGACCTTGTGGGCCGAAGGGCCTGTTCCGGTGCTCTGCTTTTCTATGTTCTTTCGGCTCCTCGGTCGATTGGAGGACGCAGGCGCGGACCTCAGGGACAGACCAAACATGCGGAGTTCGGACCTTCGACGTGCAAACCTGGAGGTGGGTGTTGGGCTGAAGTTGGCCACTGGTTGGGGGAAAGAATCGGTGCGGGCTCCAGAAATACCGCGGGCCACTCCACTGGGACAGACGAGGTCCTTAGTTGGCGCTCAGCACCCGAGGTCCCGGCACTTGCCAACAACCAGGTCTGGGACATCTCCCCAGGGGCTGGAGGGGAGGCTGATAGTAGACCGCTCTCTGGAGCGCTGGGGATTGTGGGTAGAACGGCGGCCATTGAGTCCACGGCACTAAGTGGCGGAGTTGGGGCCGGTGGTTACCCCGTCTGAGCTAAACCGGCGATAACTAAAACGAGGTAAAGGGTTGAATTGGGACGAAGCCTGAAAAGAGGGGACTTAGTTAAGTTTTCAATGAATTAAACATCTGATGAAAGTTCAAAAACCTGAAAGCTTCACTCTGTTCCTTTCTCCACAGGTGCGGCCTGACCCGCTGAGTATTTCCAGCATTGACTGCCTGCATTTCAGATTTTCGGCACCTGCAATTGTTTGATTTTAAATTGAATACTTCTTGTGATTCTATCAACCATGTAGGTTAATGAGTCAATTTCACATTTACATTTTAAAGAATCTCCCACAGCCAGAACCGTGGATTAATGATGCTTGCGTTATGGACAGTTGTTTCTAGCTGCTGTGTCAAACCTGCTCCAGTCTACCTATTCCAGGAACCATTGAAGACATTTAAAAACCAGAAGTTTGGCATTTCAGGCTCAGTGTCAACCATGGACATCTCAGTCTTAGTTTCGCATCCTGTACAATGTTTAAGAAGTTGGCGCACTCCTTTGCTTCTCTCTCCGCAGATGTCGCTGTGCTTCTCGGCTTTGGTTTGTTTCTTCCTTGTCTCCAACTGTTGTGTTTTACAGTAATTGCTACCTTGATAACCTTAGTCTGCATCCAACCATTGACATACAGGGTTAGTGTGTAAATGGTCGATGGCCGGCATGGACTAGGTGGGCCGAACGGCCTGTTTCAATGCTGTATATCTTTATAGTTCTATGATAAGTAAAACAATGTCCGTCTTGCTGCTCTGGGATCCCTCAGTGTGACTGGCTGCTCAGATGCTGGGTGAGTGAATAGCCTAAGTTCGTATAGAAGAGATTTTAACTATCAGGTCCCTGTGTGAAGATGTGAGATCAATGTTTCTTGTTGAAAAGATTATTTCTGATCGTTAAGGCTCAACGGACAAAGACTCGAGTCATGATTTTGCTTCTGATTTAAACTGTGTGAATATTTCTGGGAACTTGTGACCGAGGAATGACCAAAAATTCTTAATCTCAGATGTCAGAACTCGTTACAAGGATCGATATTTCTAAATTGCAACAAAATACAGAAGTGTGAGCGAGTGTCTTTCATTCAGGTACCCAGCTTGTGGATTTTATTTGCACACCAGTTCTTGTGTAGCCGGTTAAATTATCACAAGAGTTTGTTTTTCTAAAGAAAAAGATCAGTCTTGAAACCTCAGTCAAGCTGTCACATCTGCAGTCTGCGTCTGCACTTTTCAATGCAATTTTTCGAACGATTTCTTTTCTTTTTCAATCTTTTTATTAGTTTTCAAATTAATACAGATTAATATATAACATCAATGTTTGTACGTAATACAATTTTCGAACGATTTCTATTACTTTATGCAGCTTTTGAAAACTCTGTGCTCCCACTTTAATCAATTGGAAGGTTTGATGAAGCTAACTCAGTTCCTGTCCATGTGGATTTATGAACGACTGCTCCCCCTTTCCTTATGAACCTAACGGGTTACGAGAAGCTGTCAGAGAATGATAGGACCGCCAAGCACAGAACGAGGCCCTTCAGCCCATCTTGCTCGTTCTGTCCATCAAGCATCCATCTACATTAATCCCATTTTCCCTCTTGCATCCCCATCAACGCCAACCACCACCACCCCTTCCCCCAATGTTCCTGCTACCCGTCTTCACGAGGAGTAATTGACAGTGCTTAATTAACCTCCTGCCCAGCACGTCCTTAACACGCGTGAGGAAACTGGAACACCATAGATCGCAGGAAGGGCATGCAGACTCAACACCGAAAGCACCGAACCACCTGTGGGCAGGATCAACACCGGGTCTCTGCTGCTGTACAGTGGCAGCACTAATTGCTGGACCAAAAACCAGACTACTGAAGGAACTCAGCTGGTCAGACAGCATCAGTCCAGAAGAAGGGTCTCGACCGAAATATCGACTGTCCATTTCCCTCTACAGGGGCTGCCTGGCCCGCTGAGTTCCCCCAGTAGTTTGTGTGTGTGTGTTTTTTTTTGCTCCAGATTCCAGCATCTACAGTCTCTTGTGTCTGCACTAACTGCCGGATTGGGTGAAGGTAAATCACGAAATGAATTGATGGTGGAATTTTAAAAAAGGGGAAATTTTCAGGGCCTTGTCCCCTGTCACCATTCGTGGGAGTTTGTTTGCCCTCTTATCGTAAGCGTCCTCGATAAACAGGATCGTTGTGGTGCCGTCAGTGCACAGTTGTGGTGCCGTCAGTGTTTTTGTTTGGATACATCGATTTGGATTTTCCATTTCAATGCCGGGAGTTAACCCTTTGACATTTGTTAATTGCTCGCTTTAGAGCGACAGGTTTATTGGTGTTTCAGCGAGTGGGATAACTGGGTGAACCCTTTCCCACACACGGAGCGGGTGAAGTGTGGACGCGCTGGGTGTTTTGATTTCAAAAGTAAACTTTATTCGTAATAAACATATATACAAAAGAATAAAGAGTGCAAAACATTCATGGTCAATTCATTCAGTAGTGTTAACTTATTTTTAAACACCATAGCACCATTGCTACTCCTGCGGGCCCCTGGGGTGATACACTATTTCAATGTTTGAGGGGTTTCCCCACCCGACTCAGCCCCTCCGTGTCCAGTCGCGGAAGGACACGAGACTGTGGTCCTTCCCCACACAGCCTTTGCACTGGTTGCACCGAGCTTCAGTGCGTCCCTCAGCAGGTCCTCCTGCAGCCTGGACTCTGGCAGTCGGCAGCGTTACCTCACGGACATCTCGCAGTGCTGGAGGGCCAACGGGTTTCGGGCAGACCAAAGGGCGTCTTTCACCAGGTTGATGACCTTCCTGCAAAGCGCTTGATGTCCGTCTGGATGTGTGTCCCTGGGGACGAAAATGAGGAAAAGGCAAGATCGTGGTGGAAACTAACAGCATCCATGGAGAAGGCAGTGTTCATCAGAGGCCAATAAAAAAAAGTTACGAATCGCTCACGGTGCATTGACTGTGGTATATTTGACGTCTAATTACTTTTTCTTTTGCCATTTTCGATCATTCCCGGCCCGGTGCGGGGGAACCGAAAGAGGAGGGGCGGAAGGTGAAGCGGGTGAGAGAGGCTGGAGGGAAGGGAGCGAGGTGCAGAGGCGGACCGGGGAGCGGGGTTGTGGGAACAGGAGCTGGCTGCGGGCGAGGGATTGAAGCTGGGTGAAATTGCGGGGGGCCGGGAGTGGCTGGGGTTTGGGGGGGGGGTGGAAGGTGGGGGCTTGTGGTCAGAGTGCACCCGTGTGTGTGTGTCTGCATGGTTGTGTTGTCCCCTGGGCGCCAGTTGTTGTTGTGTTGTCCCCTGGGCGCCAGTTGTTGTTGTGTTGCCCCCTGAGCGGCGGTTGTGATTTCTTGGCCCCAGTTGTTATTATGATCACCCCACAGCGCCAGTTGTTGTGATTTCCTCAGCGCCAGTTGTTGTTGTGATTTCCTCAGCGCCAGTTGTTGTTGTGATGTCCCCTCGGCGCCGGTTGTTGTTGTAATACCCAGCCCCCAACCCCCCCATTGGATGCTGGGGAAATAGTTGATGCCCATTGGCTCCGCTCCGGGCACCTCACTGACTGGTCCCTCCGCCCTCCGGCGCCGCTTTCGGGCGCCCCCTCCGCCAACAGCAGGAGACGGGCACTCCGAGCCTGCATTGCAGAGGCTCTGCGCCCACCCACTTTGCAGATGGAGGCGGGGGGGGGGGGGCTTCTTCAGCCTGGAGGATTCTGGGTATCACAGCCGCCATTCTTCAGGGGGTCCCGGCTTGCCCACAGAGCGCGGTCTAGAACTTCCCGGTTCTGGGTTGAGGAGGAAGGTGCTGAGATCCCTTTTGCTGGGGATGAAACTACTGGTGAACACAACAGGTGCCTGGGAGACTGATTCACAAATCCAGCAAATTCAGCTGCAGGTATTGTGGAAAAGTTTGGAGCAAAGTGAAGTGAACATGGATCACAAACAACATGGAGGGAGGGAGCATTGTCCACGCGGTACAAAGGGGAGCATGCTACGACCAACTGTGGGGGTCTGTTCTGTGTTATTTGTTAATCTTATCTTGTTTACAGGGTTTTAAAAGTCAATTTGCAAATGGAAAACTCAAAGCAAACCACAGGGATGCACTCAGACATCCAGTCCGTGGAAACATAACCGAGTTCATACTGGGGAGAGGCCGTTCACCTGTTCTGAGTGTGGGAAGGGATTCACTCACTCTTCCAACCTGCTGAGACACCAGCGAGTTCACACCGGGGAGAAGGCTGTGTGTGGAATATTTACACATCCCAGCCGCTGAAACACCAGCAGGTTTGCAAGTGACTGCAGGCGTTATTACTGCTGTTAATGACAGCCAGGATTGAATCGATGATTCCTCTGGTCATCGGGCAGAGTTGGGGTTTGTTTGTGCTGATCTCAATAACCCCTGTAACTGGGCGGGGGTGTCGTTTCGGGATCGATGCCAAATAAATCAGTTCTTTATTAACACGCGCCGTATCCTAAGTGCTCAAGCTCACTGGGACACCCAGTAAACGTAGCACAAAGCCATTCGGTCCATCTAATGACTCCCTGTGGAGGCATCCACTGCGTTATCCCATTCCTAGGGTGAAGAAGTCTCTCATGAATTCCCCACTGGATTAACCACAGTCTGAAGGACAGGAGAGAGCAGATTATAGAGTCAAAGAATTGTAAAGCATGGAAACAGGTCTGTGCCGACATTAAACACCCAATTACACCAATCCTACATTAAGCCTATTATTATTCTCCGCACATTCCCATCACCTCTTCCCATGCTCCACCACCCGCTCAGCTACATATTATGGCCAACGAACATACTAATTCATGTTCTTGGGGTCTGAGAGGAGAAAACCCACGCGGTCACAGGAAGAACATGCAAACCCCACAGACAGCACCAGAGGTCAGGATTGAACCCTGGTCGCAGGAACTGTGAGGCAGCAAAGCCACTGCTCCTGATTCAAACATTCCCCATTCCAACAAAAAAAAATTATCAGTTTCAACCTGAACGCGTCGATTAACATTTACAATTAAGCTACATTGTTCATGAAATCGTGGGAGCTTTTTGTTAAACTGAGAGTTTAACCGTTCCCTCTTTCAATCCCAAAATCCAGCCACTAATTTCCAGTATATCGGAAGATCGTGTTATATATATTCAGGATATCGGAAGATCAGGCAGGTTCGAACAGCCCAGCGGCCCCAATCATGCCGCCCGGGCTTTCAAACTCGGGCCAAGAACTGGCTCGCTGCTAAGCAGTAAAATCAATGGACACCGTATCACCCGTAATCCTTCGCGCACCAGAAACCGCTCTATCTGCCAAGCTCCCACCAGCGCGCCAACACAGGCAGCGACCCGCAGTGCATCCTGGCTCCAAGTCCCTCCGTGCGGGGCAGGGCAGGGCGATCAGCGGCGCCCGGGTGAGGGTGCGCGGGCGGAGGGACGGGCCGGGACTGACCCAGGGCGGCGGCCCGCGGTGTCTCTGGAGCTCGGCCCCATTCTCCCCCAGCCGGGGGCTGCTCCTCGGCTCCGGGCCCCGTTCCAGCCTCGGGGTCGATTGAATCCGCAGCCCTGCGCTCGGCTGCGACTCGCCGCCGAGCTCCCGGAGCCTCCAGCGGGCCGGGGAGGGACCTTCAGCCGCTGTGTGAGTGGGAAGGAGTTCACTGACTTACCCCCGCTGTTCACACCCTCCTGTCTCCACAGTGATGAGCCTACTTCAGTGTTCCTTCTGCGGGAAAATCTTTAAGCGACCCAGTGACCTGATGAGACACCAGCGGGTCCACACCGGGGAGAGACCGTACACCTGCTGCGAGTGCGGGAAAAGGTTCACTCAATCCTCCAGCCTGGTGACACACCAGCGAGTTCACACCGGAGAGAAGCCGTTCACCTGCTCTGAATGTGGGAAAGGGTTCACCGAGTCTTCCATCTTGCTGAGACACCAGCGGGTTCACACCGGGGAGAGGCCGTTCACCTGCTCTGAGTGCGGGAAGGGATTCAGTCGGTCGTCCAGTTTGGTGACCCACCAGCGAGTTCACACGGGCGAGAAGCCCTTTACCTGCTCTGAGTGCGGGAAGGGATTCACTCAGTCCTCCAGTTTGGTGACCCACCGGCGAGTGCACACAGGAGAGAAGCCGTTCACCTGCCCTGACTGTGGGAAGGGATTCACACAGTCATACAGCCTGGTGATACATCAGCGAATGCACACAGGAGAAAGGCTGTTCACCTGTTTTGAATGTGGGAAGGGATTCGCCGAGTCATCTGCCTTATTGAGACACCAGCGGGTTCACACCAGGTAGAGACCATTCACCTGCTCCGAGTGCGGGAAAGGGATTCACTCAGTCATCTTACCTGGCGACCCACCAGTGAGTTCACACCGGGAGAAGGCCGTTCACCTGCTCTGACAGTGAGAATGGATTCATTTGCTCGTCTACTTGGGTGACTTATCAGCAGCTGGTTTACACTGGGGAGAGGCCATTCACCTGCTTCAAGTGGGGTATCGGATTTGGTCAATCATCCAGTCTCCTGAGACACCAGCTAGTTCACACTAGAGACAACAGTTAAAGCTAACAGATGTGGAGTATTTAAGCACCACAGCCACTGAGATACCAGTGGGACATTGAATCCTGCAGTCATTTCTGCCTCAAGTCAGACCCAGCACTGAACACTGACATTGGGCATAGTTGGGTTTGTTCTGCTGATGTTAGTGACCCCTATAACTGGGCTGGAGTTTTATATTCTGGATCCTTGTCAAATAAAGCAGTTCCAATTGAAACACTCATCTCTCAAGATTCCATCCACGTAAAACAGAGAATGTTTGGTGCAGAGACAGGCCATTCAGCCCAGCTAGGGCCACACCGGGAATAACCTGGGACCTGCCCTCCTGCCGGCATTCCTGCCCCACACCAGCCTCCTCCCAGCTCACCCTGTGGGAATATTCTTCTGTTTCTTGAGCTTCCAGTTCCAGGTATCCGTGCTGTTCACCTCATCCACTTTCTGAGGGAGTTGGGTCCACATTGTGGCCACTCTCCAGGGCAAGAAGTTTCTCCTGAATTCTCCCACTGGAATTAACGCATCCAATGGGAAAGGATGACAGCTTACAGGTGTCTGATCCCAAGCATTCCCCATTGCTTGGGTCTTTGGCGCCAGAGGAGAAGCTGGTAGGTTTTCAAACTCTTTTCTCCCAGCCCATGTTCAACATTGAAAGGCAGAATAAAGTGACCCATAGAAGGCTGGGGTAACAACACACACTTGGGGGTTCCTTCATCACAGGAGCATTAAACAGAAGAAACTCTGCTTTGATTGGTGTGAAGTCTGAGGTCCCGTTAGGTGTTTGCTCAATGCAACAGGGTCAGAAACCAGAGAGTGATCAGTACAGGGCAGGGGGTGGAGAAAGGATGAGAGGAGACGGAATTAGCTCAGGAGAAGGGATATGGGCTGTGTGCAGGAACCGGGGAGGGAATCAGACCAGGTGAAGGCACCAGCATTCATTGGGGTGTTTGAGCAGGTCGCAAGGTGTACAAGGGACAGGCAACAGTCGACACCAGACACAGGGAGGCTATCATCAGGTGGTGTCCCTCAGAACAGGCCCTGCTTGCCCGTAAATTATGGGAAGTGAGTGTGAGGGGCAACAGATATATTTAAGAAAGAATATACTTGCATTGAAGATAGCCCAGAAAGGGTTCAATTGGTTAATTCCTGGAATGAGAAGGTGATCCTATCACGAAGTGACTAAAAAAAAAGTATTCTTTGGAGTTTAGAAGAATGAGCGGGTGATTTTATTGAAATATACATGATCCTGAGAGGGCATGACAGGATAGATCGAGGTGTTTCCATTGGTGGTACAAGGGGTGGTCGCGGCGGTGAATCTCTGGAATTCTCTGCCGCAGAGGTTTGTGGAGGCTGAATCACTGGAGGTATTTCAAGGAGGAAATTGATATTTGTTTTGAAGGATGGCAGAACTGAGGGCCATGCGGAAGTGGTGCAGAAGAGGAGGTGAGGCCTGGGACAGATCAGCCATGATCACATTGAACGGCACGTCAGATTTGTGGAGGCGAGTCGCCTCCTCTTGCTCTTATTTTCCTGTACTGTTCTATGCTGAGCAGTGGAAAGCAAAACCTGTCACGGTAGTGTAGCAGTTAGCGGAACACTTTACAGCTCCAGCGACCCGGGTTCAATTCCCGCCGCTGTCCGTAAGGAGTTTGTACGTTCTCCCCGGGTGTCTGCGTGGGTTTCCTCCGGGTGCTCCGGTTTCCTCCCACATCCCAAAGACGTACGGGTTAGGAAGTTGTGGGCATGCTATGTTGGCGCCGGAAGTGTAGTGACACTTGTAGGCTGTCCCCAGAACACGCTACACAAAAAGGTGCATTTCACTGTGTGTTTCAATGTACATGTGACCAACAGAGATATCTGTGAGCATAACAGAGGGAGACGGGAGAAGGGATGAAGTACTGTGCCACTGCTACACGGTCTCCCTCCCAATAAAGAAAGGAAGACTTACAGTCACATTCTCCACATTCTCGGGACATCCCACAGAGCTTTAGAGCCCTTGAAGGACTTTGGAAACCACAGCAGTCAATTTATGCACTACAGGCGCAACGGGAAGCATGAGTGTATCCTGACAATCTGTTTTAGTGATGCTAATAAAAGGTAACATTGGCCAGGACAGATGGAATATTAACAAGTGGGAAGGTTCCGGATAGACTGATGCCAAGGGGGGAGAGGAAGATATTTCTTTCTCTCTCTCTCTCTCTCTCTCTCTCTCTCTCTCTCTGTAATAAATATGGAGTAATGGGCAAGTGAAGGCCACGTCACGGAGCCGTGGGCACTCACAGAGAGTGTGTGTATGTGAGAGAGAGAGAGAGAGAGAGAGAGAAAATCAGAGTTGAAACAAGAGATTCTGCAGATGCTGGAATCTGGAGCAACACACAAAAAGCTGGGGGAACTCAGCAGGTCGGGCAGCATCTGTGGAGGGGGGGTGAGAGAGAGAGAGGGGGGTGAGAGAGAGTGGGGGTGAGAGAGAGAGGGGGTTGAGAGAGAGAGAGGGGGTTGAGAGAGAGAGGGGAGGGTGAGAGAGAGAGAGGGGAGGGTGAGAGAGAGAGGGGAGGGTGAGAGAGAGGGGTGAGAGAGAGAGGGGTGAGAGAGAGAGGGGGGTGAGGGGGGGTGAGAGAGGGGGGGTGAGAGAGGGGGGTGAGAGAGTGAGTGAGAGGGGGGGGGTGAGAGAGAGGGAGGGGGGTAGGGGGGGTGAGAGAGAGGGAGGGGGGTGAGGGGGGTGCTGAGAGAGGGTTGGGGGGTGAGAGAGAGGGGGGTGAGAGGGAGGGGGGTGAGAGAGTGAGGGGGGTGAGAGAGGGGGTGAGAGAGAGAGGGGGTGAGAGAGAGAGGGGGGTGAGAGAGAGGGGGGTGAGAGAGAGGGGGGGGGTGAGAGAGAGGGGGGGGGGTGAGGGGGGTGCTGAGAGAGGGTTGGGGGGTGAGAGAGAGGGGGGTGAGAGGGAGGGGGGTGAGAGAGTGAGAGGGGTGAGAGAGGGGGGGTGAGAGAGAGGGGGGCTGAGAGAGAGAGGGGGTGAGAGAGAGGGGCGGTGAGAGAGAGGGGCGGTGAGAGAGGGTGAGGTGGGTGCTGAGAGAGGGTTGGGGTGAGAGAGGGGATGAGAGAGAGAAATGAACAAGGAAAAATGGTGATATGAAGGGTGGCTGGGGGAAGGAGCAGGAGCGTCACTTGAAGCAACGTACTTGCTCGTTAAAGATACGTTCATGTAAATGTCTTGTGTGATGTCGTTACCCGTTCAGTGCTTTGCTGGTCACTGAAGTGTGAAATCTTTTCTCGGAGACGAAACGAAAGCCCACTGATATTTCTGTCCTGCTGAATCGCGCGACTGTCAGATTCAGACCTGTGGTTTGCTTTGAGTTTCTCATTTGCAAGTTGACTTTTAAAACCCTGTAAACAAGATAAGATTAACAAACAACACAGAACAGACCCCCACAGTTGGTCGTAGCATGCTCCCCTTTGTACCGCGTGGACAATGCTCCCTCCCTCCATGTTGTTTGTGATCGATGTTCACTTCACTTTGCTCCAACCTTTTCCACAATACCTGCAGCTGAATTCGCTGGATTTGTGAATCAGTCTCCCAGGCACCTGTTGTGTTCACCAGTAGTTTCATCCCCAGCAAAAGGGATCTCAGCGCCTTCCTCCTCAACCCAGAACCGGGAAGTTCTAGACCGCGCTCTGTGGGCAAGCCGGGACCCCCTGAAGAATGGCGGCTGTGATACCCAGAATCCTCCAGGCTGAAGAAGCCCCCCCCCCCCCCCCGCCTCCATCTGCAAAGTGGGTGGGCGCAGAGCCTCTGCAATGCAGGCTCGGAGTGCCCGTCTCCTGCTGTTGGCGGAGGGGGCGCCCGAAAGCGGCGCCGGAGGGCGGAGGGACCAGTCAGTGAGGTGCCCGGAGCGGAGCCAATGGGCATCAACTATTTCCCCAGCATCCAATGGGGGGGTTGGGGGCTGGGTATTACAACAACAACCGGCGCCGAGGGGACATCACAACAACAACTGGCGCTGAGGAAATCACAACAACAACTGGCGCTGAGGAAATCACAACAACTGGCGCTGTGGGGTGATCATAATAACAACTGGGGCCAAGAAATCACAACCGCCGCTCAGGGGGCAGCACGACAACAACTGGCGCCCAGGGGACAACACAACAACAACTGGCGCCCAGGGGACAACACAACCATGCAGACAGACACACACACGGGTGCACTCTGACCACAAGCCCCCACCTTCCACCCCCCCCCCCAAACCCCAGCCACTCCCGGCCCCCCGCAATTTCACCCAGCTTCAATCCCTCGCCCGCAGCCAGCTCCTGTTCCCACAACCCCGCTCCCCGGTCCGCCTCTGCACCTCGCTCCCTTCCCTCCAGCCTCTCTCACCCGCTTCACCTTCCGCCCCTCCTCTTTCGGTTCCCCCGCACCGGGCCGGGAATGATCGAAAATGGCAAAAGAAAAAGTAATTAGACGTCAAATATACCACAGTCAATGCACCGTGAGCGATTCGTAACTTTTTTTTATTGGCCTCTGATGAACACTGCCTTCTCCATGGATGCTGTTAGTTTCCACCACGATCTTGCCTTTTCCTCATTTTCGTCCCCAGGGACACACATCCAGACGGACATCAAGCGCTTTGCAGGAAGGTCATCAACCTGGTGAAAGACGCCCTTTGGTCTGCCCGAAACCCGTTGGCCCTCCAGCACTGCGAGATGCCCGTGAGGTAACGCTGCCGACTGCCAGAGTCCGGGCTGCAGGAGGACCTGCTGAGGGACGCACTGAAGCTCGGTGCAACCAGTGCAAAGGCTGTGTGGGGAAGGACCACAGTCTCGTGTCCTTCCGCGACTGGACACGGAGGGGCTGAGTCGGGTGGGGAAACCCCTCAAACATTGAAATAGTGTATCACCCCAGGGGCCCGCAGGAGTAGCAATGGTGCTATGGTGTTTAAAAATAAGTTAACACTACTGAATGAATTGACCATGAATGTTTTGCACTCTTTATTCTTTTGTATATATGTTTATTACGAATAAAGTTTACTTTTGAAATCAAAACACCCAGCGCGTCCACACTTCACCCGCTCCGTGTGTGGGAAAGGGTTCACCCAGTTATCCCACTCGCTGAAACACCAATAAACCTGTCGCTCTAAAGCGAGCAATTAACAAATGTCAAAGGGTTAACTCCCGGCATTGAAATGTCAAAGGGTTAACTCCCGGCATTGAAATGGAAAATCCAAATCGATGTATCCAAACAAAAACACACTGACCGCACCACAACGAGGACGCTTATAGTAAAGAGGCAAACAAACCCCCACTAATGGTGACCGGGAACAAGGCACAGAATTTTTCCCCAATTTTTCTTAATTCCACCATCAATTCATTTCGTGATTTACCTTCACCCAATCTAGCAGTTAGTGCAGACACGAGAGACTGTAGATGCTGGAATGTGGAACAAAACACACACACACAGAGACACACACACACACACACAGACACACACAGACACACACACACACAAACTACTGGAGGAACTCAGCGGGTCAGGCAGCGGAGAGCCGTTGTTGATGCTGCCCACAGGTGCTTCGGTGCTTTCGGTGTTGAGTCTGGATGCCCTTCCTGTGACCTATGGTGTTCCAGTTTCCTCACCTGTGGTGGGTTAAATAGGTTAATTAACCACTGTAAATTACTCCTCGTGAAGACGAGTAGCAGGAACACTGGGGGAAGGGCTGGTGATGGTTGGCGTTGATGGGGATGCAAGAGGGAAAATGGGATTAATGTAGATGGATGCTTGATGGACAGCACAAACACGATGGGCTGAAGGGCCTCGTTCTATGCTTTGTGGTCCTATCGTTCTCTGAGAGCTTCTCATGACCTGTTAGGTTCATAAGGAAAGGGGCAGCAGTCATCCATAAGTCCACATGGACAGGAACTGAGTTAGCTTCATCAAAACATTCCAATTGATTAAAATGGGAGCACAGATATTTACTGCATAAAGTAAGAGAAATCGTTCGAAAAATTGCATTGAAAAGTGCAGACGCAGACTGCAGATGTAACAGCTTGACTGAGGTTTCAAGACTGATCTTTTTCCTTTTGAAAAACAAACTCTTGTGATAATTTAACCGGCTACACAACAACTGCTGTGCAAATAAAATCCACAAGCTGGGTACCTGAATGAAAGACACTCGCTCACACTTCTGTATTTTGTTGCAATTTAGAAATATCGATCCCTGTAACGAATTCTGACATCTGAGATTAGGAATTTTTGGTCATTCCTCGGTCACAAGTTCCCAGAAATATTCACACAGTTTAAATCAGAAGCAAAATCATGACTCGAGTCTTTGTCCGTTGAGCCTTAACTATCAGAAATAATCTTTTCAACAAGAAACATTGATCTCACATCTTCACACAGGGACCTGATAGTTAAAATCTCTTCTATACGAACTTAGGCTATTCACTCACCCAGCATCTGAGCAGCCAGTCACACTGAGGGATCCCAGAGCAGCAAGACGGACATTGTTTTACTTATCATAGAACTATAAAGATATACAGCATTGAAACAGGCCGTTCGGCCCACCTAGTCCATGCCGGCCATCGACCATTTACACACTAACCCTGTATGTCAATGGTTGGATGCAGACTAAGGTTATCAAGGTAGCAATTACTGTAAAACACAACAGTTGGAGACAAGGAAGAAACAAACCAAAGCCGAGAAGCACAGCGACATCTGCGGAGAGAGAAGCAAAGGAGTGCGCCAACTTCTTAAACATTGTACAGGATGCGAAACTAAGACTGAGATGTCCATGGTTGACACTGAGCCTGAAATGCCAAACTTCTGGTTTTTAAATGTCTTCAATAGTTCCTGGAATAGGTAGACTGGAGCAGGTTTTACACAGCAGCTAGAAACAAATGTCCATAACGCAAGCATCATTAATCCACGGTTCTGGCTGTGGGAGATTCTTTAAAATGTAAATGTGAAATTGACTCATTAACCTACATGATTGATAGAATCACAAGAAGTATTCAATTTAAAATCAAACAATTGCAGGTGCCGAAAATCTGAAATGCAGGCAGTCAATGCTGGAAATACTCAGCGGGTCAGGCCGCACCTGTGGAGAAAGGAACAGAGTGAAGCTTTCAGGTTTTTGAACTTTCATCAGATGTTTAATTCATTGAAAACTTAACTAAGTCCCTTCTTTTCAGGCTTCGTCCCGATTCAACCCTTTACCTCGTTTTAGTTATCGCCAGTTTAGCTCAGACGGGGTAACCACCGGCCCCAACTCCGCCACTTAGTGCCGTGGACTCAATGGCCGCCGTTCTACCCACAATCCCCAGCGCTCCAGAGAGCGGTCTACTATCAGCCTCCCCTCCAGCCCCTGGGGAGATGTCCCAGACCTGGTTGTTGGCAAGTGCCGGGACCTCGGGTGCTGAGCGCCAACTAAGGACCTC
Source organism: Pristis pectinata (assembly GCF_009764475.1). Lineage (NCBI taxonomy): Eukaryota > Metazoa > Chordata > Chondrichthyes > Rhinopristiformes > Pristidae > Pristis > Pristis pectinata. Next base: position 50,016,786 of record NC_067416.1, on the reverse strand, counting down.
GTCTGTCCCAGTGGAGTGGCCCGCGGTATTTCTGGAGCCCGCACCGATTCTTTCCCCCAACCAGTGGCCAACTTCAGCCCAACACCCACCTCCAGGTTTGCACGTCGAAGGTCCGAACTCCGCATGTTTGGTCTGTCCCTGAGGTCCGCGCCTGCGTCCTCCAATCGACCGAGGAGCCGAAAGAACATAGAAAAGCAGAGCACCGGAACAGGCCCTTCGGCCCACAAGGTCTGTGGTGTCCATAATGCCAAATTGAACTAATCCCATCCACCTGCATATGATCCATATTCATGCACTCCTCCCTGCATGTTCATGTGTCTAAAAGCCTCTTAAATATTTCCATCCCACCTGCCACAACCCCACTCAAAAAAACCTGCCCCGCACATCTCTTTTAAACTTTCCCCACCAGCGTAAAGCTATGCCCTCTAGTATTTGATATTTCTATCCTGGGAAAAAGGCAGACCGTATGGGTAGCACCCTTTGAAAAGGTTAAGCTTTCAAATCTTTTAATCAATACACGTTCTCGCTTTGCCTTTGCGGAGCGCCGCGCCTTCAGATTTTATGGGATCGTGCTGTGCAACCCATATTGTGGGATCTTGTTATGCGACCCACTATCTGGTCCCGTGACATTTCCCTCCCTGGATGCTGCCTGACCCGCTGAGACCCTCCGGCGTTTCGTGTGATGCTCCAGATTTCCAGCACCTGCAGTCTCCTCTGTCTCCACTGAGTCACAATATGCCAGGTGTCTCCACGGGTCCCCCAGCGAGAACACACGGGCTCCCGTTTAAAGTCTCTCCTGGACAACGCAGGGGTCGCTGTCTCAAGGCAAAGGATTGACCATTCAGGACAGAGTCGAGAAGTAGGCTCTTCTCCGCAGAAAGGAGCGAGTCTCTGGAATTGTCTGCCGGAGAGGTGTGTGGAGGCTCAGCTCGGTCGCTGGGTGGGCGATGAATAGATTCCTGGAACATCAGGGGAGTCAAGTGACGTGGGTGAAAGTGACGCCGAGGTAAATGCTCAACCATCTTATGGGATAGGAAGCAGCGGCGAGGGGCCGAACGGCCGATTCCTGCTTCCGTTTCTTTGATCTCCGGTCAGCCGATGAGGTCGCTGCCGCCAGAGGGGAAAGAGCGGGTGTTTCAGCAGGAGTGTAACGCCAGCGACCCGGGTTCAACTCCGGCCGCTGTCTGTAAGGAGTTTGTACGTTCTCCCCGTTTCTGCGTGGGTTTCCTCCGGGTGCTCCGGTTTCCTCCCACATTCCAAGGGCGTACGGGTTGGGAAGTTGTGGGTTTGCAATGTTGGTGCCGGAAGCGTGGCGACACTTGCGGGCTGACCCCAGAACACTCAACGCAAAAGATGCATTTCACTGTGTGTTTCGATGTACATGTGACTAATAAAGAAATCTTATTTTATCTAAAATCCTGTTCCCGAGTGTGGTGGCTGTTAAGAGGGTCAGTCAGCCGTGAGAGGCAGTTGGAGACTGGGGAGGGAGTCCAATTCTACTATTCACCTGCGCACAAGGGGAAATTTATCGAAGCCAATTAACCAACCAGCCGGCAAATCTCGAGGTCAGTGGTTCCCAATGGAAAGTCAGATAGTCAGCAGGTGGTGCAGGATACGGGAAGGTAGCCACGACAGCCCACTGCCTTCCCACCCCCCACAAGACACAAATCAGTGTTTCGAACCACTGCTGAAAGAAAATCCTGGCTCTAATTTCTGCTCATTCTTCCGAGTCAATGCCTCGCCAACCAGGGTCGATCTTATCATCTCTGTCCCCATCTTGTCAATATATCGACTGTCTTAGGAGCCGAGGTTAGGGAGCAGTGTGGCACCGCCAACAGAAATCTGACTCACAGCTCCAGCAGCCCAGCTTCAATTCCGACCTCAGGCGCCGTCTCTGCGGAGTTTGCTCGGCCTCCCTGTGACTGCGCAGGTTTCCTCGTGGTGCTCTGGTTTCTTCCCACAGATGTGCAGGGTAGCGGGTGAACTTGCCACTGTAAGTTGCCCTGAGCGTGTAGGGAGTGTCTGGTGGGAATGAAGGGTGCATAACAGATGGGACAGTGCATCATTACTGTCTATGGGAGACACAGGACGGTGAGCCAAGGGACCTATCTCTGTGCTTATGACCATCCAATTACCCCTTAATACTGTAGTTTCATCTCCATGGAGTGCAACTTCAAATAGGTACAAGGATGTTGTCAGGACTCAAGGGTCTGTGTTATAGGGAGATGTTGGGCCGGCGAGGATCTTATTCCTTTGGATGTAGGGGATTGAGAGGTGACCTAAAGGAGGTTTATAAATCATGAGGGGGCATCAAGAGGGTGAATGCACGCAGGAATTTTCTTTCCCGCTCCTCACCCCCAGGGAAAGGAAATCAAACGCTGGAGGGTGTAGGTTTAAGGTGGCAGGGGAAAGAATTGAAAGAGACCAGAGGGGCAACTTCATGGGGAAGGTGGAGCGGACATAGAATCAGCAGCCAGAGGTGGTGGTTGATAAGATCTTTATTAGTCACATGTACATCGAAACACAGTGAAACCCATCTTTTGCGTAGTGATTTTGGGGGGCAGCCCGCAAGTGTCGCCACACTTCCGGCGCCAACACAGCATGCCCACAACTTCCTAACCTGAACGTCTCTGGAATGTGGGAGGAAACCGGAGCACCCGGAGGAAACCCACGCAGACACAGGGAGAACGTACAAACTCCTTACAGACAGTGGCCGGATTTGGACTCAGGTCGCTGGCGCCGTAAAGCGTTGTGCTAACTACTAACATGAAAGAGTCATTGGGGAAGTACATGGATAGGAAAGTTGTAGAGGGACATGGGCCAAATGGTACTAGCTTAGGTGGGCACCTTGGTCGGCATAGATGAGTTGGGCTGAAGGGCCTGTTTTCACGCTGTATTACTCTGGGACTCTTATATTAAAAGGACAACACTGAACGTCCATTGTTTCTCATTTATTTGACATTTACCTAGAAAATTAATTTCCAATCCAGATTTAGAGGTTATTATCATGCAAAGAATGTGAAGCTGTAATGCCCTGGATGTGACGAACAGTAGTGCAAACCCTGCGGTCACTTGTGAATCCGTCGGTGAATCCATAGACTGGACGAACTCCCAAACCCCTTCCCGCACACAGAATAGATGAACGGCTTCTCCCCGGTGTGATCCCGCTGGTGTGTGAGGAGGCTGGACGAGTGAATGAACCCCTTCCCACACACGGAGCAGGTGAAGGGCCTCTCCTCGGTGTGGATCCGCTGGTGCGTGAGGAGGTGGGAGGAACTGATGAACGACCTCCCGCAGACGGAGCAGGCGAATGGCCTCTCCCCGGTGTGCACCCTCTGGTGTACGAGGAGCCCGGAGGAGCAGGTGAATCCCCTCCCGCACTCGGAGCAGGTGAAGGGCTGCTCCCCGGTGTGCTTCCGCTGATGGGCATGGAGGTAGGATGAACAAGTGAACCCCTTCCCGCACACGGAGCAGGCGAACGGCCTCTCACCGGTGTGAACCCGCTGGTGAACCAGGAGGCTGGATGACCGCGTGAACCCCATCCCGCACACGGAGCAGGCGAACGGCCTCTCACCGGTGTGAACCCGCTGGTGAACCAGGAGGCTGGATGACCGCGTGAACCCCATCCCGCACTCGGAGCAGGTGAACGGCCTCTCCCCCTTGTGACTGCGCCGGTGCATCTCCAACCGGGACTGGTAACTGAACCCCTTCCCGCACTCGGAGCAGGTGAACGGCCTCTCCCCGCTGTGGTCTCGCTGGTGCCTGAGAAGGCTGGAGAAGCGACTGCATCCTTTCCCGCACAAGGAGCAGGCGAATTGTTGCTCCCTGGTGTGAACCCGCTGATGCCTACGAAGGTGGGACGAACAAGTGAATCCATTCCCACACTTGGAGCAGATGAAGGGCCTCTCCCCGGTGTGCTCCCGCTGGTGTGTCAGAAGGCTGGAGCGATCGGCAAATCCTCCCCCACACAAGGAGCAAGTGAACTGCTTCTCCGTGGTGTGTACCCGCTGGTGCTTGATAAGGTGGGATGAATAAATGAATCCACTGCCACACACCGAGCAGGTGAACGGCCTCTCCCCCGTGTGGCTGCGCCGGTGCATCTCCAACCGGGACGGGTAACTGAACCCCTTCCCGCAGTCCCCGCATTTCCACGGTTTGTCCCCGCCGTGACCGCACCGGTGCCTCGACAGTCCCGCTGCTCGCCTGAAGCCCCGCCCACACTCGGAACAGGTGAACCGTTTCTCCCCGGCGTGCACGGGGCCTTCTGCCCCCCCGTCCGAAGGCAGGCGGCGTCCAGGGACCGGCGGACTGAGCGACCCTGGCGGGTCAGGAGCTCCTCTTTGGTTCCAGTTACCGGTCTGCCGATCCTCCATGGCCGATGCCCTGCGAAATAGATTGGACGGGAAAGGAGAATCTCAGAGAAAGAGCCCACAAATAAAAACGCAGAGCTCGTCAAATCTGGTAAACGGTGCGACCGACAAACAGACCCTTCGGCCCAACTCGTCCATGCTGACCAAGCTGTCTACCCCAGCTAGTCCCATTTGCCTGCATTTGGCCCATATCCCGCTAAACGTTTCCTATCCATGTACCTGCCCAAGTGTCTTTAAAGAAACCAGAATAAGAAGGTGGGGGGGGGGGCAGGGTGAGGAGCACACGCAGGCAGGTAATAGGTGAGTTCAGGCGATAGGCGAGTCCAGGTGAAAGGGGGAAGGGAGTTGGGTGGGGGTGGGGGGTGAAGATGTAAGAAGCTGAGAGATGAGAGGCAAAGGGCTGAAGAGGGAGGAATCTGGTAGGAGAGGGCAGTGGACCATGGCAATAAAGGGTGGGGGAGGAGAGGGGAGGGGAGGGCTTCTGCCCTCTTCCTTTCCAGTCCTGATGAAGGGTCTCGGCCCGAAACATCGACTGTTTGTTTCCCTCCATGGATGCTGCCCGACCTGCTGAGTTCCTCCAGCACTTTGTGTATTTCTGCGCAATCCTGGCCGCCGTAAAAAAAATTCAATGGCAGCCTCCGTCCCCACAATCCCCCGCGCTCGAGAAACCGCTCTATCTGTTGCGGTGTCACCAGAACGCATGCGCCGCCCGGGTCCCGCAGGGAATCTGGGGTGGGGCCGGCGGACAGTCCGGGGGACGGGAGCGCCGCGCCTTCAGATCTCATGGGATCTTGCTGTGCAACGCATATCCTGGGATCTTGCTGTGCAATCCGCTACTTTTCGCGTTTATAACGGTCCGGTGACATTCCCCTCCACAGACGCTGCCTGACTCGCCGAGTCCCTCCGGCGTTCCGCGTCTTGCTGCAGATTCCCGGGTGCGGGGCGCCGGGAGCTCCGCTCGTCTGGCGGCCCGCGGCGCTTCTGCAGTTTGCACCGATTCTTTCCCCACGGGCCCGGCCTCGGCCTCGGCCTCGGTGCTGCTGCTTCAGACCCGCGCCCCGTTCCTACCTGCCGCCGGCCTGGAGGCCCCTGTGTCGAAGGCGCATCTTCCAGGCTTCGGGCGTCACGTCCGGTGTCCCGCAGCTGATCCGTCCACAATGATAGAGCTCTTTCCAGGCGCAGAGTCTTCTGGGTAGAGGAGTCCGCCATGGAAGCTGCCGTGAAAAATGCTTCGAAAGGAAGGCTTTCAAGCGCCTCAAGTTCCCCCTCATCGTTTACCAGCTCGGGGATCAATGAAATGCGGCAGCTAATCTGCTCGAAGCTTGGTCCCATGAACAGCAATGTGAGAAAGGCCAGACCGTAAAATAAAAACACAGTAAGTGCTGGAAATATTCATCATGTCTGGCAGCATCTGTGTCCATGCGTTTGATTTGTGATGCTCACCGAGGGGTAAATATTGACCAGGGTTCCTGACTTTTAACGTCCAGCTGTTAATTAAAATACCTCTGCTTCCCTGTCCATCTGAGAGAACCGTTTTAAAGTTGTTTTGTGGACCTTCATTGGCATTGCACCAGTAAATCAGACTACATTTTCGTTCTCGATTCTTAGAAACCGGACTTCAAGCAGGAATACAACATAGTTTACCAAAGAAGCTAGATGTATCTAACTTTCTATCCTATATTTATTTAGTTATGAGTTTAAACTTCTTAGTGGGAATTAGGAGGAGAGAAGATGCAGACAAATTTCTGAAAACAATTGTTAAGTCAAGAACTGACAGAGACATCAGCACCTGATGCCTCACGTTCTATCCATGAGCAAGGTTTGCAAACCTCAAAGTGTCCAGTAAGGTAGTGAAACACACATGTATCTGAGCGAGGGCGCCCCAAGGCACCGAGTGTGGAAAGATCGTAACTCGGGAAGAAATGGCTTCATTCACAACATGGAGAAAACAACCACAAGTTCCCTGTGTTCGTGAGGATTTGCTCAACCGACCAATCTGATGAGAAACCATGTCAATTTTCTTTGAGTTTCTGAAGGAGTGGGTAACTGCAAATTGTAGTAGGTGAGAGAGGCAACAGTTCCCCTTCCCAGGTGGACATTTCTCCACCGTGCTGGGGAGATACCGAAAATGCAGTTGGGAAACTGGTCACTGATTGAGCCCCCTGCTCAAAGCACACTTGCTTTCACACCAATATTCCAACTGTGGCAAACGTTGAACAATCCAATACCTGGGTAACACACAGACGTATTCACAATGGAGAGAGATCATTTACCGGCTCTGATTGTGGGAAAGGATTTGCTGGTTCATAGAGTCAAATAGCACAGAAACAGGCCATTGCAATAGCACTGAGGCCGTGCCCACAAGCAAGCACCCATTTCCACTTATCCCATTTTATTCTCCAGACATTCCCATCACCTCTCCCCAGATTCCACCACACACCTACACAGTAGGGGTAATTTACAGTGGCCGATTAACCAACCAACCTGTCCGTCTTTGGGATGTGGATGTGGGAGGCTAAAGAAATTTGGCACGTTCCCTTTGACACCAAATTTTATTGATGCAGCATAGAAAGCATCCCATCCGGATGTATCACGGCTTGGTACGGCAACTGCTCTGCCTGGGATCTTTGCAGTTTAACGTAACACTATGACAGCGCCAGCGACCTGGGTTCAATTCCGGCTGCTGTCTGCTAGGAGTTTGTACGTTCTCCCCGTGTCTGCGTGGGTTTCCTCCGGGTGCTCCGATTTCCTTACATGTTCCAAAGACGTATAGGGTAGGAAGTTGTGGGCGCGCTATGTTGGCGCTGGAAGCGTGGCGACACTTGCGCGCTGCCCCCGGAACAGTCTAGGCAATAGATGCATTTCACTGCGTGTTTCGATGTACATGTGACTAATAAAGATATCTTAGCTTAAACTGCAGAGAATTGTGGACACAGCTCAGCACGTCACTAAAACCAGCCTCCCCTCCATGGACTGTCTACACTTTCACTGCTTCAGACATTGCCTCTTCTCCCCCCCTCCCTTCGGGCAGAAGATACAAAAGCCTGAAAGCAGCTACCACCAGGCTCAAGGACAGCTTCTATCCCGCTGTTATGACCCTATTGAACGGTTCCCTAGTACGATAAGATGGACTCTTGACCTCACAAATGTATCTTGTTGTGACCTTGCCCCTTATTGTCTGCCTGCACTGCACTTCCTCTGTAGCTGTGACACTTTACTCTGCATTCTGTCCTGTACTACTTCAATGCACTGTGTACTGAATTGATCTGTACGAATGGTCTGCAAGACAAGTTTTTTCACTGTGCCTCAGTACATGTGACAATAATAAATCAATTCGATTCACACCCGTGCGGTCACAGGCACAACATGCAAACTCCACACCGACAGCACCCGAGGTCAGGATTGCACCCGAGTTGCTGGAATTGGGAAGCAGCGGCTGCAGTAGCCGCACCGTGTGCCGTCCGGTCGTTGTTGGTGTGGCAATGTGTAAGCGGTGCTACTGCCGGTCATATCCATGATGTGAAGAGAAGAGGTTACAGGGGAAATTTGCAGGGAATGGGATTGCTCTTCAACCGGCATAGACTCGATGGAAAACAATGGTCGCTGTCTGTGTCACAAGGAAGCACGGAAATCCAGGATTTAGTGCGATAATGGATTTTGTGGACAACGGGATTCGGTGGGTCATTCCACCCGAATACACATAAGCAAATACACGGTGGGGAGAGGCCGTTCACCTGCTGGATGTGGGAATGGGATTCAGTCCGTCACTCAACCTGCCGACGCACCGTGAGTTCACAGTAGAGAAGAAGTTTATGAGAAAGATTTGAACATCGAAGCTGCTGAGGCACCAGCGATGCGTTGGGCTCTGCCGTTACTGCTGTCGGTAATCACACCCGGGATTGAACCCTGGTCATTGGGCTCGTTTGGGGTTTGTTTCTGCTGGTGTTAGTAACCCCTATACACCGGGCGAAAATTTTCCGAAAAATTTAAAAAATACCGCAGGTTCTGGAAATCTGAAATAAAAACGTAAAATGCTGGAAACGCTCAGCAGGTCAGGCAGCATCTGTGGATGGACAAAGGTTTCATTTTCCAGGTCGAGATGTTAACTTTCGTCACAGAATGTTCTGCTTTTATATGGATGTATGTGAAATAAATCAGTTCTGTTTAAAATACTGTTGCAAGCTCCTCATATCATTGTATTGCAAAAAAAATATAGTGCAAACTATTCAGCCCAACTGATATCTGCTCACCCTGTCAGAAACAGGCCCTTCGGCCCATCATATCTTAATCCTATTTTATTCTCCACTCATCAACTCCCCCAGATTCTACCACTCCCCTACATACTGGGGGGTATTTCACTGTGGCCGGTTAACCTACCAAATGAAAAACACGATGATGCTGGAGGAACTCAGCAGGCCAGGCGGCATCCGTGGGGAAAAGCAGGTGGTCAACGTTTTGGGTCAAGACCTTGGCATTGACCAGAAACTCAATCAGAACAGCCCCCTTAAATATCATGGGGGACCTCAGCAAGTCAGAGACTGGGGACCCTGTGCCCAGGTGGATTCCTCTCCTGACAATTCAAAACCTACAAGGCAGAAGTCAGGACCCTCCACTTGCCCGGGTGAGTGCAGCCCTAAGAACGACACTCAAGGAGCCGAATGACATCCAAGTCGAAGCAGCAGCTCAACCAGAACTTAATCCACCGTCCTAAATAATCACTCCTTTCTCTGCCATCTCACCGAGGCTGCAGCAAGTACTGCCTGCAATGTGCACAGAACTCCACTACTCCAACAGCCCCTCTTCAACCTGACCTCTACCACCACGAATGCCAAGGGCAGCAGGTGCACTGGAACCCCACCAACCGCTGGTCCCACGCCTTGGAAATGTGTCACCATCCCCCACATCAGCGCTGGGCCGGGCTGCGGGAACTCCCAGCCAAGCAGCGCCTCAGGGAGAACCTTCACCGGGAGGACTGCAGCGGTTTAGGAAGACGGTTCGCCACCATCTTCTCATATGCCGTCCCTGGCACAAAAAAAAACGGGCTGAAAGGCGAATGAAAACAAAACAAGAACTCACATTGTTGTGGTATGACAACAGTTTGTATTATAACAACAACTTGCATTGTTGGGATATTGTAACAACAACTGGCACCAACAGAATGTTGCAGAAACTGATGGGGTTTCACTAATTTATTATTCCTTCAGGATGTGGGTGTCGCCGGCAGCTCCGGCATTTATTGCCCATCCCTCGTGGCCCTTGCAAAGGTGGTGGCGCAGCACCTTCTTGAACCATGGCAGTCCTTCTGGTGAGAGTACTCCCACATTGTTGTTGAGGGGTCGGGGTGGTGGGAGAGTTCCAGGGTTTGGACCTAGTGCTGATGAAGGACTGGTGATATATTTTCAAGTTGGGACGTTGTGTGACTTAGAGGGGAACCTGCGAGGCATTGGTATTGGTATTGGTTTATTATTGTCACTTGTACTGAGGTACAGTGAAAAACTTGTCTTGCATACTGATCGTACAGGTCAATTCATTACACAGTGCAGTTACATTGAGTTAGTACAGAGTGCATTGATGTAGTACGGGTAAAAACAATAACAGTACAGAGTAAAGTGTCACAGCTACAGAGAAAGTGCAGTGCAAAAAGGTGCAAGGTCACAACAAGGTAGATCGTGAGGTCAGAGTCCATCTCATTGTATAAGGGGAGCCGTTCAATAGTCTTATCACAGTGGGATAGAAGCTGTCCTTGTCCGGTGGTACGTGCCCTCAGGCTCCTGTATCTTCTACCCAATGGAAGAGGAGAGAAGAGAGAATGTCCCGGGTGGGTGGGATCTTTGATTATGCTGGCTGCTTCACCAAGACAAGGAGAGGTAAAGACAGAGTCCGTGGAGGGGAGGCTGGTTTCCGTGATGCACGGGGCTGTGTCCACAACTCTCTGCAGTTTCTTACAGTCCCGGGCAGAGCAGTTGCCGTACCAAGCTGTGATGCATCCAGATAGAATGCTTTCTATGGTGCATCGGTAAAAGTTGGTGAGAGTCAAAGGGGACATACCGAATTTCTTTAGCCTCCTGAGGAAGTAGAGGCGCTGGTGAGCTTTCTTGGCTGTGGTATCTACGTGATTTGACCAGGACAGGCTGTTGGTGATGTTTACTCTCAGGAGGGTGCTGATCCTGTGATGAGTGATCTCTCCCCAGTGTGAACTCGCTGGTGGGCCAGATGGAAGGAAGGCTGAATTAATCCGCATGCGGAGCAGGTGAAAAATGCCCCACTGTGGAAAAATAAATGGTATCTTTTGACTGTACTGGTGCTGATGGGATACTTGACATTGTATACCAGAACTATGCTTGCAGCAAACAGTAAATCTGGGCTTGGAGCCAGCAGGTCTGCAGAGAATGCTGAAACCAGACTTTGAAATAAAACAGGGTGCGAGGTCAGCCTTGAGCGCACTGATAAGGGGAACTGATTGATGTTGTTTTTTGTCTTATCATGATCTATGTGACACATTGATTAAATTCTTAAGTGTGTAACAACCATAACTGAACAAGTCACGTGATTATAGCTGTCGTTTTAACATACAAAATAAGCGTGTAACCTTCTGCATGTTAGATTCTGGGTGACGGTGGAGATCGCTGCCCACTCTCCATGGTACCATGTATGAATAAAGCCTTGGAACGAAACTCGGAGTTATCGTCTCTTATTGTAGTAAAAATGAGAGGTTCTACGACACCCACTGTGATTCTCCAGTTGGGATGGATGAATGAATCCGTTCCCAGTCACAGAACAAATGAACACCCCTTTGATGCTCATACGTTGACACAAGAAAGACTGCAGATGCTGAAATCTGGAGCAACACGCAAAACGCTGGAGGAACTCAGCGGGTCGGGCAGCATCTGTGGAGGGAGAGGGACAGTCGAGACCCTTCATCTGGACTGGCAATATGATGCTAATATGTTGCTTCGTTATCAGGGCATGGGATTGCCTAAAGTTTTCCCACAGTCAGGTTATGGAAATGGTTTCATCGATGTGAAAACAATAGCGCTCTGAACAGGAAATTAATCCTTCCTCGTCACAAATCAGATAAAGATCTCAACTCAGTGTGATCCCCCAGCTCAAGTGTATAATTGTTTCCTTTTGTACCATCAACTGATTTAGCTCTTTTATTTGGGAAGTATTTGCCTACTCTTTGAGAGACTTAAAGAAAATGCTGGTGGTTTCACATTGGTCAATAATAGTAACCTCAGGGACACACAGGACATGGGTTTGGTTTCTTCTTGCTGTGACTGGTACAATTTCCTCTCCTGTAATTGGTTAAAGCTCTTTCAAATGTTATTTCTTTGGAAAGTGTGTGTGTGTGTGTGTGTGTGTGTGTGTGTGTGTGTGTGTGTGTGTGTGTGTGTGTGTGTGTGTGTGTGTGTGTATTTGCCTTGCCAGTCACACACATTGATGTTTGAAATCTTTCCCCACAGACAGAGTAAATATTTCTCCTTCCATCTTCTCAGGCTGATGAATCCTGGGTCAGATTTTGATGTGATTTTGGTTTGAGGATACTCTTTGCAAATCACCCCTTCTATTACACTGTAAAAAGGGTTTATAAAGTCATCACTAAACCCTGGATAGTAATTCCGAGCAGAGATTTCGATGGTCAGCTTTGTCACAATTGTTAGAACTCATGAATGATAAAAAAATAGGGGGCTATGTGGGAGGGAAGGGTTAGATAGATCTTAGAGCAGGATAAAATGTCGGCACAACATTGCGGGCCGAAGGGCCTGTACTGTGCTGTAATGTTCTATGTTCTATGTTCAAACTTCAGAGTCAGAAGACTGCACTTTAATTTCTTGAGCTCAGAACCTAATACAGTACTGAGAGAGTGTTGTTTTGTCCGAGTTGGTAAATTTCAGAAGTGTCCTTAAGAACATAAGAAATAGGAGCAGGAGTAGGCATTCCAGCCCTCAGAATCTTCCTCGCTATTCATCGTGATTATGGCTTCTACCTCCGTATCATTTTCCTGTACTAGCTCCATATCCCTTGATTTTCTCAATATTCCACAAATCTGATTCTACCCAGAATCCTGCTCATAATTTATCCTTTAATCACGTAACAGAAATAATATTATCTGGCATGGTGGTGTAGCAGATAGTGCCGTTACAGTTCAAAGGACCCGGGTTCTTTCCTGACCTCAGGTGCAGACTATGTCGAGTTTGCACATTCTCCCCGAGATTGTATGGGGTTCTTCCTACATCCCAAACACATGCTGGTAGGTTTAATGGCTTTCATACAATTACTGATTAGTGTAGGTGAATGGCAAAATGAAGCAAAAGGGCGTGTGTGTGTGTGTGTGTGTGTGTGTGTGTGTGTGTGTGTGTGTGTGTGTGTGTGTGTGTGTGTGTGTGTGCGCGCGTGCGAGACAGAGAGAGAGAGACAGAGAGAGAGAGAGACAGAGTAAAGAGGAAGGGGTTGCTTCCCTGCAAACCAGCGTAAGCCAACATTGACCAGATGATCCGAACGATTTTCTTCTCTGGTTTTATAAGATAATATCGGGCTTCCGTTTATGCAGCTTGCTGGGCGCAGAGTGGCCGGGCACCTGAAGCCCAGAGAGCGCGGTTTAAATGCACACGGGGCAACCGTGTCCATGGCGGACGTGCTTCCCCATAAATCTCCGCGCCCCAGATTGCGCCCTATCAGTGTCACAGCCGCGCAGGCGCGGGCACCGGAAGTGCGGTGGCCACACGTGGGGCGAAGGTTTCCGGCCGGTCGGCGGCAGGTAGGAGCGGGGCGCCGGCTGTAATCCAACACCGAGGCCCGGGGAGCGGCCCCTCGGCTGGGAGAGAATCGGTGCGAGCTGCAGAAACCCCGCGGGCCTCCGCACTGGGACGGTTCCCCCCCCCCCCCCAGCTCCCCTCCGTCTCTCCAGAGGCTCCCCGCGCCTCACCCGGGAGCCGGCCGCCGGCCCGACCCACAGCCGCAGGCGGAGCCCCACCTGGCGCGCTGGGGGTTGTGGGTAGGGCGGCTGCCATTGATTCATCTGCTCCTGGTTCATCGCTCCCTTCACCCATTCATTCGTTGTTGATAAACGTGATCGAGATGTTCCCCTCTGCAACCGCTGTTGAGTTCCAGACCATTTTTTTTAATGTGTTGGCTCTGAGGACGAGTGATTCTGCGTGAAAGTAACACTTATCCAGAGTCATACTGCGCAGAAACCGGTCCTTCGCCCACCACGTCTATCAAGTACCCATCTATACTATTCCCATTTACGTACCAGCGCCTGGTCTATAGCCTTACCCTGATTTTTAAATCCATTTCCCCGGTTTTGGCAAGATATGTCCTTTCCAGCCACCCTGTCCTTCTCTGCTTTTATGTATCTGCTCCCTAGCACCTCAGCCCGCTTGCTCCGTGGCTGCATTGCATTTTCTGTGCACTGACCATATGTCAGGCGTTGGTACCCACACTGTTGGCTCCTGTAAGATCAATAGGGTGCTTTATCCTACACATTGATTTTTGGTAAGGTTGAGTTTCATAGAAACCAAGTAAAACATTTAAGTTGCACTTTTGATGGCCTTAGATTGGCTGTAAAGCAATTAGGGACAATGAGGTGTCTTTGAAGTCTAGCCACTTTTGTAATGCAAGAAACCTGGTAGTCACCTGGGCTTGGCAAGGGACAATCAAAAGGGTGACAGCGGACAAGTAATCACCTTTGTAACTTTGAGGGGTAAATATTAATGAATCACGAAAGGTTACAGCTCTGAAGGGGACTATCGGGCCTGTGGATTTTGCTCTGGCTCTGTGGAAGAGCAATCCAGATTTACCAATTTACCTACCATAGCCACTGTCCAGAACCCTGGGGATATATTCCCTGAGCTCCTCTTCAAAGTATGGCAGGGGTTCTTTAGGGTCCACCTGAAAGACCTATCAGAGACTTGTTTTAAAGATCATTGTGAAAGACAGCACCTCTAACAGTGCAGCAACCCGTCAGGACTGAACCAGAGTGCCTGGGTGCACTTAAAACTGCAACCTTCTGATTCAGAGGCGTGACTGTCACCAACTAAGTCACAGCTGACCATGGAGACTGAAATTATCCTTTTCTGAATTGTTGGCCTGTCCTTCTGGACTTTTACAGGGTATCAGAAGCAGAGGATTTGAATATGGGAATCGCAAACCCAGTCACATCAGATCTGCAGCGTTGCTCAGTTTATCGCTGCCTCAATATCACCGGCTTCTGAACATGGAAGGAAGGATGTATGTCTGTTTCATTTTTGGGGAAAACTTTCAAACCGTGTTGTGACCAGCAAGGCAGTGACACTCTCACAGCTGACGGAAAGTCTGACAGTAGAAAGAAACAGTTGCACAAACAGAGAAGGCATCACAGTGGGGAAAAGCCAAGCACACGTCATGTTTATCTGTGAGGTTCCAATTAAACACCTTGAAGAAAATTTACATGGTTTCTCTCCAAATATTTCCTTCATAAGAATGCTGTAAGCTGACAGGTCGTTGATGGTTGGAAAAGAGACCAATTACTCATCCCAGATGAAAGCACGTGCATTTAATTTGGGGAGCGACTTCACCTGCTTTATGTCTGGGAGGTGGTTCACTGATTTATTCTCCTGTTCAAACACTTCTGCCTTAACACCAGTGAAACCATTTCAGTGGGCGGACTGTGGGGATAACTTTAAGCATTCCACTGGTCTGATTGCACAGCAGTGCATCCATACAGGAGAGTGGCCATGAGGAGAAATTGTATATGAAAATGTCATCCTTGCTGACCTGCCGGTGAGTTCTTAGGGGAGAAGTCTTCCTGATTTGCGAAGGGATTCACCCTGTCGCGTAACGCGATGGGACGCCGGCGAGTTCACGCAGCGGAGAGGCCGTTCTCCTGCTCTCAGTGCGGGAAGGGATTCACTCGGTCCGCCGACCTGATGAGACACCAGCGGGTCCACACCGGGGAGAGGCCGTTCGCCTGCTCCGAGTGCGGGAAGGGGTTCGCTCAGACATCCAACTTGATGAGACACCAGCGGGTTCACACCGGGGAGAGGCCGTTCTCCTGCTCTGAGTGTGGGAAACAATTTTCTCAGTCGTCCAACCTGCTGCTGCACCAGTTAGTCCACACCGGCGAGAGGCCATTCACTTGCTCCGAGTGCGGGAAGGGCTTCACTCTTTCATCTCACTTGCTGTTGCATCAGATGGTTCACACCGGGGAGAGGCTGTTCATCTGCTCTGTCTGTGGGAAGGGATTCACTCAGTCCTCCTCTTTGCTGACCCACGAGAGAATTCACACGGGGGAGAGGCCATTCACCTGTCCCGAGTGCGGAAAGGGATTCACTCATTCATCAGACCTGCTACGGCACCGGCGGGTTCACACCGGGGAGAGGCCGTTCACCTGCTCTGACTGTGGGAAGGGGTTCACTCACTCGTCTGATCTGGTGAGACACCAGCGAGTTCACACAGGGGAGAGGCCGTTTACCTGCTCTGAGTGTGGGAAGGGATTCACTCGGTCGTCCCACCTGCTGAGGCACCAGCGAGGTCACACTGAGGAGAAAGTTTAAACATGTCAGTATCAGAGTGCCACAAGTGGCGGCTGGTGTCGGCTTCTGCACTTGTTGCAGGGTTGGACCCTGGTTACTGGGCACAGTCGGGGTTGTTTCTGAAGATGTTAATAACCCTAGAACCTAACTGGAGTTTAATGTTCTGTGTCAAATAAATCTGTTTTGAAACACTGCCTCATATTCTGAAGCTCTCTGCAAAACACAAGATATACAGTACAAAAAGATAGACCAAGTGGCTTCTGCAGATGCTGGAATTTGAAGCAACAAACAATCTGCTGGAGGAGAAACAAAGGACCTCCGATGCTGGAATCTAGATGAACTCAAACTGGAGGAACAGTTTTCCGTCTTCGAACCTTACAGCATGAGCAGTGAATTCTCCCACTTTAGGTAACACCCCCACCACTCACCTTCTTCCCTTTCCTAGCGTCTCTCTCTTTTTTCTGCTCCCCCTTTTTGTTTCCCCTCTCTCTCCTTACCTTTGACCTATCCCCCAGTGGATCTGCTCTCCCCTCCCCCCCCTGCACCTGCCCATCACTGTCTCTTACCTGCATCTACCTATCACCACCCTGTGCCCACCCCGCCTCCCCTCTTTCGTCCACCTCTCACTGCTCTGCTTTTCCCCTCCTATATATCAGGCTTCCCCTTTTCCTCTCTTCAGTCCTGAAGAAGGGTCCTGACCCGAAACGTTGCTTTTCTCCACGGATGCTGCCTGGCCTGCTGAGTTCCTCCAGCGTCATCGTGTTTTTCATCTGCTGGAGGAGCTCAGCGGGTCGAGCAACATCTGTGGGAGGAAAGGAATTGTCGACGTTTCGGGTTGAAAGGACCCCTGATGCAGGGTTTCCAACCCACAACGTCAACGATTCCTTTCCTCCCGCAGAGGCTGCTCGACCCCCCCCCCCCCCCCCCCCCCCCCCGAGTTCCTCCAGCAGATTGTTTGTTGCTGTATGTGGCTGAGTTGGACCCTGCCTTTGTTTTTGTTTCACACCTGCTTCTCATTTCACCCTGTTGGACTGTCAATTTCTTTATCCCCTCTGCTGATCCCCCATAAACATATCTATGCCCTTCAATCCATTACTCTCGTTGGGAGCTGATTGCATGGTATCACCACTCTGGGTGAAAAAGTTTCTCCTGAATTCTCGACAGACTGTAGCAGGAGGGGCCTATCCCAGATCTTTCCTGTCTCTCAAGTCTCCGGGACCACAGTAGAAGATGGTGGATTATTAACTATTTACTCACAGCTCTTTTCAACGTTGAAGGACAGGACCAGGTGACCCATGAAGGGCCGAGGAACAGACTGTCAGAATTAGGTTTATTATCACTGACATCTGTCGTGAAATTTGCTGTTTTGCAGCAGCAGTACAGTGCAAGACATAAAAATTACCACAAGTTACAAAAATAAATGGTGCAAAAGAGGAATAACAAGGGGTTCATAGGCCGTTCATGGACAATTGGGACAAAATGAAGTGATCATTATAGAATTTTTCATGGGGAAAAGAAAATTTGTTCAGTCCGTAACCAATGTCCTAAATTTGCACAAAGCAAACTAAGATGGCATGAAGTATGAGCTGGTTATGGGAGATTGGGAATCTGCAATAAAAGATATGACAGTAAATTAATACACTGTACACAAATTGGCCCTTTAAGGCAAAAAAAAAGGAAAACTAGTCGAGCTAGTGGCTATAAACAAGTTAAATAAAGTACTAGAGCAGAAGACGGTGCGATCAGGAAGCCTGAGAATTGGGAAAATTTCAGAATTTTGCAAATGAGAACTAAGACATTGAAGAAAGGGAGAATAAAATACAAGAGCAGGGGAGCGAGAAACAGTGCAAAAGCTTCTATAGTCATTTTAAAAGGAAAAGATTAACAAAAGCAATTGTCATTCTATACAGATTGAGACAGGAGGAACTCTTTTTGAGTGAAAAGGAAATGGAAGAACTATTTTCTGTTTGTGTGAACAAAAGACGAAGAAAGCTCAAAGAAAGTACCATTACCGAATTTAAAAATACTATTATTGGAAAGATTAAGGGAATGAAAAGCAATAAGTCCCCACATCTGATGGCTCGCAGCCTAAGGGTTTGAAAGGTGGTCATCTTCCGTAGATGTTAGAATGAATCCATAGCCTGAAAGCTAGCTAATGTAACCCTACCTTTTAAAAGATGGAACGAGAGAGCAGGCCTGTGACAGCAGTTCGCCTGTGACGTGAGTGGTGGGTAGCTTGGAGAAATCTATTATTCAGGAGGTGGTAACCGGGCACTTGGAAAATAGTAACAGGATTGAGTCCTGTCGATGTGGATTTATTAAAGGGGAATCGTGTTTGACAATTAATGTGGGAATTTTCTGAGGTTTTAACTGACGGGATAAACAGCGAGGGGGGAGGACAGGGAGCACAAGGTGGAGGAAGGGGGGTTGGGGAGATAACGGGACGGTCAGCTGGGGATGGGGATGGGGAAGTGCCGGGACCATTCCCAGTGCGGCGGCCCGCGGTGCCTCTGGTGCTGGCACTGACCCTCTCCCAGCCAGGATGGGGGGGGGGAAGTGGGGAGGTGTGGGGGGGGTGGGGATTGTGGGAGGTGGGGGGGTTGGGGAAGTGGGGGGGAGGTGGGGAATTGGGTTGGGTGGGTGGGGAGGTTGGGGGGAGGTGGGGAATTGGGTTGGGGAGGTGGTGGGGGGTTGGGTTGGGGAGGTGGGGGGTTTGGGGGGTGGGGAGGTGTGGATTGGGGAGGTGGGGGGTTGGGTTGGGGAGGTGGGGGGTTTGGGGACGTGGGGGGTTGGGTTGGGGGGGGTTGGGGAGGTGTGGGTTGGGAGGTGGGGGGTGGGGAAGTGAGGTGGGTGGCTGGGTTGGGAGACGTGGGGGGTTTGGGGGGGTGGGGGGTTGGGGAGGTGGGGGGTGGGGAGGTGAGGTGGGGGGTTGGGTTGGGGAGGTGGGGGGTTTGGGGGGGGTGGGGGGTTGGGTTGGGGAGGTGGGGGGTGGGGAGGTGAGGTGGGGGGTTTGGGGGGGTGGAGGGTTGGGTTGGCGGAGGTGGGGGGGTGGGGGGTTGGGTTGGGGGGGTGGGGAGGTGAGGTGGGGGGGTGGGGGGTTGGGTTGGGGAGGTGGGGAGGTGGGGGGTTTGGGGGGTGGGGGGTTGGGTTGGGGGAGGTGGGGGGGTGGGGAGGTGAGGTGGGGGGTTTGGGGGGGTGGAGGGTTGGGTTGGCGGAGGTGGGGGGGTGGGGATGTGGGTTGGGGGGTGGGGTGGGAGGTGGGGGGTCTGGGGGGTGGGGGGTTGGGTTGGGGAGGTGGGGGGAGGTGAGGTGGGGGGTTGGGTTGGGGAGGTGGGGGGGGTGGTGAGGTGGGGGGTTGGGTTGGTGAGGTGGGGGGTTGGGTTGGGGAGGTGGGGGGGGTGGTGAGGTGGGGGGTTGGGTTGGGGAGGTGAGGTGGGGGGGTTGGGTTGGGGGGGTTTGGCGGGTGGGGGGTTGGGTTGGGGAGGTGGGGGGGTTTGGGGGTTGGGTTGGGGGGGTGGGGAGGTGAGGTGGGGGGGTGGGGGGTTGGGTTGGGGGAGGTGAGGTGGGGGGGTTTGGGGGGTGGGGGTTGGGTTGGGGGGGTGGGGAGGTGAGGTGGCGGGGGTGGGGGTTGGGTTGGGGGAGGTGAGGTGGGGGGGTGGGGGTTGGGTTGGGGGGGTGGGGAGGTGAGGTGGCGGGGGTTGGGTTGGGGGGGTGGGGAGGTGAGGTGGGGGGGTGGGGGGTTGGGTTGGGGGAGGTGGGGAGGTGAGGTGGGGGGGTGGGGGTTGGGTTGGGGGGGTTTGGCGGGTGGGGGGTTGGGTTGGGGGAGGTGGGGAGTCGGGGGTGGAGGGGCGGTCGGAGCTGCTCCTCGGGCCCAGGCCCGGGCCGAGCCTCGGCGTTGATTTAACCAGCGACCCCGGGGCTCCGCTCCCGACCCCTTCTTGCTCCGCGGCCGCACCGCGCATGCTCGGTCCGCCGCCTCGGGGGAGCCTGCCGCCCGCGCCTGCGCGGTGGCTGCGCCCGGCGCCCCGGGGCAGGAGGCTTCCCCCAGCCGCCCGCCTCCGCTGTCCCTACCGCCAGGGGTTCGGGACCCTGCAGCCGGCTTGGCGGAGAGCGGGAGCAGAGGACGGCCTGCTGCAGGAGCACAGCGGCCGAGCCAAGCCTGGCTTCCGACCGCCACCCAGAAGCAACAGGTAATTATACCTGAGAGAGCATCGACCTGAAACATTCAGTGTCTCCGTCACTGCGGATGCTGTCCGACCTGCTGAGTCTCTGCAACCTTGTCCCATCTGCTTCCAGCATTTGCAAGCTCTTTTGTTTTTGCTTTCTTGCGATTAACCACAGTCCCGGGCCCAGGACATAGACGCAATCACAAGGAAGGCATGACAGCGTCTTTACTTTCTTAGAAGGGGAAGGAGGTTTGGCTTGTCACCGAACGCTCTGACAAACTTCTGTGGATGTACTGATGAACGTATCCTGGCTGGTTGCATCATGGTCTGGGACGGCAATTCGAATGCACAGGAACGCAAGAAGCTGCAGAGAGTAGTGGACTCTGCCCAACACATCCCTCCCCAGCATCAGGAGTATCTACAGGAGGCGCTGCCTCAAGAAGGCGACATCCGTCATCAAAGATCCCCACCATCCGGGCCGTGCCATCTTCTCACAGCTACCACTGGGCAGGAAGTACAGAAGCCTGAAGTCCCACACCAGCAGGTTCAAGAACAGCTACTTCCCTTCAACCATTTGGTTCTTGAACCAACCTGCACAACCCTAATCGCTACTTCAGTATAGCAACACTATGATCTCTTTGTACTTAACTGGACTTTTTTTTTGTTCTGATTGTGTCCTTGCTTGTAAAAATTGTGTGTAATTTATGTTTTTATTCTGAATATTGCATACCTGATGCTCTGTGCCTGTGATGCTGCTGCAAGTAAGTTTTTCATTGCACCTGTGCACACATGTACTTGTCTTGAAAGCATTACTGGTTGGGGGAGGGGGTCAGATGTTGAATTATTTCATGTTTAGGTGTGAGATATTAATTAGCACTAAACTCGTTTATCCCAAAAGAGAGCAATCGGGATGCAGGGAGTAATCATTTTAATAGGTTCAAGACATCAGAGATATGGGAGAGGGGGGTGACTGCTGAGTTGAGGATTGGAGCCCTAAATGATCGGGAATTTAAAAGTCAGGAGTTTCAAAGGAAGTTTATCTGGGGGCAGGCAGTGTAAGAAAAACACGACAATGCTGGAGGAATAAAGAAGGCGGTCAACGTTTTGGGTCCTCAACAAACGAGACAGACCTCGATCAGCTTACGGGGATCTCCCGGTCCCTGCAAGTTCCTGGCTCCCCTTCATCTGCATTCACAACAACCCGAAATGTTGACCGCCTACTTTTCTCCACGGAAGCTGCCTGGCCTGCTGAGTTCCTCCAGCATCGTCGTGTTTTTCATCCAGATTCCAACATCTGCAGTCCTCTGTTTCTCCAGGCAGTGTAAGAAGTCGTATTTAGAAGAAAGGAGGACCCGAGGAAAAGGCAGAAATGATCAGGGAATGTCCCATCAGTGACAGTTGCAGACCAAGTACAAACGACCCATGCTGTGTGCCTTCTTTACCACCCTATGCACGTGTGTTGCCACTTTCAGGGAGCTATGAATGTACATGTGGGAGAGTGTACATGTGGTTCAGGGAGGATAGGAGGGCAGTGAACTCAGAGAGAGAAAGCCAAGTTGACTTTAAGGTTATTATCACCAACAGTGAGACGTATGATGGCTTATTTGCCTACTGCTTCACATAAAAGGCTCATTGCCAGACAGTGAAGGGTTCAACGGAAGCACCGATAACCTTGTCTCAGAATATATTCCAACAATTTGCCCCACTGACTTGTCTGTAGTTACCTGGTCTATCTCTTTTGCTCATTTTACTAGCACTCTCTTTGAATGAATGAACAAGGCTGAGGAAAACAGAATCAGATTTATTATCACTGACATATGGCGGGTAGGCAGAGGGGGTGGTGTGGCCCTGATGGTTAGTAATAATATAAAATCAATAGAAAGGAAGGACATTGGGTCAGAGGAGGTGGAATCCTTATGGGTGGAGCCAAGAAATAGCAAGGGTAAAAGAACAATAGTAGCAGTCATATATAGGCCCCCTAAGAGCAGTCAGGAAGTGGACGATAAATTGCAGTTTGAAATAGAAAAAGTGTGCCAGAGTGACAATGTGAAGATAATTATGGGGGATTTTAACATGAAGGTGGATTGGGAAATCCAGCAAGGCAGTGGATCTCAGGAGAGTGAGTTTGTGGAATGCCTATGGGATGGCTTTTTGGAGCAACTTGATGAGCCCACCAGGGGATCTGCTGTTTTGGATTGGGTGCTGTGTAACGAACCGGAGGCGATTAGGGAACTAAAGGTAA
Organism: Pristis pectinata; assembly: GCF_009764475.1. Taxonomy (NCBI): domain Eukaryota; kingdom Metazoa; phylum Chordata; class Chondrichthyes; order Rhinopristiformes; family Pristidae; genus Pristis; species Pristis pectinata. Next base: position 49,994,495 of record NC_067416.1, on the reverse strand, counting down.
AGGAACCATTAGAAACTAGTGATCACAATATGATTGAGTTCAGTTTCAAATTTGAGAAGGAGAAGCTGATAACTGGTGTATCGATATTTCAGTGGAACAGAGGAAATCACAGTGGCATGAGAGATGAGCTGGCCCAAATTGATTGGAGGAATATGCTAGTTGGAGGGACGGCAGAGCAGGAATGGATGGAATTTCTACAAGAAATCAGGAAAATGCAGGATAGATATATTCCAAGAAAAAAGATTTTGAATGGAAAAAAGGCACAAATGTGGATAATGAGAGAGGTTGAGGCTAAAATAAGAGCAAAAGGGAGGGCATACAAGGAAGCAAAAATTAGTGGGAAAACAGAAGACTGGGAAACTTTTAAAAACCTGCAGGAAGAAACTAAGAAGGTCGTTAGGAAAGAAAAGATGAATTATGAAAGGAAGTTGGCAGATAACATAAGAAAGGATACTAAGAGTTTTTTTAAATATATGAAGAGTAAAAGAGAGACACGGGTTGTTATAGGACCAATCGATAACGGTGCGGGAGCGATTATAATGGATGATAAAGAGATGGCAGAAGAACAATGAGTATTTTGCATCGGTCTTCACTGTGGAGGACATCAGCAACCGGTTAGTCAGGGGTCTCAAGGGATGGAACTGAGTTCAGTTAAGATTACTAGAGAGAAGGTGCTAGGGAAGCTAAATGGACTAAATACAGATAAGTCTCCCGGACCGGATGAGGTGCATCCCCAGGTTCTGAAGGAGGTGGCTTTAGAGATTGCAGAAGCACTGGTGATAATTTTCCGGGAATCGATAGACTTTTTTGGGTGATGGAGTAAATGGTTTTGTGGCTAAGTTTGCAGATGACACCAAGAAAGGTGGAGGAGTAGGGAGCATTGAGGAAACAGGAAGGTTGCAGAGAGACCTAGATAGTTTAGGAGAATGGGCAAAGAAATGGCAGATGAGATTCAATGTTGAGAAATGTGCCGTTATACACTTTGGAAACAGAAGTAAACAGGCAGATTATTATCTAGAAGGGGAGAAAATTCAAAGTACAGAAGTACAAAGGGACTTGGGGGTACTCGTGCAGGATACCTTAAAGGTTAACCACCAGGTCGCATTGGCAGTAACGAAAGTGAATGCTATGTCGGCATTCATTTCGAGAGGTATAGTGTATAAAACTAGGGAGGTGTTGATGAGGCTCTACGGGGCACTAGTGAGGCCTCATTTGGAATACTGTGTGCAATTTTGGGCCCCATATCTTAGGAAGGATGTGCTGATGTTGGAGAGGGTTCAGAGGAGATTTACGAGGATGATTCCTGGAATGAAAGGGCTTACACATGACGAGCGTTTGTCGGATCTTGGACTGTACTCGCTGGAGTACAGAAGAACGAGAGGGGACCTCATAGAGACATTTAGAAGGTTGAAAGGACTGGACAGAGTAGATGTGGTTAATCTGTTTCCCTTGGTGGGTGAGTCCAGGACCAGAGGGCACAGTCTTAGAATTAGGGGGAAGAGGTTTAAAACAGAGATGAGGAGAAATTTCTTTAGCCAGAGGGTAGTGAATTTATGGAATTCTTTGCCACGTACAGCAGTGGAGGCCCGATTATTGGAGGCATTTAAGGGGGAGATAGGTATCTAATTAGTCAAGGTGTCAAGGGATATGGGGATAAGGCTGGAAATTGGGGCTAGAAAGGAATAGTGTTTTTTTCCTTTAGCGCATGGAGCAGATTTTTCTCCCCATTTCTTTTTTCTTTCTCTTTTCCCTTTCTTTTCTTTGGAGCAGACTCGATGGGCCGAATGGCCCACTTCTGCTCCCTTGTCTTGTGATCTTGTGATTTGTTTTGCGGCAGCAGCGCAGTGCAAAGACATAAAATCAGTAAATTACAAAAATAAATAAATAGTGCACAAAAAAAGGAATAATGAGGAAGTGTTCATGGATCATTCAGAAATCAGGGGAAGAAGCTGTTCCTAAATTGTTGAGTGTGGGTCTTCAGGCTCCTGTACCTCCTCCCTGATGGTAGTAACGGGAAGAGGGCATGTCGCGGGTGGTGAGGGTCCTTAGTGATGGATGCCACCTTCTTGAGGCACCGCCTCTTGAGGATGTCCTCGATGGCGGGTAGGATCAGAATCAGGTTTATTATCACTGACATATGTCGTGAAATTTGTTGTCTTGTGACAGCAGTACAGTGCAAGACATAAAAATTACTATAAGTTACAAAAATAAATAAATAGTGCAAAAAAGGAATAACGAAGTAGTGTTCATGGGTTCATGGACTGTTCAGAAATCTGATGGCAGAGGAGAAGAAGCTGTTCCTGAAATGTTGAGTGTGGGTCCAGGCTCCTGTACCTCCTCCCTGATTATGTCGTGATGGAGCTGGCTGAGTCTACAACCCTCTGCAGCCTCTTTCAATCCTGTGCATTGGAGCCTCCATACCAGGCAGTGATGCACCCAGTCAGAATGCTCTCCACTGTACATCTACAGAAATTTACAAGAGTCTTTGGTGATATACCACATCTCCTCAAACTCCTAATGAAGTAGAGCCACTGGCGTGCCTTCTTCGTGATTGCATCGATGTGTTGGGCCCAGGATAGATCCTCCGAGATGTTGACGCCCAGGAACTTGAAGCTGCTCAGCCTTTCCACTGCTGACCCTGCAATGAGGACTGGTGTGTGTTCTCCCGACTTCCCCTTCCTGAAGTCCACAATCAGTTCCTTGGTCTTGCTGACGTTGAGTGTGAGGTTGTTGTTCTGACACCACTCCACCAGCCGATCTATCTCACTCCTGTACGCCTCCTCATCGCCATCTGAGATTCTACCAACAACAGTGGTGTCATCGGTGAACTTTTGCATGTTAAAAAAAACATCAGGATCATGAGTTTGATCTGAACTTCTTAGGCAGTGGAGATAGGTATGTGGCTCCCCTATAATTGGAAAATGTGAAAACACTGCAGATGCTGGAAATCCGAAGCTAAAACGGAAAATGCAGGATGTACCCGGCAGGACAAGCAGCATCCATGGGGAGCAAAACAGTCAACATTTTCTGTTATTTTAAATTAGGGATAAGTTGTACAAGTTTCTGATTTGTCGTTCCACCTGATCCCGTAGCACAGGAAATGTAAGGAGAGTATCCTAATAGAATGGAAAAAATCCGGGGAATCATTTGGACAGGGACTTGGAACCAGCCAACCTTCGTCGTCATGCAGAGGGAGAGAAAGAGGTTGGAGGACACATATGACACAGTAACTGATCCAACGTTTCCTGGGCTCCAGACGGTGGGAGTCACCCTGGGGGGCTGTAATTTCTACCACACAGGCACTCTGTTAACCACAGCTTGGACAGCTCTTGTTTGCTCGGATAAGATTTATCAGTTGGAAATCTGGGCGGAGAAATGGCAGATTGAGTTTAATGTGTGGAGATGCATTTTTGGGAGGTCAAATGCATGAGGAATGTAGTAAATGGGAGGATCCGTAGGATCATTAATAAACTGAGGGATCTTGGTGTGCAAGTCCAGAACTCCCTGAAAGTGGCAACACAAGTGGATAGGGTGGTAAAGAAGGCATACAGCACCCTTGCCTTCTTTGATTGGGGCACTGAGTATAAAAGTTGGGAGTCATGTTGCAGCTGTATAAAATATTGGTTAGGCCACATTTGACGTATGGTGTGGAGTACTGGTCGCCACTCAAGAGGAAGGATGTGGAGGCTTTGGAGAGGGCACAGAAGGAGTTTACAAGTATGTTGCCTGGATTGCAGTGTATTAGCTATGAGGAGAGGTTAGAGAAATTTGGATTGCTTTCTTTGGAACATCAGGGGCTGAGAGGTGGCCTGCTGGAAACATAAAATTATGAGAGGCATAGATAGGTTAGACAGTCTTTTTCCCAGGGTGGGAATGTCAAATTATAGAGGGCATAGGTTTGAGGTGAGAGGGGGAAAAGTTTAAAGGAGATTTGCGAGGCATGTTTTTTCACACATAGAGAGTAAGTGCCTGGAACATGTTGCCTGTTCCTGTGATATTTTATGTTCTATCAATACAAGTTAATGTCAAAACATTTCAGATTTTGGGTTGAAGGGATTAATTGACAAAAATCCCAACAGGGTAAACCATGGGGAATGATTAGGAGAGAGAGAGAGATTGATGGTTTTCCTGGATTCAGGGCATCAAAGACTTTGGAGAGGTGTGATTCAGCAGATCAGTAGCTGCAGAAACATTATGTATTGAGGACCAAGTCCAAGATGGTTGGGCACTTGGAAGTTCAGTGGCGAGAGTATTTGGAGGGTTTTTCCAGGAGCAGGTGCCAAAAGAAGTTGTGTTTGGAGAGAAAGTTTCATGTTGGTCGAATGTGACACAAAGAAATGAGCAGAAAGCACCAGATGGAATGGAGAAACTGAGGGGATGGCCGGAATGTGTTTTATGTATATAGGGTGATCTGCGGAAGAGAAGGATTCACTCGGGCAACCCAACTGCTGACACACTAGCAAGTAGAAGTGAGGGGAGGGTGGATGTAGAGAGGGAAAGATGTGCTGCAGTAAAGGTTGAAATCACTAAGGTAGAGATTTATTAAGCACCTCTAGCTTCATCTCTGCCCTCTCTCTCTCTCTCTCTCTCTCTCTCTCACACTCTAGCTTCACTTGCTCCCCCCATTTCTCTCTGCTCTCACTAAGGCCAGTCTTACAAGAGTCTGGAGCAGCTCCGAGGACACTTTCCCTGAAGGACATTAATAACCAAGCTGGGGTTTTATCATGGTCACTTTAATCTGATGCCAGATCCACTGTTTTCAAATGTCTTGTTTAATTCTCCCTCACGCTCCGTTTTTCCTGTTTTTAAATTCATTTCACAGGCCATCAGGAATGGAGGATTCACAGTTGGGCAGTTCAGACCAAGCAACATGTTACGACCTGCCAGATTCACTTGGTCCACCCGGATTTGAACACCATCGGCCTTTGAAGCTGGAAGCAAAGAGCTCCGTTCACGGAAGGATGAAACGGTTCACATGTTCCGAGTGTGGACAAGGCTTCAGCCGAGCATCCGCCCTGCTGAGACACCAGTGCAGCCACACCGGGGAGAAGCCCTGGAAATGTGGGGACTGTGGGAAGGGATTCAATTGTCCGTCGGAGGTGGAAATTCATCGGCGCAGTCACACCGGGGAGAAGCCATTCACCTGCTCTGTTTGCGGGAAGGGATTCACTTGCTCGTCACAACTCTGTGCTCATCAGCGGGTTCACACTGGGGAGAGGCCGTTCACCTGCTCCGTGTGCGGGAAGAGTTTTACTCAGTCAGGTGAACTGAAGAGACACCAGCATGTTCACACTGGGGAGAGGCCCTTCACCTGCTCTGAATGCGGGAAGGGGTTCACTCAATCAACCCAACTGCTGACACACCAGCGGGTTCACACTGGGGAGAGGCCATTTAACTGTTCTGAGTGTGGGAAGGGATTCACTCATTTTTCTAACCTGTTGGCACACCAGCGGGTTCACACTGGGGAGAGGCCGTTCACCTGCTCTGAGTGTGGGAAGAGATTCACTTATTCATCCCACCTGCTGACACACCAGCGAGTTCACAGCGGGAAGAGGCCGTTCACCTGCTCGGAGTGCGGGAAGGGATTCATTCAGTCATCTAGCCTGGTCACACACCAACGCGCACACACTGGGGAGAGGCCGTTCACCTGCTCCGTGTGTGCAAAGAGATTCACTCGGTCATCCTCCCTGCTGACACACCAGCGGGTTCACACCGGGGAGAGGCCCTTCAGCTGCTCCGTGTGCGCAAAGAGATTCACTCGGTCATCCTCCCTGCTGACGCACCAGCGACTTCACACCGGGGAGAGGCCCTTCACCTGCCCCGAGTGTGGGAAGGGGTTCACTCAGTTGTCCAACCTGCAGAAACACCAGCGAGTCCACAGCGGGGACAAAGTTTAACCGTGCTCCTTTGTGGAATATTCAAACCTTGTAGCTGCCGAGATACTGGTGTGGTGTTGGCTTCTGCAGTTCCTGCTGCTCTATCACACCCAGGATTGGACTCTGGTTACTGGGCACAGTTTGGATTTGTTCTGCTGATGTTACCACCCACTGTAACTGGGCTGGAGTTTAACTTTGCTGGATCTGCACGTAAAGCAATTCCCTTTGAAGCACTCTCGTCTCTCAACATCTCCCCAGTACCGAGACAGGCCATTCAGCCCAGCTGGGACCTGCCCTCCTGCCAGTGTTCCTGCCCCACACCGGCCTCCTCCCAGCTCACCCTGCGGGAATATTCTTCTGTTTCTTTCTAACCCTCTGTGCTTGTTGAGCTTCCCCTCAAACAAACCTCTGCCGTTTCCCACAACCGGTTGTGCCAGTGGATTCCCCGTTGTTACCATTCTCTTGTGGTGGCCTTTCCTCCCGGATTTACTGGAGACTGCAGGGCAAGTCCAGAGCTGACTAGTGTCCTGTCCCGGACGTTCCTCAGGTCTCTGGGGCCAGCGGGGTTTTAAATTGTTTTCTCCTGGCTCTTTCCAGCATTGGAAGATGGAAGAAAGTGACTTGTGAAGGGCAGGGGAACGCACGGTGGTGGGTTACTGCCACCCAGGGAGCTTAAACGGGGGAAACCTGATCGGCGTGGGGTCCGAGAGCAGACTGGCGACCCATCGATGGAACAGGGTCATTAACCAGGGAGGGATCAGCACAGGGGTGGGGTGGGATGGAAGGACTGAAGGGAATTAGCCCGGGTTGGAGGGTGTGGGTTGTGTGTGGTGGGGCAACTCGAGGTAGGCATCAGAAAGAGATCTCTTTATTAGTCACATGAACATCAAAACACACTGTGAAATGAATCTTTTTGCGTGGTGTTCTGGGGGGGCAGCCCGCAAGTGTCGCCACGCTTCCGGCGCCGACAGAGCACGCCCACGACTTCCTAACCCTTTGGAATGTGGGAGGAAACCGGAGCACCCGGAGGAAACCCACGCAGACGCGGGGAGAACGTACGAACTCCTCACAGACAGTGGCCGGATTTGAACCCAGGTCACTGGCGTTGTAAAGCGTTACGCTAACCACTACACTACCGTGCCTGCCAAGGTAAATGCGAGGTCATCCACTTTGGAAGAAAAAATAGATCAGATTATTTAAATGGTGGAAGGGAATCATCCCCGATGAGGCATTCAAAATCAGAATTGTTATCACCAACTTGGATGGAGTGAACTTTGTTGTTCTGCAGCAGCAGTACAGTGCAAAACATAAAATTACTATAAATTACAAAAATAAAGACTGCAAAAACACAAAAGGACTAACGAGGCAGTGTTCATGGACCGTTCAGAAATCTGATGGCGGAGCAGCTGTTCCCACCAGCGTTCGGTGGGACGTGGGAAGGATTTGGGGATCTGGATGTGCAGAGGGCAAAAACAACAGGAGACATCAGACTCCCAGAGCAGGGCACAGCTTGCCTGGAAATTGTGGGATGTGAACAGAATGGAGGGATACGGGAATGTGGGAGAAACAGAGGGGTCTGGGAGAAGGGCTGACGGAAAACAAAACCCCCCCCCATGCAGGATCGGGAGTGGAGCTGGGGACCAGGACTGTCGAGTGTGACGGACAGGGAGGTGGCAGGAGGGATGAAGCAGCCCTGAACCACAGGGTCTCCCTACCAAAAGGAAGACTAGCATTTACTGTAAAACTCTAGCGTATTAATTGATTCTGCAGGAATTGTTAGAAGGCCCCCCCCTCAAAAAAAAGGGGGTGATCATCCCCAGGGGATATATGGTAGGTTTTCCCAAACAGTTGGCATGGGGCCACCCTCAGCCCCTTGTTGCCACGGACCTGGGCTAGCGGTTGCTGGAGTGACCTCTTTCACGCCCTGTCATCTCCAGCCCCTCCCCCTAATGTCCGGCCTTCACCCCACCCCCATTTCCGCACACCGTCACTGACACTGGACCTCAGACCCCGCCTCCCCTCGAGGGGCTATGTTACATGAAGATACGGGGTGGGAGAATTGAGGATGGGGAGTACAGTGCAGAGAAGGGAGGGAGAAAATTGGGGGGGGAGGGAACAGAGAGCAAGTGACCTCTGTAATCATAGCACGGAAACAGGCCCTTCGGCCCAACCGGTCCATGCCGACCAAGATTCCCAGCTAAGCTAATCCCATTTGCCTGTGTTTGGCCCACATCCCTCCAAACCTTTCCTATCAGTGTACCTGTCCAAGTACCTTTTAAATGTTGTTATTGTACCTGCCTCAACCACTTCCTCTGGTAGCTCGTTCCATGTACCGACCACCCTCTTGGTGAAAAAGTTGCATCTTCCAGGTCTCCTCCCCTCCCACGTACACACCCTCTTCCTCCCTCCCCATCGCCCTCTCCTCCCTCTCTCCACTGTTCTGGTGGAACGGTTCAGAGAAGGGGCGATCCCGGAGTTCCCATAGATGCTGCCAGACCTGCTGAGTGTTTCCAGTAATCTCTCGGTTTATCCGGCTTGTAGATCGACGATGGCCACCCTCACACAGGACACCGACCCTGGGCCTGACCTCTCACCATCCCTGCACAACACCATCTCCACTGCATTCCAGGGGTGGGATACCACCCACCTGGCTGGGACTTGAGGCTCAGACAACCACCCCCTCCCAGCTGGGCTATCTCTCTCTCTCTCTCTCCCCTCTCCCTCCTCTCTCTCCCTCCCCCCCCTCTCTCCCCCCCCCCCCCCCCCCCCCCCCCCCCCCCCCCCTCTCTCCCCAGCTGGATCACATTTAACTACAGTGTTGGCTTAGCCACTGATACACTCTCAAGTGAGAAATCCTCCCCTGTGATATTCCATAATCAATAAACTCGGAGTGACTCATTTGACGCCTTTTATTCTGTTTCGGTGTGTTTTACATTTTACTTTGCATCATCCAGTGAAGGGGCTCTCTCCATTATCCCGGATATTCTGGACTGGGACACCCAGCAGGTACCTGGGTACAACGTAACAGGCAAAGAGCTGGAAGCAGGGTGGAGACAAAGAAAGCAACAATTTAATTTGACTTTTAATTCGTTCATTTAAGAAATAAAGTTATCTTTTTTTTAAAAAAAAGCAACATGCGCTTTTAACAAATAAAAAAATCGCATTGCTAAGGCATTACAGCAACAATTTACATTTACGTGCATTACAACAACAACTCACGTTTACAGGATTTTGAAGTAACACAGAATTGGAAGCAGGAGTCGGCCATTTGGTCCTTGGTGCCTGCTCTACCTCTCAACAAACTCATGCCTGATCTAATCCTCGGCTTCAGCTCCACTTTCCCGCCTGGTTCCTGTGATGCTGGGCTCCTGCAGGTTGTGAAAGAAGGTGGCACCACTGGTGATGGACAAGTAGGTAAGATTTATAACAATAATGAGGGTGTTGTACCTCGGGCAATTAAAAATAGGTTTGGTTAGAAAAGGGCCAGATAATTCGACTGGTGATGGCTATTAGCTGGATATTGAGGTTAACTTAGTTCATCCTTTTATGTACCTTTCACGTCCTGAACTCAGGAAATCTTTTTCAACGTTATAATGCACTTTGGCAAACAAATCCTAATAGATTAGCCAAGGGACGTTGTTCTAGATGTGAAAAGGTGGGTACGTTTCGTGTGACCGCCTACCATTTTGCTGAGTGTAAAGCCAATTCAGAGGTCCCCGCTGGCAGTGACAGCGGTGATGGAACCTTCAATGTTCTCATCGTGAAGAGGATTTTTATCACTAGGATCGGACAAGGCCAGCACAAGAGATACAATCATCCTCCTGTTCGTAATGTAAAAGCCGTTGTTGATGCCAGTGGGGTCTCTGAAGGGGTAAGATAGATAGGAGCTGCACATGAGCGGAGTTAAAGTTAATAAACCGCTTGTACTTTATAGCTGTGGTTGGAATATTAATATTTTGAATGAACAAGAATTGACATCTAAAACTAAGCAGCAAATTGGTGATAAACAGCATTTACAGTCAGTTGGATAAAATAGTTGGGAAGCAAAAATGAAAACATGAGTGATGATAGAGATAATTTAAGTGTTACGGAAGGGTAGGAGTGAAGATTTAATAAATAATGTGCAGGTTGCTCCTGCTGTTGAGGTGAAAACTGGAGAAGTTGGACTGATGAATAAGTCACAGGTTATTGTCAATGATTGTAATACATGCATTGAGTCTCTATCAACTGTTCAGCTACTTAGAGATGCCACTATTCTGGTAGGCACTGTGTAGATTCACTTTTGTCCGTATCAAAATTGTGAAGGCTTTGTAAAGAGGGCACAGATTGTTAAATCAATAGTGAGATTGAGGAAAACAGACTTAGGGTACAAGAGGTATTAGCAGAAGGAAAACAGATTCTCGAGCAAGCAGATGATTCACAAGAAGAAAGGGCAGTGTTTGCTAATTCAGAGATTGCATAAAAACAGCAGGGAAGGTTTACCGTTTGCAGCTGAAGGTTTTGGCTGACAAATATAAATTGCCAAACATTGATGGATATTACAGAGCAAGGTTCTTTTTTAGTGATAACACAGCCGGCATTGGAAAGTTCAGTCCTTTATGATGTATTGGCCATTTACTTCCCTCAGCAAGTAGATGATGGTGAATTACATAGGGTGACAGAAGTTACGGTTTCACTTGCAGGTTTCAGGAAAGATACTGTGCAGGTCTTTTCAGGTTAAAGCTTTGATGGCATTAAAAATTGTGATCTGCAGATTGCAGCTCAGTTTGTTTCAGTTGGTTGCAGTGTGGGCTGGTACCTGGTTACATTAAAGCTAGCCAGAATGTCTTAGTTTCAAAATTGAATGACCTTCTAAAACTCAAAGCTATCAGTAACCGGAGACCAGTAACAGTCAGCTCCATTATATTTCAAGTTTTTACCAAGAGTTTATCTGAGATGGTGTTTTTAAATTCCTGATGAAAGGAGTTTTTAGCAGAGGTATCTGGTTGCGATGAAAACATCGTCATTTTTATATCAGTTAATGGCAGAGGCCAAAAGGGAGAGGAGAATCTTAGTTGTGATTTTTATTGATTTGTCTAAGACATTTGACTCTGTTGGTCACAAGTTACTGAATTAATCTTTGAGCCATGGTGGGCAGGCAGAGGGGATTGATAGTCATTTTATGGGCCTCACTGGTGGTATAGATTTAATACACAAATCCAACCATGCCAATTGAGGGGGAGTCTTAAGTCCACAAAACCCATTCCAATTAGGCCTGGGGAAAAAGAGAGTGATCCGTTATCTCCTATTTTGTTTAATATTGTTATGGATACTTTATTATGTCTCCTGGACAACAAAGGTTGTGGACTTTACCCCATTGGAAAGGATATTAGTCTCACTGCTTTGGCATTTGCCAATGATGTGGCACTGTTCATTGAACCTCAGAAGGTGATGCAGCGCTACTTAAAAATTGTAGAAGAGATTTTGTTTAAAAACAGGTCTCGATATAAGGCCGCTGTTTTATGGCATTTCAGAATAAAGCATTTATTTTTAACAAGGTAGAGAAGCATTAGTTCCGTGCAGAGTTGGACTTTGTTGCTCTCAATGAACGTGAGAAGTATCTGGGTGCCTGTGTGGGGGTAAGTGGAAGTTTATGCCAGTGATTTGTCCTGAATCTAATGATTCAGCATTCACGGCTCTCTGGGGATAGAGAGGTACAAAGATTTGCAACCTACTCATCTCAGTTCTAAACGGGCGACCTTTTATCCTGAGATAGCTCCCACTAGGATTCTCGCCAGGTGAAACATCCTGATACCGCCTGTCAACCCCAAGAGTCCGACCTTTTCCAATCATATCGCTTCTCATTTCTCTACACTCCTGTGAGTACAGGCTCAGCCTTTCCACATGAGGCCAGCCCTTTCGGGTTAGGAACCATCCCTGCACTGCCTCCAAGTATAAATAACAGGATCAAATCCGTGCAGTGTTACAGCAAGACGTCTTCACAATAAGGCCAAAAATAAGTTTGCCCTGCCGATTATGTATCTGTTCTATAACTTTCTCTGTGTTTGCTTCACAAGAAATCTTTCTGAATACCAGTATTTCTACTTGTGCAGAAGTGGTTAATCTCACACTTTTCCCCTTAATACTCCCACTGGCATAGTTGAGCCCACTCTCTTAACTGGTCCACATCCTTTTGCAAACTTTGGGTCCTCTTCACATCTCACTCCATACATCAGCAGACTTGGATACAATATCCTCCATCTCTTCATCTGTCATTCACATAGTTTGTAACTAACTGAGTCCCAGCACTGATTTTCACATTTGTAAGCCTAGCTACAGCTTGCTAACATGAAAATGACCCGCGTATCCCACCTCTCTGTTTCCTGTCAGTTAACCAACCCTCTGTCCATGCTAATGTATTACCCTCAATACCTGAACCCTGATTTTGTACGGAAACCTTTCATCTGGCATCTTATTAAGTACTTTTGTAAATCCAACCACACTGTATTTGGTCAGGGTGGTAAGGATCTTCTTAGATGAGGAAAGAGAGTGGAGCGCTTTTGACTTTAATCTGGGCGAGGGTGAGATCCTGACTGCTGACAGTTAGGGTGTAATGATGACAATTGTCATTCCAACAGGCAAGTGGCACTTCCAGTCCTGTTACAGTATCGTAGGTGTAATATATATTGTATTCAGTGTGGTAGTGTTTTGCTGTATGTTATATATCAATAGCACAGTAAGTTAGGACAGTACACTGTACATATATGGTATAGTGTAAAATATATAACGTCACTCAGAGGGTGAGGACAATCTGGAACAAGGAATCGTTGATGGAAAAGGAGGAGGCTGGTGTGGAGCATAATGGGCAGGAACCAGGGCCAAATGTCCTGCCTGTGTGCTGTACATTCTGGGTATCTCAGAGACATTCAGGGCTGGAGACACTGTGAGCTGGATCCTGCCGGAGCAGGCCTGCCGTCCACAGCCACCGCCCTGTGCTGGGGGGACAGAGGAGAAACTCACTGGCCCTCAGCATCTGAAGTGCAGCAACCTGGTCGGGGCAGCAGCTGGACTTTGGGTGGGGAAAAGCATTTGCCCCGCTCCTAAAAGCCTCTGATATCTCCTGACAGGCAGCAAAGTTGGGGTGTGACACTCACAGACATTTAAAACCCACTGAAATTACAGCAATTAAAAAAACAACATTTTTTTAAATTAAGAGTTAATAAAAATTACACACAGTTAAAAACATGAAACAAGAGTGAAGTCATTGATAGGAAGCTCCTCCCCCTCTCCCGACCTTTGCCTCACACTCCCTGTCGGAATGAGTGGGGTCTCGGGATCCAGTGCCGGCTCTGACCAGGCCCAGGATCCCAGAGGCGATTCCCCAAGCGCAGCGTTGGGACACCTCAGCCGGGCTGGGCTCCGCCACTGGACTCTACGTGGAGAAACGTGGAAGGGCTGACGTCCTGAATCCGTCAGCAAGTCTGGAACTCTCACGTGTCCCAGCTCCCACGTGGTGTCTGGGACTCGTGGCCGCTTAAGGGGTCGAACACCGGTGGTTCCGTTTAGATTCTGCACCAGAACTCAGCTCAGTCTGGCCCAGTGATTTATTTGGCTGAGATTCAGATTCCAGCCCAGTTATAAAGGCTGATGACAACAGCAGAAACAAAGCCCAAGTGCCCACAATGACAATCGTCTACTCCTGGGAATGATCGGCAGCTGGAACTGCAGAATCGAACGCCTGCAGGTGTCTCAGCAGCTGGGATGTTTAACTAGTCCGCACTGGCCGCAGTTAAACTTTCTCCCCTGTGTGGACTCGCCGGTGTTTCTGCAGCTTGGAAAACTCAATGAATCCCTTCCCACATTCCGAGCAGGTGAACGGTCTCACTCCGGTGTGGACCCGCTGGTGTTTGAGCAGGTAAGAAGAAACAGTGAATCCCTTCCCGCACTCGGAGCAGGTGAACGGCCTCTCCCCGGTGTGGACCCGCTGGTGGGTGAGCAGACTGGATGACTCAGTGAATCCCTTCCCGCACTCGGAGCAGGTGAACGGCCTCTCCCCGGTGTGAACTCGCTGGTGCGTGAGCAGGTGGGATGACTGGGTGAATCCCTTCCCGCACTCCGAGCAGGTGAACGGCCTCTCCCCAGTGTGGACCCGCTGGTGCTTCAGCAGGTTGGATGAGCGACTGAATCCCATACCGCAATCGGAGCAGGTGAACGGCCTCTCCCCAGTGTGAATTCGCTGGTGTGTCAGCAGGTTCTTTGCCCAACTGAATCCCATACCGCAATCAGAGCAGGTGAACGGCCTCTCTCCGGTGTGAACTCGCTGGTGTGCCACCAAGATGGATGACCTACTGAATCCCATACCACACTCAGTGCAGGTGAACGGCTTCTCCCCCGTGTGAACTCGCTGGTGTGTCAGCAGGGAGGACGACTGTGTGAATCTCTTCCCGCACTCGGAGCAGGTAAAAGGTCTCTCCCCGGTGTGAATCCGTTGGTGTCTCTTCAGTTTAGTTGAGTGAGCAAATCCCTTCCCGCACACAGAGCAGCTGAATGGTTTCTCCGCTGTGTGTATTCGCTGGTGGATCAGCAGTTGAGCAGAATCAGCCAGTCCTTTTCCACAAACTGAGCAGATGAACGGTCTCTCAACAGTGTGAACTCGCTGGTGCATCACCAGATAGGTTGACTGGGTGAATCCCTTCCCACACAGAGAACAGGTGAACGGCCTCTCTCCGGTGTGAACCCGCTGGTGTTTCAGCAAGGATGACGACTGAGTGAAGCCCTTCCCGCACTCGGAACAGGTGAACGGCCTCTCCCCGTGTGTGAAACTTGCTGGTGAGTCAGCAGGTGAGATGACCGACTGAATCCCTTCCCGCACTCGGAGCAGGTGAATGGTCTCTCCCCGGTGTGGACCCGCTGGTGGGTCACCAAGTTGGACGATCGACTGAATCCTACACCGCACTCGGAGCAAGTGAAAGGCCTCTCCCTGGTGTGAACTCGCTGGTGCGTCACTAGGATGGATGACCTACTGAATGCCATGCCACACTCCGAGCAGGTGAACGGCCTCTCCCCGGTGTGAACCCGTTGGTGCGTCACCAGATGGGATGACTGAGTGAACCCCTTCCCACATTCGGAGCAGGTAAATGGCCTCTCCCCCGGTGTGAACTTGCTGGTGTCTCTTCAGATTAGCTGACTGGTGAACCCCTTCCCACACTCTGAGCAAGTGAATGGTCTCTCCCAGTGTGAATTCGCTGATGTATCAGTAGTTGAGAAGAATTAGACAATCCCCTTCCACACTCAGAGCAGGTGACAGGCATCTCAGCTGTGTGTTTTCGTTGGTGTGTTATCAAGACACTGGAATGCTTGAAGTTTTTCCCACAGAAGGAACAATGAAATGGTTTCATTGGTGTGAAGCGACAGTGTTTTGAGCAGGTGGATAAATCTGTGACCCACTGACCAGACACGAAACAGGTAACAGTCTCTCCCCAGTGCGATACACAAGATTCCCACTGGGATGGGGAATTGCTTTGTTTCCAACCACTAACAACCTGCACCGATGTTTCACATCTATCAGGGGAACACCTGTCGCCCTTCAGACACTTGAAGAAATTTACCTGATTTCACTGCAGGTTGGTCGACTATCGAAATCTCTCGCATACACAGAATGTGTGCCTGGTTTCTTCCCGCTGTGCTATCTTCTCTGGATGTACAACGGGTTGAAACTCTGTCCACAGCGTGGACTCTGGAATACTCCCACTTGAGTGTGAGTCTCACGGCCTTGCCGGGCGCACTGAGGATTGAAATCTCTTCCCACCAGAGGTACAATAGACAAACATTTCTCCTCCCATGATTTTCAGATCCTGATGTACTCAGTGACTCTGTGTGATGAAATTTCCGTCTTCAGATCCTGCCCTTTAATACCCTGTAAAACAAGTTCACAGAAGTTACCACCAGAAACGGACAGATGTACAGAACAAGTAATTCCAGCTTCTTTGGTCAACAGTGACTTGATTTGTATCATACCTGCATCTGATTCAGAAGATTTTGGGGTTGGGGTTCAAGTCCCGTTCTGAGCATGGACTCTGTCTTTACCTCTCGCTGCCTTGGTGAAGCAGCCAGCATAATCAAAGACCCCACCCACCATGGGTATCCTCTCCCATCAGGCAGAAGATACAGGAGCCTGAGGGCACGTACCACCAGGCTCAAGGACAGTTTCTATCCCACTGTGATAAGACATTGAATGGTTCCCTTATAGGATGAGATGGACTCTGACCTCACAGTCTACCTTGTTGTGACCTTGCACCTTATTGCACTGCACTTTCTCTGTAGCTGTGACACTTTACTCTGTACTGTTATTGTTTTTACCTGTACTACCTCAATGCGCTCTGTACTAACTCAATGTAACTGCACTGTGTAATGAATTGACCCCTGTACAATCGGGTATGCAAGACAAGTTTTTCACTGTACCTTGGTACAAGTGACAATAATAAACCAATACCAATAAATACCAAATTGTCTTCACTGTTGCTCCACTGCAGTACTGAGGGACAGCTGTACTGTCAGAGGTGATGTCTTTCAGAAAAATCTTACACAGAAACCTTGTGTCTAGGTGGACACAAAGATCCCCTGAAAGACATTTTAAGAGGAGCCGGAGAGTTATGCTCGGAGCCCAGTTGATGCTTACTGTTCAATCAAAATCCCTGATTACCTGGTTCTTACCACATTCTGGTGTGTGAGATTTTAAAGTCAAACTGAATGGAAACAGGCCCTTTGGCCCAGCGAGCCCATGCCCACCATCTACATTAACCCACATTTTTATTCTCTCCACATCCCCATCAACTCCCCCCCCCACCACCCCCGCCAGATTCCAACACTCACATCTACACACACGGGGCAATTTACAGCAGCCAATGAACCTACCAGCCCATGCGTCTTTGCGCTGTGGGAGGAAACCACATCACTCGGGGGTGGGGGGAGGGGGGGGGGGACAACGACCCTATGCAGTCACCAGGGAGAACATGCAAACTCCACACAGACAGCACCGGAGGTCAGGATTGAATCTGGGTCACTGGAACTGTGAAGCAGTAGCTCGAACTGGCCTGCACCACTGCCCAGACCCTAAGTTTGACCAGAGTCTGCCATTTCCTTCTCCAATCATAGTAAACCTCTGCACGCTTTCCAGGCCATGACCTGTTCCTAAGAAGTGTTGCTTGGGATCGAGTTAATAATTCAGCAGAGGCCTAACCAACTCGTGTACTTAAATTGATACAGAAGGAGGCCATTTGGGCAACCCGATCCATGCTGCCTCCCAGCAGTGCAATCCCATGTCCCGTTCGCGCTCTCCTATTTCCCAGCATCTTATTCTCTCTCATGCACACCTACCAACTCCCTTTTGATTCCCTTTGCCACTGAGTGGTGATTTACAACAGTGAATGAACCCACCAGCACATCTTCAGGATGTGGGAGAAAACCAGAGGAACTTGGATGGAAGCTACGGGGGAAGTGTCAAACTCCGCACAGACAGCACCAGAGATCAGGATTGAACCCGGATCGGTGGAGCTGTGAAACTGTGGCGCCAGCTGTTGTGCCATTACTCTGAGGCACTTGCAAGTGTCTCCTATCCAATACTAATTACGTCATCACTTTAGTGAATTAATCACCAACCCATTGATGAGATGCAGGAATGGCTTTGCTGAGACTTCAATGGAGTATTGTGTGCAGATTAAGTCTTCTAACTTAAAGAGGGTCATACTGGCCTTGGACACAATGCAGCATAGATTCACCAGATTGATTCCTGGGATAAGGCAATTGTCCTCTGAGGAGACTGGTCCATATTCACCAGAGACTGAAAGACACACACAAGATTCTGAGATGAACTGGTGTGGTGGACACCAAGAGAATGTTTCCCCTGGATGGAGGTCAAGAACTAGAGTGCATAATTCCAGGATAAGGGACTGAGCTGAGGAGAAATTTCTTTTAAGTAGAGGGCTGTGAATCTTTAGAATTCTCTACCCTATGAGGCTAGGGAGTCATTGAAAACGTGATCAGTAGAACTTTGGACGCTGAGGATACAAGGATCATCTTCACATTCTGCTGTTCCAGCATGCTAGTCACTGATTGCAGCTGCAGGATGGTTTACAATAGCTTTAAGGTGGTACAGTGGCACACAGCCAGTAAAGGCCGCTGCCTTGCAGTTCCAGTGATCTAATTCGAAGCCAATCTCTGGAGCTGTCTGAGTGGAGTTTGCATGTTCTCCCTGTGAACACACGAGTTACCCCCACCCCCCAACACCATCAGGTGCTCCAGTCTCCTCCCAAATCCCAAAGACATGTTAGTTGGTAAGTTAATTGGCTACTGTAAGTTATCCCTAGTGTAGGTGGGTGATTTGATGGGCACGTGAGACGGAATGTTACAGGAAATAAGCGAGGGAACGGGATTGATGGGATTGCTCGGAGAGCCAGCATAGACTCAATGGGCTGCATGGCCTCCTTTTATGTTGTAAGGACATATAAAAAAAAATGTACGAGTTGGCAAGAGGACTGCAGGGCTTGAGGAGAGATCTTTCACCATGGGTTATGCTGACAGATGGCAGTTAATAGGCATTTGAGGTACCTTAAGAAGACTGAATTTTTCGAAGTAGTTCACTTGCAGTCTAACAGACCCCACTGCCATCTCAGTGGGTTCACACTGGATTCTGTAAACAAATGTAGGCAATTTGGCCTCTCTTACACAGTTGATGTGGTTAGTGTAACGCTTTACAGCGCCAGTGACCCGGGTTCAAATCCAGCCACTGTCTGTAAGGAGTTTGTACGTTCTCCCCGTGTCTGCGTGGGTTTCCTCCAGGTGCTCCGGTTTCCTCCCACATTCCAAAAAGACGTACGGGTTAAGAAGTTGTGGGCATGGTATATTGGCACCGGAAGCGTGGCGACACTTACGGGCTGCCCCCAGAACATTACGCAAAAAGATGCATTTCACTATGTGTGTCAATGTACATGTGACTAATAAAGAAATCTTATCTTTATACAAGAACACAAAAAACAGGAGTAAGCCACTTGGCCGCTATCTCCATTCTTAAATATATCTGCTGATCTGGTCTCCACCACCCTCAGGGGCAGAGAGTTACAGAAAATCAGAATCAGGTTTTTAACTGCTGACTTGTGTTAAGTGAAATTTGTTGTTTTGTTAAGATTCATAACCTCCTGAGAGAAGAAATTTCTACTCACCCTAATTTTGAATGGCCGGCTCCTCATTTTGTAACTCTGTCCCCTTGCTCATGACTCTACCACTAGTGGAAACATCTCAACATCTACCCTGTCAAGCCCCCTTAGAATCTTATGTTTGAATAAGGTCGTGTTTGAATCATAGCCAGCATGGCTTGGAGTGTGGGAAATCGTGTGTCAGGAATTTGATCAAGTATTTTTGAAGAGGTGACCAAGAGGAATGACAAGGGCAGGGCGGTCGACAATGTCTGCGTGGGCTTTGGCGAGGCTTTTGACAAGGTCCCTCATCATAGGCTGGTCTGGAAGGATAGACTACATGGGATCTAGGGTGAGCGAGCCAACTGGGTACAAAATTGGCTCAGTCAAAGGAAGCGGAGGGTGGTAGTGAAGGGTTATTTTTCAGATTGGAGGCTTGTGATCAGTGAGTGGTGTGCTGTAGGGATCGGTGCTGTGTCCACCATTGTCAGTCATATATATTAACAATTTGGATGAGAATGGAGGTGGCGTTATAAGTACGCTTGCAGGTGACCCCAACATTGGTGGTGTGGTGGACAGTGAAGAGGTTGGTCTCAGGTTACAACAAGATCGAGATCAACTGGGAAAGTGGGCCAAGGAACGGCAGGTGGACAAGTCTGAAGTGGTGCGTTTTGGGAAATTAAACCAAGGCAAACCATACACGGTGAATGACAGAGTCCTGGGGAGGGTTGCAGAACAGAGGGACCTAGGGTACAAGTACATAGTTCCCGGTAAGTGGTAGCACAAGTAGACAAAGTGGTGAAGGTGGCATACGGCATGATTGCCTTCATCCGGGCATTAAGTACTAGAGTTGGGATGTCATGTTACAGCTGTACAGGATGTCGGTGAGATGGCACCTGGAATATTGTGTGCCATTCTGGTCACCATACTAAAGGAAAGATGTGGTTAAGCTAAGAGAGGGTGCAGAAAAGATTCACAAGGATGTTGTCGGGATGTTGCTTGAGTTATAAGGAGAGGCTGACTAGGCTGGGCCGTTTTCCCTGGAGTGAAGGGAGGCTGAGGGGTGACCTTATAGAAGTTTAGATAATATTTATAGGCATAGATAAGATGGATTATCACTGTATTTTTCCCCAGGGTAGGGGAGTCTAAAACTGGAGGGCATTGGTTTAAGGTGAGGGGAAAGATTTAAAGGGGACCTGAGAAGCAACCTTTTCCACAAAGGTGGTAGGTATATGGTACGAGCTGCCAGAGAAAGTGGTACAGGCAGATAAAATTACATTTAAAAGACATTTGGACATATACATGGATAGGAAATGTTTAGAGGGATACGGGCTAAATGCAGGCAAATGGGAATAGCTCAGAGACACCTTGGTCAGCAATGGAATACAAACCCAAACTGTCCTGCCTCTCTTGGTAGGACAACCCTCTCATCCCAGGAATGAGGCTTGGGAAACTTCCTTGCATAATCCATTAATCTCAAATATAAAACAAACAACTTTTCGATCGGCAGTTAATAACTGTGCGTGGGGGCGGCTTAAGTATCAGTGCTGGGGCCCCAATTATTGACGATCTATATTAACGACCTGGATGAAGGGAGCAAGATTTCTGCAGCCAGATTTGCTGATGATACAAAGCTAGGTGGGTCAGTAAGCTGAGGAGGATACAAAGAGCCCATAAAGGAATAAAGATAGGTTAAGTGAGTGGGCAAGAAGTTGGCAGATGGAGTATAATATGGAAAAATATGGGTTACCCACTTCAGAAGAATGAAAAGCAAATTATTTAAATACAGTAAGACTACAAAGGGGGTGGGTGAGGGTTGGTCCTAGCACACGATTCACAGTAAGTTAGCAATGTGGTACAGCAAGTAATTAGGAACACCCATGTAATTTGGCCTTTACTGCAAGGAGCACGGAATACAAAACCGGGGACATTTAGAAGGAACTTTACAGACGCAGGTGAGAATATATCTGCAATACCACGTACGGAATTAATCTCCGTATTTAAAGGATATACTTGCGTTGTGGAGAAGGTTTACTAGGTTGATGCTTGGGACAAAGGGGTTGACATACAAAGAGACTGAGCCTACACACATTGAAGTTTAGAAGGAGCAGGGATCTTATTGGAACGTATAAGATTCTCAGAGCAGTTGACAGGGTGGATGCTGAGAGGATGTTTACTGGCAGGGATTTCTAGAATTAGAGTGCATTGTTTCAGAGTAAGGGGTCATCCATTTAGGATGAAGACGAAGGAATTTCTCGTCTCAGAGGGTTGTGACTCTTTGGAATCCTCTACTCCGGAGAGCTGGGGAGGTGGTTCCATTGGATACATTTAGTGCAGACATGGACAGGTACTTGAACGACAAAGGGTATGCGGAGAGAGCTTGGAAAGTGGTATCGAGGCCAGGACTGGCTCAGCTACAATCTCACAGGGTGGCAGGGGGAGGGTTCAGGGGCTGACTGACCTACTCCTGGTGTTCTCGAATCAACCGGTACGATCAATCAACCAACCCACAAAATTATCATAGAATCACAGAATCAGAAGAGGTTTTTATTTATTTTTTTTACATCTGCAGATGCTGGAAATCATAAGCCAAAACAAAGTGCTGGAAGTACTCAGCAGGTCAAGCCACATCTGTGGGAAGAGAAACAGAATCAACATTTCAGGTCAAAGACCCTTCCTCAGAACTGAAAAGGTGACAAAAGAAGCTCGTTAAGCTGCAGGGAGGGGAGGCAGATGTCTCTGATAAGGTAAAATGATGGGGATACAGTGTACCTATGCTTTGGAGGGGTTGCGTTCCAATAAAACATGTCTGTGTCACGATTTTCTTTAATGTAAACCTTTTCTCCCCCCTTTGAATCCCACGTTATCAGTGGAGGTTCCTGAACACTGTTGCTGTCACCATCACTTTGATCCAGACTGCCAAATATCTTGCACTACTTCTAACACTGGAATACAGTTTCAACACTTAAGCATTCAAAATGTTGCTAATACCTATTCATGCATGATCATTTTGTGCTTTGATCTCAAAGAATCCTTTATTTCATTTGAATATAAAGACTTGCACTTACGTAGCACCTGAACACTTCTCTCAGTGCTTCTGCTTTGATGAGTTACTTTGAAGGGCAGTGTCTATTATGTTACCAAAATTGTCAGCCAAACGACACAAATGCATCCAAGAGCTTTCAGGTAAGTAAATCCTGGTGACACAAGAGATGCTGGAATCTGGAGCAAAAAAACGAGCTGCTGGAGGAAGGCAGCACCTGCGGAGCGAAGTGAACAGTCGAGCGTCGGCTGCCTGAGCTCTTCCAGCAGCTTGTTTTTTTTTGGCTCAAGTTGCCCCTCTGGTCACTTCCTACTTTCCCCTCTCACTTTAAACCTCTGCCCAGCCTGACTTGCTGGGCTTATATGCTCCTCCTCTGCATTTTGCAACTCCCATACCGTACGGCGAGTTTTTATCGTGCAGCTCAAGTTTTTTGGTAGTGGCTTGTGAATTATGCAAGAATGAATTTTCTTCATCTGAACACTGCGAGTTGTAACCAAGGTTATCTGATCAATGAGCAAGTGGGTTAAGTTAGAGGGCAGGTACATAGACAAAAGAATAAGGGAGTTGCAACTTGGTCGGCTTGGGCCTTTTCCCACGCTGTTTAACTCTATATCCTCCACTTCCATAGAGAAAAAGGAAAAAAAAAGCTGAGCTAATATTACAGATGGATGACTGATGCAGACCAGGAAATTAAGTTACCTTAAATTGTAGAATTCAATATCGACTTCAGAAACCTGCGACATGCCCATATCATCTTTAAGCTTGTGTTGGACCTCAAATGTGACAGTGTAGGAGAACACAGACAGACCGGTCAGAATGGGAGTGGGCTGATGAACTGAAGTGACAACAACAGGAAGCTTGCACGGCAGTGTAGCGGTTCGCGTAACGCCTTACAGCGCCAGCGACCCGGGTTCAATTCCCGCCGCTGTCTGCAAGGAGTTTGTACGTTCTCCCCGTGTCTGCGTGGGTTTCCTCCGGGTGCTCCGGTTTCCTCCCACAATACAAAGACGTACGGGTTAGGAAGTTGTGGACATGTTATGTTGGCGCCAGAAGTGTGGCGACACTTGGGGCCCCCAGAACACTCTACGCAAAAGATGTATTTCACTGTGTGTTTTGATGTACATGTGACAATATTGAATTCTACAACTTCAGGTAACTTGATTTCTCAATCTGTACCAGTCATCCATCTGCAGTATTAGCTTAGTTTGTTTTATTCCCACCCCCCCAGGAGTGGATGACTTGTCCTCCTGATCTGCATTTCCCAACTCTCACATTCTTTGGTCTCGGTTCTCACTCTCTAACTGCTCCCATTCACTTCTTGGCCAGATAATTTTCTCTACAGCTCATCCCCACATTCACCCCGGCTTTACCCAGACAGAGTCATCCCCTTCCCTCCCTGCAACTTAACGAGCTTTTTCTAACTCCACTTCAGTTCTGCTGAAGGGTCTCCGGACCCAAAATGTCGAGTCTGCTTCTCCTCCCAGAGATGCGGCCCGACCTGCTGAGTATCTCCAGCATTCGCTGCTTTTGAGGAGGCTGTCTGCATGCTGGGAGTTCAACTCAGCTCCTTATTAAGGGGTTTCACCCAGCAATTACTTTCCTGCATACAAACAACAGGAGTGCCCCAGTGGACAGTGGCCCGGGGGCGGACACTGGCCCGGGAGGGGAGGGGAGGGCAGACACCGGCCCAGGTGGGGGAGGGGGGGAAAGGGGGGAGCAGACACCGGTCCGGGGGAGGGTGGGGAAGGGGGGGGAGCAGACACCGGCCCGGGGGGAGGGTGGGGAAGGGGGGGGGGGAGGGCAGAGACCGGCCGGGGGGGGGGGGGGTGGGGGAGGAGCAGACACCGGCCTGGGGGAGAGGGAAAGGAGAAGGGAGAGGAGAAGCAGACACCGGGCTGGGGGGGGGGGGGCAGGGGGAGGAGGGGGGAAGCAGACACCGGCCAGTGGGGGGAAGCAGACACCGGCCTGGGGGGAGAGGGAAAGGAGAAGGGAGAGGAGAAGCAGACACTGGGCTGGGGGGGGGGGGAGGGGGAGGGGGGGAAGGGGGAGGGGGGGGGGGGGGGGGGGGGAAGCAGACACCAGGCGGGGGGGGAGGCAGACAGCGGCCTGGGGGGGAAGCAGACAGCGGCCCGGGGGGAGGGGGGAAGGAGAAGGGAGGGGGAAGCAGACACCGGGGGGGAGGGGGGGGAGAAGGGGGGAGGGGGGAGAAGGGGGGAGGGGAAGCAGACACCGAGGGGGGGGGGGGGGGAAGCAGACACCGGGGGGGAGGGGGAAGGGGGAAAGGAGAAGGGAGGGGGCAGGGGAGGGGGGAAGCAGACACCGGGGGGGGAGGAGGGGGAAAGGGGGGGAAAGGGGGGGAAGGGGGGAGGAACCGGTCCGCCGGTGCATCAGTCGCCACCCTACCCACAATCCCTGACGCGCCGGCCGTCCCGCCGCCAGTGCGCCTGCGCCGCCCGCAGGGCCTCCTGGGCCGGAGCGGCAGCGCGGAGCCCGCGGGCGGAGACCGTCTCCCCCGGGCGGAGGCTCCGGATCCTTTCCCCCCCCCCACCCACCCACCCAAGCTGAGAGTCCCTCCCGGGCCCGGATCCAGTTTCGCCACCGATCAGACGCCGCGAAGGAGGAGAAGCTGCGCTCCTACCTGCCGCTGACCTTCTGGAAGCTTCTGATTGAAGGGTCTCACTGCGCATGCTTGGGGCCGTCACTTCCGGTGTGAGGTGCGTGCGCATGCGGGTTGGCGGCGGCTTCAACCGGGATAGAGTGGTTTCTGTGCCGCGATGACTTGTGGGCAAGGATGACCACCATGGAAGGTCATTCTGTTTCATTCAAAGTGCCCCCTTCACAGCTCAGACCGTCCTTCATCACTTTCCAGCCAGTAATGAAGCAACACGGCGGCCGGTTTAGGTCTAGCAACCTCCTAGAGTAACAATCTGATAACATTATTTATAATATGTTATGTTGTTATATGACTTATATTGTAACATTCTATGTTCTATATTATAACGTTATTACAGCGCCAGCGATCGGGGTTCGATTCCCGCCGCTGTCTGTAAGGAGTTTGTACGTTCTGCCGTGTCTGCGTGGGTTTCCTCCGGCGGGTAGGTTAATTTGGGTTCAAAATAGGCGGCGCGGACTCGTTGGGCTGGAAGGGCCTGTTACCACGCTGCAAATAAAATATTTAAAAAAATTAAATTTAAAATTTGATGATGTCAATTGTGATGTTGACGGACAGATGAATATTGATCAAACCCCGAGGGAATAATTCCCTAGCTTTTCCAAACAACGCCAGGGGATCTTTTATATTGAAGTAAAATCATCGGAAATACTTGGCAGGCAGGCAGGCAGCATTTGTGGAGAGGGGAATAGTCATGGATTCAGATCAATGACCCCTCACCAAGGGACCTTTTATGTCCACCCGAGAGAGCAGGTGGACTCGAATTAAATTATTCTTTGGATGTCACCCAGTTCTCTATACGGTTTTGAAGTTTCACGATAGATTTTTTTTGCCCATAAGGGATTACAATTGACCAGATAACTTAAGAATGTGATTCAATAGTGAGAGTGCAACTAATAGTCATTTGAATTCTTTGTTCTGGATTTCTATCGTATCACAGTGACAGCTTCGGTAAACTTGTTCTACAGTCCATTAGAAAGGGCGAACACGCAGACAGGAATCTCAAACCAATCATGACTTCAGTACCTGACACATTCACTTGATTGATCAGCACCTGAACATCGTGGAAGGAGAAATGTTTGTTCTGTCTCTGGGTAAAGATGAAAGAGCTTAGTCTAACCAGCAGTGCAGTGAGACAGACACACATATCAGTGAGAGTGTTCCAGGGCACCAACTATGGGAAGACCTTTAAGCAATTACACAGCCAAAGTGATGAGAAACCAAATACATAACAACTCGGTGTGTAGAAAAAAATTTCATCAATTAACATGTTGAGAAATCACGTAAATATTTTTGAAATGATATATCAGTTGTTGATGGTACAAAAGTAAACCATTGCCTATCTCAGCTGGAAATTTGTACAGAACTCTAGATGTTTATCTGTTGTATGATTGGGAAGGACTTCACTCATTTGGACTCTATATTGAATTATATAGACTCTATATTGACTCTATATTGAATTCTACAAGTTCAGATGATTTGATTTCTCAGTTTGTATCAGCCATCACCTGTAACGTTATCTCTTTGTATTTTCAGTTCCAACAAGGGGTACCTGACCTGAAACATTGTCTCTGTTCCCACAGGTGCAGCCTGACCTGCTGAGTATTTCCATCACTTTCTGTTTTTGATTTATTGGTATTGGTTTATTATTGTCGCTTGTACCGAAGTACAGTGAAAAACTTGTCTTGCATACTGATCGTACAGGGTCAATTCATTACACAGTGCAGTTACATTGAGTTAGTACAGAGTGCATTGAGGTGAGAGTCAAAGAGGACAAACCGAATTTCTTCAGCCTCCTGAGGAAGTAGAGGCGCTGGTGAGCTTTCTACATGATTTGACCAGGACAGGCTATTGGTGATGTTCACTCCCAGGAACTTGAAGCTCTCAACCCTCTCGAGCTCAGCACTGTTGATGTAGACAGGAGCATGTACACTGCCCCCTTTCCTGAGGTCAATGACCGGCTCTTTTGTTTTGTTGACATTGAGGGAAAGGTTGTTGTCATGACACCATTCCACTAAGCTCTCTGTCTCCTTCCTGTACTCCGCCTCATCGCTGTTTGAGATACAGCCTACAACGGTGGTATCATCTGCAAACTTGTAGATGGAGTTAGAGCAGAATCTGGCCACACAGTCATGAGTGTATAGGGAGTGGAGTAGAGGGCTGAGGACGTAGCCTTGTGGGACAACAGTGTTGAGAATAATTATGCTGGAGGTGCTAGCCACAATATGTAATGCAGTTACTCGCCAAGGCAACTCCAACCTCCCATGAGGGCGATCTCTATCACCAAGTAGGGCTGTGGGTGCATGGGAACATTCTGTTTGTCCCCTTTGACACTCACCAACTTTTATCGATGCACCGTAGAAAGCATCCTATCCGGATGTATCATGTCTTGGTTCGGCAACTGCGCTGCCCAGGACCGCAAGAAACTGCAGAGAGTTATGGACACAGCCCCGTGCATCACGGAAACCAGCCTCCCCTCCACGGACTCTGTCTTTACCTCTCGCTGTCTTGGTGAAGGAGCCAGCATAATCAAAGACCCCACCCACCTGGGTCATTCTCTCGTCTCCCATCAGGTAGAAGATACAGGATCCTGAGGGCATGTACCACCAGGCTCAAGGACAGCTTCTACCCCACTGTGATAAGACTATTGAACGGTTCCTTCATACGATGAGATGGACTCTGACCTCACGATCTACCTTGTTGTGACCTTGCACCTTATTGCACTGCACTTTCTCTGTAGCTGTGACACTTTACTCTGTACTGTTATTGTTTTTACCTGTACGACCTCAATGCACTCTGTACTAACCAATGTAACTGCACTGTGTAATGAATTGATTGGTTTGCAAGACAAGTTTTTCACTGTACCTTGGTACAAGTGACAATAATAAACCAATCCCAATTCTGCAGCTACCGGTGTGTGGAGGCAACGCATGTTTAAGGTCATCATGGAGCTGTTCATTTGGGCTGCTTTCTCCTGGAAGCAGGCCCTTCAGCCCACCATGTCCATGTCAACCATCAAGCACCACCTACACCAATCTTATTTTTATTTTCCCCACATTCCCATGACTCCCCAGACTCCACCACAAACCTACGCACTTGGAGCAATTTACAGTGGGCTAAAACAATCAACCAACCTGAGCGTCTTTGGGATGCGAATGGAAGCCAGAGCACCCGGAGTAAGTGCACGCGGTCGCAGGGAGAGTGTGCAGACCGCCACTCAGACAGCACGGGTGGGAGGTCATGAGCGGACCCAAGTCACTGGAGCTGCGAGGTAGCAGCTGTGCTGGCTGCGCCAACATGTCACCCCAGATTGTTGAAGCTGTACTCATCCCACTTCTGGTTTGTGTGTGGTACACCATTTCAAAGCTCCAGGGAGTCAGGAGGTGAGTAATTTAATGCAGGATACCCAGCTTTAGACCTGTGTTTTTAAGAGTTCCCTGCAGACGGGGATAAAGGCAGCTCTGCTGCAGTTGGTCAACACCAGGAGGTGAAGAAGAGGATTAGGAAATGGAAAACTTTGAGGAACTCTGTACAAATTGAAGGTCCTCAGATCATAGCATGTTCATACCAGTTGTATGTATTAGAATTATTTGGTATCATCGGTTGATACAGAGTGACAGCAAGTCACGGGGCGGCTCAGTGGCACAGTCAGTAGGGCAGCTTCCTTGCAGCTCCAGTGAATCGGGTTCAATTACAATCTCCAGTGCTGTTTGTGTGGAGTTTCCACATTCTCCCTGTTACTATGTCACCTTCTTGCAGCTACCATTGGGCAAGAGGTACAGAAGCCTGAAGTTCCACACCACCAGGTTCAAGAACAGATAGTATGTGGACCTGGGCTGAGAAGTGGCAGAGGGAGTTCAACCCAGATAAGTGTGAAGTGGTACATTTCTGGAGATTGAATTCGAAGGCAGAATACAAGGTTAATGGCAGGACTCTTAGCAGTGTAGAGGAACAGAGGGATCTTGGGGTCCACGTCCATAGATCCCTCAAGGTTGCCGCACAGGTCGATAGGGTTGTGAAGAAGGCTTATGGAGTGTTAGCCTTCATTAGTTGGGGTATTAAGAGCCGCAAGGTGATGTTGCAGCTCCGTAGAACTCTGGTCAGACCACACGGAGTATTGCGTTCAGTTCTGGTCGCCTCATTGTAGGAAGGACTTGGAAGCTTTAGAGAGGGTGCAGAGGAGATTTACCAGGATGTTGCCTGGATTGGAGAGCATGTCTTATGAGGATAGGTTGAGTGAGCTCGAGCTTTTCTCTTTGGAGAGAAGGAGGATGAGAGGTGACTTGATAGAGGTGTACAAGATGATAAGAGGCATAGATCGAGTGGACAGTCAGAGACTTTTTCCCAGGGCGACAATGGCTAACGCGAAGGGACATAATTTTAAGGTGATTGGAGGAAGGTATCGGGGGGATGTCAGGGGTAAGCGTTTTACACAGAGAGTGGTGGGTGCGTGGAACGCACTGCTGGCAGAGGTTGTGGGGGCAGATGCATTAGGGATAGTTAAGAGGCTCTTAGATAGACACATGAATGATAGAGAAATGGGGAGCTATGTGGGAGGGAAGGGTTAGATAGATCTTAGAACAGGATAAAATGTCGGCAACAACATTGTGGGTCGAAGGGCCTGTACTGTGCTGTAGTGTTCTATGTTCTATAACAGCTACTTCCCTTCAACCATTCGGTTCTTGAACCAACCAGCACAACCCTAATCACTAGAGTTTAGCAACCTTGATCACTTTGCACTAACATTGACTTTTTTACTTGTTCTAATTGTGTTCTTTCTTGTATAATTTATGATTTTCTTGTGAATGTTGTGTCTCTAATATACCTATGATGCTGCTGCAAGTAAGTTTTTCATTGCACCTGTGCACACATGCACTTGTGCAGAAGACAATATGTGCTCCAGTTTCCTCCTACATTCCAAAGATGGGCTGTTTGGTAGATTAATTGTCTATTATAAATCATCCCTGGCATAGGTGGCTGTGAGAGAATCAGGAGGGTGTTAACTGGGCATATGTGAGAGAGAACGGTTGCAGGAGGTAAGTGGGGCAATGGGATTGAAAAACTATGATGCTGGAGGAGCTCAGCAGGCCGGGCAGCATCTGTGGAGAAAAGCAGGTGGTCAACGTTTCGGGTCAGGACCCTTCTTCAGGACTGAAGATAGGAAAAGGGGGAAGCCCGATATATAGGAGGGAAAAGCAGAGCAGTGATAGGTGGACAGAAGAGGGGAGGCGGGGTGGGCACAGGGTGCTGATAGGTAGATGCAGGTGAGAGACAGTGATAGGCAGGTGTGGGGGAGGAGGGGAGAGCAGATCCACCAGGGGATGGGTCAAAGGTAAGGAGAGAGGGAAAAAAGTAGAAAAATAGAGGCTAGGAAAGGGAAGAAGAGAAGCCTGGTGGGGGCGGGGGGGGGGGGGGTTGGTTTGTGGGGAAGAGAGGAGGGGAAGTGGGAGAATTCAATGTTCAAAACATTGAAATGGGATTGATTGAATTGTTTTGACAACCAGTATAGACTTGATGGGTCAAAGTCGAGTTTACTGTCATTTTCACAAGTACATGTATGCACGGGCGCAATGAAAAACTTGCAGCAGCATCACAAGCACATAGCATCAGATAAGCAGCATTCACAAGAAAAGCATAAATTAAACATAAAATTTATGGACAATTTTTTACAAGGCCTGGATGGAGGGTGGATGGACGCCCTCCATGTTGTAAGGAAATATGAGTAATATAAGGTCAGGAGCATAGGGAAAGGATAACATTAAGATATCTTGGAACAGGAAGATGGGAGTGAAGTGGAATTTGACCAGGAAAGAAGGTATAAAAGAAGGAAGGGTGAAGTTGCTAACCTGTGACAGCTGCGACTGAATTAGATCTATGTTCTTTGGAGTTGAGAAGAATGAGATATGATCTTATTGAAACAGATAGGATCCTGAAGGGCATAATGGGGTAGATGCCAAGATGTTTCCACTTGTGGGAGAATCTAGAACAAGGGGAAAAGATTAGGGAGCAGTTATTTAAAACTGAGGGGCAAACAAACTTTTTATCACGGTGGGTGGTGAATCTCTGGAACTTCCTACCCCAGAGGGTTGGGGAGGCTTGATCGTTGGGAGCATTTAAAGATGAAAGTTAATAATTGTTTGAAAGATCAGGGAATTCAGGGCCATGGGGAACTGGCAAAGAAGAGGGATGAGGCCTGGGGCAGATATGGCATGACAAACTGAATGGCAGGCCAGAGGCTGAGTAACCTGTTCCTACTCCTGTTTCTCTTTTGTTCTGTAAGCAAAATGCACTGTTAAATGCACTGACCAGGAGGATCAGCATTTCGCATTACGAGCTCAGTTGCATGAGATGGAGTCATAGTGAATCTCGCGGTTTGCTTCTAACATCTTGTTAGTTTGAGCTCAGAGTTTTGGTGTGTTTTCTTTCCAGAGGCTGATGATGCAGAGCTGACCAATGTACCTGCCAATGTTAAACTAGAGGAATCATTGATCACATCATTTTGCCTCATTTACTTTCCCCAGAACTGTTTTGGAGGCACAAATAATAACCCCTGGCTCCCTGCTAAGACTGGGTGACGACTCATCATCTGACATGCCTCACTGACATCCCCACAATCTTCTCTGACTAACATGGGTTCCAATCATCCTCTGCCACTTGATGAGTGTCAGGAGGATCCCCTCTAATGGTACAAATATAATCCTTGGGGCCATGGGACATTCTTTCACCATCTCCTCGATCAAAACCAGGCTGACATTCCTGATCTTCCCTTCGTGTCTTAGGTTGTGCACTTCCCTGGAGAGTATGTATTGTAATTGTGAGACAGCCACAGCGCCCAGGCTCAGTGGAAGCAGAGTTTGATTGAGGGTGAAGGCAGTTTATTGACACAGATCTCCAGGGACCAGGAATGGAATACTGAGGTAATGTTCATAGATTAATCACCCAATAGTAGTGGCATTGGATCCACTGCACAATTCCCGAAAGAGTTGGCCTATTCTGCGAAAGTCTGAATCTTGGTGAACATATTAGAGAACTCCCAATTAAATAAGATTCAGGAGCATGTAACAGCTGATAGTGTCAATCCCACCATAGCGCGTTCCTATTTTAAAAAAACCATAAGAGCTACGAACTAGATGAATGAAGCAAAAGAAAGTCAATTGTGAGGGGAGCGAAAGAGAAATAGTAAACAATATGAAGATGTCTAAAAATATGTGTGGCAGGAGGGGCAAAGTTTGGTAAAATGTGACCTTGCACCTTATTGCATTGCACTGCACTTTCTCTGTAGCTGTGACACTTTACTCTGTACTGTTATTGTTTTTACCTGTACTACCCTGTTATAACTCAATGTAACTGCACTGTGTAATGAATTGATCTGTACGATTGGTACGCAAGACAAGTTTTTCACTGTATCTCAGTACAAGTGACAATAATAAACCAATTCCAATACCAAAGAGAATAAATAAATGGGGCTTGCTGGTAAATCAAGCGTGCAAAGTGTTTTATTTTATCCGGCTAACAGTTTTAAATGGCCGACTCATTCTCCTGAGAGGACAGCTTCTACCCCACGGTGATAAGACTATTGAATGGTTCCCTTATACGATGAGATGGACTCTGACCTCACGATCTACCTTGTTGTGACCTTGCACCTTATTACACTGCACTTTCTCTGTAGCTGTGACACTTTACTCTGGACTGTTATTGTTTTTACCTGTACATCATCAATGCACCCTGTACTAACTCAATGTAACTGCACTGTGTAGTGAATTGACCTGTACGATCAGTATGCAAGACAAGTTTTTCACTGTACCTCGGTACGTGACAATAATAAACCAATAGCAATAATTAGGAGTAAACTATGATACATAATTAACATGGTGTGAAGAAAATAAATATATGACAGGATACAATAAGAATAAAGACACCAACGTGGAAAAGAAATAAGCAAAGGAAACAAATAATAGAAATAGGAGATGTTATAATAACCGAGTGAGAAGCAGGGACTTCGCGTCATAGTCAACCCTCCCTTGTTCTGATTGGTTGGAGGACCATGTGGTCCTCCCACGCCGATCTTCCTCGCCATTGGTCGGAATCCGCTGCCTTATTGGGGGGGGGGGGGCTCAACAACGAGGTTGAGGGCACTGGCAGCGGGCAGGACTGGGACAAACCCAAAGGGCTGCCTCTTGCTAAACCCGCCCCGGAGCCGGGGAAGCAACTTGGGTTCATCCGCTCGGCCAGACTCCCCGCCTCCGATCGGCCGGCCGTCCGACGGCTCGGCGCGCATGCGCCACCCGCGCACCCTGCTGGAACTTTCCTGGACGCCGAAGGCGCTTCCGGTCCCCGGCTCCAGGCAACGGGGTTGGCGGCGGCCTTCCAGCTCCGACACCGGCCCCTCCGCCCCGCCCTGGCCTGCCCCGCCCCGCCCTCTAACCTGCGTGACTTGGCTGAAGGCACCGAAGGTATGGCTGCTGACTTTGCTGATGGCCCGGTGAAGGTGGGGAGGGGGAGGGGAAGGGGAAGGTGGGGAGGGGGAGGTGGGGAGGGGGGCCGCAGAGGGATGGAGATAGGTTAAGCGAGTGGGCAAATGGGGGAAAGACGTGGGAAGGTTCAGAGACTTTCAGCAGGAACTAGGCAATGGCGAGGGTTTGCAGAGGCCTGAGATGGAATGGGGTTGGGGTGCACTGGCCCATGATTTGTTAAAGGCAGGTGTGTGGGTACTGCAAGTGATTGAGGAAGCTGACATTGTTGGTAGTGGTTTATTGTTGTCACTTGTACCAAGGTATACCCCCTCCCCCCCCCCCCCCCCCCCCCCACCACCTTATTCTGGCTTCTGCCTCTTCCCTTCCAGTCCTGATGAAGGGT
Organism: Pristis pectinata; assembly: GCF_009764475.1. Lineage (NCBI taxonomy): Eukaryota > Metazoa > Chordata > Chondrichthyes > Rhinopristiformes > Pristidae > Pristis > Pristis pectinata. The sequence goes on along the minus strand of NC_067416.1, from coordinate 49,960,880 downwards.
CTCGGCCCGAAACATTGACTTGTTTATTTCCCTCCACGGATGCTGCCTGACCCGCTGAGTTCCTCCAGCGCTTTTTGTGTATTGCTGTGGGCAGGATGTTTCATCTTGTGGAAGAATCTAGAACCAGGGGTCGCTATTTACAAATAATGGTTGTCTATTTAAGACAGAACTGAGGTGAAATGTTTGCTCGCAGAAGATGGTGAGTGTTTGGAACTCTCTTTCCCCAAAAGGCAGTTAAGCATGGTCTGAAATTTTTAAGACAGAGTTTGAACAATTCTTGAATGATTACTGCAGGTGGAGAGAAATGAAGAGTTAAAATTACAATCAGATCAGTCATGATTATAAATAGCTGAATGGACTAATCCTGCTCCCAATTAATATATTCATACCTCCATATCCCTTGATTCCTCTAATATTGAGAATCCATTCAAAGAGTTCAGCCTCCACAGACCATCAGGGTAAAAAATTTCAAAAATTCAACACCATCTGAGTGAAGAACTGTATCTTCATTTCATATCTAAATGGCTTACCTTTAATTCTGAGATGGTGATCCCAGGTTCTCAACCCCATAGTCAGGGGAAACATCGACCCCCTTGGGCTCTTTTGGTGTCTGTGTGTCTAAGTGAGGTCGCATCTCATTTTTCTGAATTCCAAAGAATAGAGACCTAACCTACTTAATCTCCCCTCATCGCCCTTAGAACCAGTCTGTTGAATCTTTGCTACGCTCACCGAATAGCAGGTCTCTCCTTTGTTTTAGTTAAGTAGACTAAAAATGCACACAGTACCTCAGATCTTGAGTCACTAAAGCCCTTTAAAAATTGTGGAAAGGCATCTTTACCTTGTACGCAAATCTTCTTGCAATAAAGGCCAACATGCTTTTTACTACTTCATTGCCTGCTGCACCTGCATGTTAGCTCTGAGTGACTTCTGTGCAAGGATACCAGCTCCTTCGGATGAATAACATTTCCCAACCTTTCACCATACAAAAAAATACTCGGCATTTCATTTTTCTACATCCTCTTGAAGCCTCTTTGCATCCTCATCACTAATTTCTTCCCATTTAGTTTTGTCTCATCACCTAGTTTGGATCTGTTGCATTCGGTTCCTTCAACCAAATCACTGAAACAGATTTTGAACAGCAGGGGCTCAACAATGATCCTTGTGGTAACACCTCTAGTCAAAGCATGCTAATTTGAGAAGAACCTGTTTATTCCTGCTTATTTTCTACCTATTACTCCCAATTCCAGCTGTCCAGTCTTTCGCAACTACCCGTCTTGTGTGGAACCTTGTTAAAAGCCTTCTGAAAATCCAAATAACTGCAACTACTGCTTCCCACCCCGTCATCTACTTAATAGGTACATCTTCAAAAAATCTCCAATAGATTAGTCAAACATGATTTCCCTTTCATAAATCCTTGTTGACTCTGTTCAATCATATTATTTTCTAAGTATCTTGATATCACATCTTTTATAATAGGTTCCAGCATGTTTCCTGCTACTGATCTAACTTTCATCAGTGGCTCCCTGTTTTCTCTCTCCCTTTTTTTTAAATAGTTGGGTAACATTTGCTGCATGGCTGTTTGCAGGAACTATTTCAGAATTTTGTCAGATAATAATCAGAGCATCCATTATTCCTGTAGCCCACCTCTTTCAAAGCTCTCGGAGGTAGCTCATCAGGTCCTTAGGATTTGAGTTTCCAGGCTCATTGTCTCCTTTAATTTCTTTTCTCATTAATTTCTTTTACCACCTCATCTGCCATCAACCTTGGTTCTCCAATGTTTCCGTTTGCTTTTTTTGTATCTAATGACACAAAGTATTTGTTTAATTCTTCTGAAAAACATGATGATGCTGGAGGAACTCAGCAGGCCGGGCAGCAATGTTTTGGTTCAGGGCCCTTCTTCTGTTTCCCCTATTTAATTCTTCTGTCATTTTGTTGTTCACAGTTATCAATTCTCCTTTCTCTTTGTACAAAGGTGCACATTTGCTACTAGTCCTTTCCTTTTTGCATAGTTGTAACAGCTCTTTCAGTCTACAGATACTGTGGTCAGCATTTTATTGGAATGTGAGCTAGCTTGGCCAGAACAGAGCTCTTTGTTCTCTCTCAGGACTCCAGACTCCAAACACATTGTGGGAGAACCTGTAACACTTGGACTGTAACAGATCAGGATGCAGCCTCATCGATTCTCTAAAATTCAACAATAGTTTAGAGAGGTAGGCCCAATGTGCTGGTGATGTCCAATGGGCAAAAGTGCATGGAATCAACATTGCAGAAGAGGAAATATTAAAGCTTTCACATCTTTGAAAGTGGTGAAATAAGCAGGCCCAGATAGAATTTATCCAGGTTGTAAAAAGAAGTAAGGGAAGAAATTGTGGGGAAAAATTAAAAGCCAGTCAGGTGCTGGAAATCAGTGTTGTTCCTCAAGCTTGCATTGGCCCTTGTGATCATGGTTCAGGAGGTCACAGACAGAAAGGTCAAGAGTGGGAGTCGTACAGGGAATTAAAGCGACAGGAAACAGGGACCTCGGGGTCATCCCTTCAAGAGCTTCACAAAGCAATCACCCGATCTGCATTTGTAGTGGAGATTATATTGTGAATACTGAATGCAGTGTAGAGAACTTGAGAGAGAAGGGGCGAGGAGTCCAGTGGGAGTTTATTCAGGGATAGTCACTGGTAGAAGTCATGTTTGGAGGGGGAACAGATAAATATGGGTAGACAATGGGGGGGGGCGCGGGTGTGGAAATCAAATGATCTCATTGGTGTTGGTTACAAATAGAATTGAAAGGCAACATGAAATGCCAAGCTGGAGGGAGAAATCACAATTATAGGTAGGAGGGTTTATACATAAATAGTGATTCAAGGAGGAAAGAAAGTCAGTGAACTGAGTGGTGAGAGCGAAAGAAAAGTTGAGATTGAACTTCATATCACTGAAGATATGAAATATGTGATATTAAACAGCCAGCTTCTTGTGGTAGTTATTTATTGGTGGTGATCTTTTCCAAGTATTTAAAATATTAATTGTGATTCATAAAGTATCGAGAAAACTGTATTTCCACTGGTTGAGGTATCTGAAGCTGTAAGCGGAGACCAAATATTAAACCAGAATAATAAATAGTTCTAGCCACAAACAACTAGAAAAGATGAATGTTAATGTTAAATTCTGAGACTGATTTTTTTTTGATGAGCATAGGTAATCCCAGAACCAATTTACAGCATATGCTGGTCGAAAAGGAACAGTTTAAATTAATCCCACTTCCCTATTCTTGGTTCATAGTGCTGTGGTTTACAACAGATCAGGTGCCCATATGAACACTTAAGTATAATGAGAGTTCCTGCCTTCACCAGTCTTTCAAGCAGGGAGCTCCAGACCTCCTCTCTCCTTTAAGTAGGAAATCAATATCTTGACGTTATTGAATTTTCTGCTGAGGGGGAAAGAAACTTCTTCCTGTTTAACTGTTTTGGCCTC